>NC_047672.1:44120088-44483421 GCF_011762505.2 Arvicanthis niloticus
AGATAGAGGGACTTTCCAGATTGAAGGGGTCCAGAGAGATAAGACACTTCAGTGCAAGATTGTAAATGGATAGTCTGCTCTAGATCAAACTCCTGGAGGCACTGGTGAAACTTGAATAAGATCTGAGACTTACATGGTGGTACTGTTCCAATGTCTGATTAGTTAATCTCATTTGGATGCTTATCTGTGGTTATGTAAGAGGACATCTCTATATGCAGAAAATACACACAGACATATTTCACAATAAAAGTGAACTACATCATGTGTATTCTCCCTCATGGAGGGGTGCTGAACTGAAATTTCAAATTTTCTGTAATTTGAAATTATGTTAAAATAAAAATTCTAACTAAAAAAAAAATGTGCCAGGCTTGTAAGGGGGTTGGCCATATAAACTATTTGGTTTTCTTTGGGACCCATGCCAAATAAAAGAGTTCAGCTTATACCCAAGATCATGTACTGGGGAGAAAAAGCTAAGGGCTGACAGCCTGGCCATGCACTGAAAGGAAAAGGCAGAGTTCTTAGGAATCACAGGACAAGGGGAGAGGGTAGAAAACAGTGAGGCATGCTAGTTATGGGATATTTAGGGCTCGGAGTATTTGAAAGCCTTGGGATTCAGAGAGTTTTAGGACTTGAAGATGAACCCAGAAGCCTTCACAATAAAGTGAAGAATTTGTAAGATGATACATATGAGCATGATGGAAAAGGTGACATGTGAATAATACATTCCTTAAGAGGGGGGGAGGTAAGAATGGAAGACCTACCAATATCAAGCTGTACAGGTCCATTGTCACTGAGGATAAAGCTGAAGATACTAGGTTTAGATTCTGCATTTTGTTTGCTAGGCAACAGGAAGATATTAAAGGATTTGAAAGCAATATCCTAGTTGCAGGAGAGATTAGGAGAGATTAGAGGCAGGAAGATCAGCTAGGAGATTAGTGTAATAAGATTATAAGGGTTGAAATAAAAGCAGAAGAAAGAACTAAAGAGAGACTCATGACTCACTATAAATTTGACAGGATTTTCTACTGAAGACAGGTAAAGGGAGGAATGGAGAGAGATTATTTCTATTCTATTCTATTCTATTCTATTCTATTCTATTCTATTCTATTCTATTCTATTCTTTTAAGGGTAACCTTAAGAAAAGCGAACTCCATTGGGAGGGAGACAGCTTGAACTAGAGGTCTCAATCAACAAACTGATCCTTTGCTATTGATAATGTCTTCTTTCTCATTATCCTGACCAAGCTGTTGAAAACAGTTATTTCATTACAGTCTCTTGATAGAACTCCACTGATGTAAAGCTTTATCTTCGAGAAGCACAAATATTTTCAGAGTACATATCTAAGCACTTGATTTCCCACATTTCAGCTTCACAAAGTTCTACCACTTAGAACCTTTCCTGGTATGTCTTAGTTTTCTTTTGTTCAATTGTTTCTTTGCTCATTTTCCTCTTTCCTTCCCCAGTTCTGGGATTGTAGAAATGGAACACAGGGTCTGGCTATATGCTAGGTAAATATTCTAGCACTGAGCTACATCTCCAGCCCCTCTGGCTCCCTCTGTTGTCTTCTATGGGACTGGAATCTAGGATTTCAGAAATGTGGTACACCTTCACCAACCCCCTTGTAGACTGGGGCCTGAAAGAAAAAGGAGATCCAAGGTGAGGTGAATTCACACTTGTGGTTCAGAAAGCAACCTCTCACAAAGAAAATTCTCCAAAGTCAAAAAAAAAATTTGGTTTATTGAGAGTAAACAAAAGTCTAGTATGAGTGTGTGAATAAACAAATAAAGAAGCCAGCTCTGAGGAAAGAAAGAAAATAGCCTCTACTTTATCTGATAGGAAACCAGTGCCAGCCATCCTGGCCTTCCTTGCTTTCTCTCTGAAGATATCTGCCAAAGGTCTGTAAGTCTATACCTGTCTTGCCAATAGTTATAAGACTGCCAGAAGGAGTCACAGAAGAATTTGGCTAAGCTATGGGCACAAAACCAACCAAATAAACAAAAGCCTTCCTCTATTTAAGTGGATAAAATGTATTGATACTGAAGAATGCACCAAATCACCAAGGACTGACATATCTAAAAACCCCAGCAGACTCCCAACTCCCCTACTGAAGTGGTGACCCCAAGAGCCACATTCCACTACCTTCAGTCCAAGAGTTTGAAGCTAAGGTGTCAGGCTGCAGTGTTGCAGATTGAAATCACCTCTTTAGGACACAGGCCTGTTTGTCTTGACTTAGCAGTGAGAAGAAACTGCAAAGAGGTTGGTCTGTATGTATTGAAATTCACCAAAATCACCCTGGAGAGCTTTAGAAATGGTATTCTAAGCTCAAATTATCAAACAAGAAAGACCCTGGCAACTGGAGCACTAGGACCTCTGTGGGATAAGGTTTGTTTTGTTTTGTTTTTTTTTTTTGGGGGGGGGTGTTTTGTTTTGTTTCGGTATGGCCAACTTTCTACTTTTTTTTTCTTTCTGACACTTCCCATGAGAAGAACATGTCCTATTTAGTAAATTACCTGAGAGGAGAGACAAGGTGCAGACCTGGAGAGACAAGGAGCAGACCTAGAGGCAATCTCAATTGGATCTATAGACTAAAACCCAGAGCCCAGTCAAGAGTCTAGCCCAGGTCAAGTGAGTTACCAACCACAGATTAACAACAAATGAGACATACCTGATGACTTACTACACTGAGTTTAAATTTTATTTTGTTTTTATTTACTATGGTAGAAGCTAAGGAAGTGAACACATATGTGCCACAGCACACATGTGGAGGTAAAAGACAACTTTTTGATGTTAGTTTTCTCCTTCAACCATGTTGTTTTGTGCAGTCAAACTGTGACACCATGCTTGTGTGGTGAGTGACTGTAAATGGTGAGCCTTCTGGCTTACCCCAGTCCTAACATCTCCCTTCATAAACAATCATTTTAAAGACCCTCCAGCCTATAAAAAAAATTTAATAAGAAAAAACCCACTATTAGCACAGTTAAACTTCAAAAAATATATATACATAATATCCTAACTGCAACAGAAGGAGAAATAAGCAAAACATAATTTGTTATCAAACAAAGAAAAAAATGTGGTAGGCAAGGTGCACAGAGTACAGAATTAAACAGAGGCAAGTCCTTCGAGCACTGAGCTTGTACTTCCAGAATTGAGAACTAATTAGAGTCTGCAGCTCAGCAACCTCACATGCCTCAACTTGGTCCTGGCCCTGCTTAAAATAATGGCAATGGTGTTAAAATGCAATGCGTTGCAATTTTGGTAAAGGACATAAGAAACTAAGCAGACATTGGCATCCCTACACAGCATCACCATGAACTCAAACCTGCACATGCAGGCTGAGACAAGTGTGTGAAGCTGGTGACTCAGACACTGTATTGCTACTAGATTTGTGAGTTTCTCAAACGGTAAACAATTGTTAATAAAGTTTGGAGCAAGTAAATTCTTCCTCTAATTTGTATAGGAGTTTGTAATACAAGAAGCGGCAATGTATATGAAAGCACTTGGACTGAGATAGGGACTGGAAGTACTTGGGTCTCGAGAAGACATCATTCACAGAAGAGCTTACTGCAGCTCAGCAACCTCACATGCCTCAATTTAGTCCTGGCCCTGCTTAAAACAATGGCAATGGTGTTAAAATGCAATGCGTTGCGGTTTGGGTCAAGGATGTCAGGGACTAAGCAGACATTGGCATCCCTACATAGCACGACCATGAACTCAAACCTGCACATGCAGGCTGAGACAAGTGACACATGAAAGACAGTAGAGTTCCTGTGTGCTCCACGCCCAGGTGATCCTGTTAGCAACACCTCACACAGAAAGCTCACTTCCTCCTCTTCTGTTTTCCACCATGGATGGACACCAGGAGATAGTTATCTGCAAAGCAGGAAGACACCAGGTCCACCAGCACCTTGATCTTGGACTATGGCTTCCAGAAAGAGAATAAGTAATCTGGTTCGGCCACCTTGTCTATGTCTATTGTCAGAAGTACTGACCTCACCAGGCACAGAACTTGTGCACCAAGTAGCCTGATGGTCAGGATTTGATCAACACCTCATAGCTCCTCTGACTTCTACTCCCAGTTTTAACTTAGGGCTGACCAGACAAAACCATATTTATATCACTGTGTATGTCCACTTCTACTTGGTCCACATTAAAGCTTCCAATCTGAGCAAAAGCAAAGCTTCCCCTGCTTCCCTCACTCACTATACAACACTCTTGTTCTTGTGCTTGCCTTTGAATCTCTGCCAAGCACAGATCATGGTTGCTAACTCCCGTGTTAGCAAGCTCTGAGTGAAAAGCAGCCTCTACTTGTTCTTGCTTCCATGTTCTTCACTCATTTCCATGACAGGGCAACAACAGTCTTTCTGGGAACAACAGTCTTTATTCTTAAGCGTCTGCACAGAGTGAGTCCTTTCTACAGAGAACAGCCTGGGAGAACTGAAGGGAATAAAATAGCTTTGCCAAGGGAAGACAGGAACAATGGAAAGGACACTGGAGTGAATGGCAGTTACCACTGTGCTATCCTCCTCCAAACACAACAAGCCCAGATGATTCAACAAACAAAACTCAAAGAAGGGAGAGCAAACACTGCCTTGAGCAATACTCCTCAAAAATGTCAAGAAATTCAAGGACAGTCTATTGAGACATAATTATTATGCCAAATGGTATGTGATATCCAGGAACAACAAAAGAACATCACACAAAAACAATAACAACAAAAAACTAAATAAAATATTAACTTCATCAATAAAGCCATGTACCATGTTACTAACAGTACACACTGGGTGTGGAGCATGCAGGAACTCTATGCTATCCTTGTATTTCTTCTGTGACTCTTAAAATATTTTAAAATATGGTTTAATTCTAAAAAGATGAAAGGGAATATGAGCAACAGTCACAAAATGTTTGTATACTTTTTTAAATGGCTGTGAGCTACCTTGCTATTATTGAATTCTACATGGCATCTATCCTTTCCTATATGAGTAAAATCCATGGGAGTTTAAATACTTTTATTGAGCAGAATGGGCCCAGACATGAGCCACCAGATCGTGCCTTTTCCCACATCTACTACCTGTGAGCCACCCTAGACTCCCTAGCCACATTTACTAAACAGCAGGGGAATTCCTAGAGCAAGGCCCCCCTGAACAACTCTCCCAAAACTGAAAGTTTTCTCCTGTCTCTTTCTTTGGTATTTGTGGTGGTTTGAATAATGGTCCCCAACAGCTCATCTATTTGAATGCTTATTAAACGCAATCAGGTCCTATTTGAAAAGGTTTAGGAGGCGTGGTCTTGTTGAAAGAATTTGATGATTGGCTTTGAGGTTTCAGAAGCCCAAGCCAAGCCCCAGGCCCATCATTCCTCTCTCCTCTCCTCTCCTCTCCTGTCCCCTCCTCTCCTCTCCTCTCCTCTCCCCTCCTCTCCTCTCCCCTCCCCTCCCCTCCCCCCTCCCCTCTCCTCTCCTCTCCCTCCACCCCCTCTCCCAGCCAACAGATCAAGATATAGCTGTTATTTCCCAAGAGCCATAAGTGCAGTCATGTTCACCCCCATGATGATAATAGACTAAACTTCTGAAACTGTAAGCAGTGCCCTAATTAACTGCTTTTTTTAAAATAAGAGTTGTCTTGGTCATGTTGTGTCTTGACACTGATAGAACTGTGACTAAGATAGTAATCTTTGAAATTCTCCTTGGTCTATACAATATATTTTGGGTTAGAGTTAATATGGTACCAATTATTCTTTCTACATTAAATACCTCAAAGAAGCAAAGGTATGTACTATATATTGGTCATCATTCAAGTCTTCCACCCCTAAACTAAGCACAGAATTCCAGAAGTATAACTCAATGAGTTTATTAATTGACAGTAAGAGGATAAGGTTGTTATATAGCAAATACCTTTCTACTATTTAATGAGTTAATAAAACAATCTAGAAAGAGATTAATGAGTCTAAAATTATCCATGAGGTTTATGAATTTACAGAAAATGTATGAAAGTAGGCAGCAGAGTACAAAGAGTTAAGCAATAAAATTAGGAAACATAATAAAGCTTGTTCATTTTGACCAGGGGTAGAGTTCCTAATGTTGTCTTATATTTCTCTTCAAAATTGAAGAAAAAAAGAAAACACACAGCAGACATATATACAATCAGAAAGGGTGAAAGGTTCTATTGAAGGGAGCACTACTGGTATACAAACTAACTAAAGTCAGAAACTGGGAATTACAGAACAAGCTCAGGCTGAAACTGAACAATTAGGCACTTAGAATGTTCCTGCACTAATTTATGCTTCGCTCATCTTTTCTCATTTAATTGTTATCAGTCTTCTGAGATGCTTACTACTATTGTGGTTAGTTTTACAGCAACTAGTATTAAGATCTTAAAATAGGTATACAACATGAACCTACGTTGATTTTGGTGCTCAGGCACCATCAACTTTATTACAGTTCAGAAGTATGAATGTGGAAATACTGCATGCAATTATCAGCAAGACCCCATGGGACTTGACCAGCAAGCCAGGTACACCTGTCCCTAGGACAGAAACTGCCTGACCAATGCTGATCTTCAACAACAGGATTCAATGAGTCATGAAGATGGGATGGTTGTCCTACAAAGTACCACAAGCCAGAAGCATCAGCAGAAGTAGCAGTAGGTAGTACAGCTGTTGTACCTAGAAGAGAGATCATTTAGAGTCTATCACTGGTTCTGAAAAGGTTCTGAAGCCCTCTAAAATGGATTCAAAATTGTCATTACTTATTCTTACCAATATATACAAACTGGAGTTTGAGTTGCTTTGTAATTAATGCCAACAACAATAAGAATAGAAACCCACAAATAGTAGATTACATCCTTTCATATTTTGATCTCATGTCTCCAAAGTATTTCTTTATTTATAAAGGTAACAAATTCTAAATGTAACAGTTTCTAAGAGTAACACATTTTTCTACTTCTAAAAACAGCATAAAATACATTTTTTATTGACAGAAATGTTACCGTCCTATTCTGCAAACTTTAGTACCTCCTGTCATAGGAAGCCTAGAGGAAGCAATCACAGGCTGACAATGCTGTCCTGCCAGAAGCAACAGTTTGTTGTTCTCCACTGCAGCTGAGAAACTCCTGAAAGCAATGTGCTGAGACCAGGAAGGAGCTGGAGGAGTTTTCACTGAAATACAAGGAGGTGGTAAGAATGTCTGCTTCAATCCCACTTAGAAGGGGGGAACAGTAATCATGGGAGGCAGAGGGAGGAAGACTTTGGTGAGAGAGGGAAAGGGGAGGGGGAAAGGGGAAAGGGTCAAGTATGGGGGAGACAGGAGAGAAGCCCAGAGGGTAAGGAAAATGAATGGAAATATGCAGTTGTTGGGTGTGGGGCGTGAGAAAGTCCCAGAGACCTGGGATCAGGGAGGCTCCCAGGACTCAATATGGGTCATCTTAGCCAAAATGTCCAAAGGTGGGGATATGGAACCTGAAGAAACCACCTCCAGTTGTCAGACAGCACCTCCAGTTGGGGGAATGGAGATACTAACCCACCTTCAAAATTTTCAACCCAATGCAGGGACAAAATGGAGCAGAGACTGAAGGAAAGGCTGACCAGTGACTGACCCACCTTGGGATCTATTTTATAGGCAGGCACCAAACTCTGACACTATTACTGATGATGCTATATTGTGCTTGTAGACAAGAACCTAGTATAATAGCCCTCTGAGAGGCTCTACCAGCAGCTGAGACAGACACAGATACTCATAGCCAAGCAAAGCACTGGACTGAGGTCAGGGACCCCTATGGAAGAGTTATGGGAAGGATTGAAGGAGCTGAAGGGGATAGCAACCCCACAGGAAGAACAATGTCAACTAGCCCTGACGCCTAGGAGCTCCCAGAGACTGAGTCACCAACCAGAGAGCATACAAGGTCTGGTGCCCCAGCACATATGTAGCAGAGGGCTTCCTTGTCTGACCTCAGTGGGAGAAGATATGTGTGATGGTTTGTATATGCTTGGCCCAGGGAGTGGCACTATTAGGAGGTGTGGCCCTGTTGGAATAGGTGTGTCACTGTGGGTGTGGACTTTAATACCCTCATCCTAGCTGCCTAGAAGCCAGTCTTCTCCTAGTACCCTTCAGATGAAGATGTAGAACTCTCAGCTCCTTCTGCACCATGCCTGCCTGGGTGCTGCCATGCATCCTTGCTGATAATAGACTGAACTTCTGAACCTGTAAGCCAGCCTCAATTAAATGTTGTCCTTATAAGAGTTGCCTTAGTCATGGTGTCTGTTCACAGCTGTAAAACCCTAACTAAGACAATGTGCTTAATCCTATAGAGATTTGATGCCCCAGGAAGGAAGGATGGGAGGGGGCCCCGGGATACCTTCTCAGAGGCGAAGGATGGGGGATGGGGAAAAGAACCCTGAAAGGGGGATTAGGAGTGGGGGGGGGCGATGTTTGGGATATAAATAAATAAAATAATTAACAATAATAAATAAATATTTTATTAAATTAAAAAAATAATGTCATCCCTCAAGCAACTAGGCTTTCTGCTTATACACAGATAATAAAATCTTCAATAAATTCTAATTTGAAAGAACTGACCTGTCTGCCTGTACTTACAGACTATGCCTGCCTGGCTAATAAGGCCAAGGACCAAAAATACTCATACATGATGAGTACCAGGTTTTAAATGAAATATGATGTGTATTATAGGTATAATAAATGACAGAAACAAATTTAATTAACTAAAGAAATGATAGCTACATATCGTTATGTATTTCTCTCACTATTATAACAGAAAACCTATAAAAATACTTTATGATTTACTCCATTTTAAAAATCTTTTGTTTTATTAATTATTTTGAGAATTTCATCCACGAGTATTGTATTTACATTACTTCCAACCCTCTGTCTCCTGCTCCAACTGTTTTCATGCCCCCTTTTCTTTCTAAAATTACTTATCTTTTTTTTAAAATTGTTACTGACACACACACACACACACACACACAAACACACAAACACACACACTGTCCTTTTCTCTCCCTTGCTGCTCATAAGTAGCCTCTCTTTTCTGTCCTTTTCTCCTGAGAGTTGGACATAGTCTAACTCTTACTTATTCTGTCAAATCTTTCTCTAATTTGTCACTGTCTGACTCTCAATTAATAGGTCCATGACCACACGATGCAGGTGAGAATTTACATCTGGTCTTGTACACCTAGCCAACTACCACATGACTGGAGAGGTCATACAGCCTAAAGGACAGCCTAATATTTCCATTTTCCTAAACCAGTACATCCTAGATATTTATTCATATGCCCACATGTAAGTGTAACTCTCAACCCTCACCAAAGAAGGTTTTTCTTTTTTCTTTTTCTCAGCATATGAAAACTATCACAGAAATAGATAACCAGTCAAAATGCAAATAACAACATACTGGGGTTCCCATCCCCAGGTTTCAGAAACACATCTACATCATAATCCCTATAAATGGGGCTCTTATGTAAGAGTGCGTGGAGAAGTTGTAAGAACAAGAGGACCAGAATACCTGCTGCAAGACAGTCTTCTGAACATTACAGTCAAGCTACACCCATGCAATTTCAAAAATATGATTGCCTAAACAAGACAATTGCATAATGACAATACCAGTTCCAATACTAACATTGATAGGGAAAATTTACAATTTTATAATTTACAATTTACAAATTTACAATTTACAAATTTACAAATTTTACAAAGCCCTACCCCTAGATGAAGAGCAACAGGCAGTCAATGGCTGCAGAGGGAGGGAGGGAGGATTAGTTTTCTCAAGGGACAGTCAAGGGACAGTAGGTTATTCAGTTCCAACTGGTAAGCTGGTAAGCCATAAACATATGTACACACAAGCAACACTAAATGAACCCAGTAGGATGTGGGGGGGGGGGCAGTTTTACTGGGACAGTTTTACAGGAACAGGTTGCAGAAAGAACAAGCTAGACACAGGTGAAGACAGAATGAACCAGACAATGAGTGAGAAGGAGCCAGAAGAGATTAGAACATATTGCCAAAGTTAGTATGAGGCAAGAAAGAGCAATTCAGTCAGAAGCTGAGAGAAGCCAGATTGAACCCCTCAGCTTGGAAGATTAGATTGTACGGAGGCTAGAAGCTTCCAGGCCTAGGCCTAGGGGTAGTTAGAAAAGGGAAAGAAATGCTCTGGGTTCAGCCCAAGCCATGTATTCACACAGCTTGGATACAGCTTTCATCTGAGGAAATAAAAGCAACATTTACATTTAGCCATGATGTTTTATCACAGCAATAGAAACCCTAAGATACTCACTGACCTACAAGTTCCTTTGAAGTTTTTTGAATCTCTACAAGTTTGCTTAACACTTCTGAAAGACTAACACTCAGATCTTTTATTAGATTTGGAGATCAACTTGGGAACTCAACCAGAGTTAGAGTTTTTCACAGTGCATGTCTATAAAGAGTAAATATTCGGTTTCCTAAAATTTAGAGGATGAATATAAATGGTCTCTCAGATGTGCATTGCCTTATTTTGCTAAGATATATAGTAACTGCTGTAAGCTTTAATAGACATAACTGACAAAATACTAAAAAAAGCATTCTGGGTCTGTCAGTTTCTTATTTTAGCCCACAGGGAAGTGCTAGAATCACTAAGAAGGACAAAAGCTATATTTAAATGATGAATAGGAGTGATGCATGAACAACTGCCCTGTTCTATAGTAGCATCAAAAGAAGTTTGTTTCTTTTCTCTCTTGGAAAACTCAAAATCCTTTATAGATGTCTTTACAATGACAATGAGGCAATTGGGGCACAGTATCTTATGTTCAGTAAGGCCAGACATTTAGTAGTACAGATCCAAATAATCAATAACCCATTAATCTAACTTCTCCAAAGTTAGTGAAAATATGCAGTGTAAATGTTTCATATTTTAATCTATTATTTTAGTGTGCAAGCCAAACCTATAGAATACAAGCTTCTAGAAAAGCCACCTATTATAATGTATTGGATCTAAATAGTATTTTTATAGTCTAAAAAGCACATTATTAGACTGAAGAAGTAGTGCATGCTTATAACCCAAGCTCTTGGGAGACAGAGACAGGAGGAAAAAGGTCAGCCTAGGTGATATCCAAGACTCTATCTCAAAAATTCAAATACCAAGGAAGGCACTTTCTCATTCATTTTGGCATCTCATGTGATTTACACTCTAGTCAAAGAACCAATTCTATCATTACACTGAAAGGCAAGTATCAATCACAGTCTCACAAATATTAAAATGCCCAGGGAGAGGCCTATCACAGGCTATCTTAGATGGACACACACCCTATAACTTGTGGTCTTTGTCCAGCTGCACATTGTGACTTCCATTCCAAACCCTGATTTAGACAGTCACTGAGCTGTTCTGATCCATCTCCTCTTCAGTCATGTTCACACCATATTATCAGTCTCCTTCTCTCACTTAGTGATTCCTATTGAGTTGCTCCAGTGGTTTCTCCTCTGGAAATCATGTGTTCTCTATACACAGGAGTGCTTTTTCTTCCCATATCTGTGAACTTTGGACTAATGACCTCCAGGAGAATGCTCTTAAGTTTCAACTGTGACACAAATAAGCTCGGTATTGAGTACTGAGTATTAACAATACCCTTGTGAACTAGGAGAAAAGAAAAACCTAGGGTATTAAGGTAAAACAAGAAAGGGTTGGGAATGCCATCAATCTTGGAAGAAGTCCAATCTAAATCACCTCCCTAGCTATGTTTCAGCAAAGGACAACAAAAAAGAAAAATTAACAAGTCATAATCCTTGCACTCCAGCTTTTCCAAGAAAACTAAGGATGTGTTACTTAAGTACTACAAAAATCTATAGCAAGGGGAAGCACTGAATGTCATTGCTTCTGTCTTCCTGTCTGATGTAGTCAGCACCACTAAAGTGACCAAATAAAGGACTCTACATAAGTAGAGTATACATAAAGCCAAAAAAAAAATCTTCATGTGAATTTGAAGATCAAGGTAGTCAGATGATTTGTTTTATTCTGGAACTATTAAAAAGATACACATATTGAGACAGATTTACTTCAACACACTGTAGATGGTTCTAAATTCAGGGTTCTCTAGGATGTTCAAATGGGAACTAATGGAAGTGGGGAATTGGCCTGAACAACAGTCACAAAGAGCATTCAGAAGCTCCCAATAAAATAGTTGTATGTGACAAGGGTAGCCAAGATGTCATTTCTTCTGTCATGCGCCTCATCTTGAGTCTGTTGATTTAGATTGAGAAAAAAACAAACAAACAAACAAAAAAAAAAAAAAACAAACAAACAAACAAAAAAAAAAAAAAAAACACCTCTGCCCATGGTATGTTTTTAAAAGGACCAGATCCGAATGCACTACAAGTCAGGATACAGACATTATGGCATAATAGACCTTGACTGGGGTGCAAGTCAAAAGCCAGTGTCCAGCATTGCTACTGCTACTGTGGGGCTTTGGACATGGGAACTTAAAGATGCTATAGTGCCGCAAATGTAGGAGGTGATCTCATGAGGCTTACAGGCAATGCCTTTGAAAGCTAGTGCTAGGAGGTAGGTATTTTACGTTTATTTGCTCTGTTGGCAGTTCTAGATTAGAATACCTTAAATATCTACCATCCCTGTGGGTACATACAGCACATCAATGCCTTTAGGGACTAAACATAATTTACAAGAAATGCTTTGATTTTGATCTTGAACTTATGGCATATACTAATGAAGACTGACAGATACTGCAGTTTGAAGAGCTGGCACACATGCCCACATCTTAAAGACATGAATACAACCTGTAGGTATTAAATGTTATAAGAACATGCTTATGTCTGAGAAGGAAAGAATGACAAAGGAGCATTTTGGGGTTTTGCAAACTGGTGCCACCTAATCATTTTCAAGGATTTTTAGGTTCAAGAAAGAACCTGAAAAAAAAGTACCATGAGTTCAAAAATTAAAAAAGGAACTGCAACAAAATCTGTATCTGGCTCAAGGAAAGTGAGCCTCAGAATGTGAAGGCAAAATCTGTAGGTCATTACTCTGAGCCACCTTTCTATAAGACCTCAGTTTCAGGGACTCTGATGCTGGAGTTAACCTTGTTTTATGGGAAGAACTGAGAGAACCACACTCACCTAGTTCCTTGAATGTGGATTTCCTGGTTACTCCCAGTGCAAAAGAAATAATATCATCCAGCTTTTCTGAGCATTGCCAATTACCTGACTCTAAAAATAGAACTGGCACAGAAAGACCTTGGCCCACCATGGCCCACATATGCAGAGAAGAGTTCACCCCCAAGAAGGGCACCGCAGACCAGAGCTCAGAAATTGTAAAAGATAAGGCAAACAAGGGTATCACTTCAAAAGAACTCAACTCAGAGATCCTGAGTCACCAGGGAGATCAGGTAGACAACTCAATCACCTCAATCCATAACAACTTCTTTTAGTGTTAAAGACAGAATAGCATAGCAAATGAAAACAACGGAGTTCTGGCTCATTGGGTGACACTTTACAGGAAGGTGTAGGGTCTTGTGGAATGAGAAACAGCTTCTGCATCCTGACTACCATATGAACATTTCAAAGCTCGGAAAAAGTCTGCCTTTTACTATATTTGCTTAAAAAGAAGAAGAAGGAGGAGGAGAAGGAGGAGAAGGAGGAGGAGGAGGAGGGGGAGGAGGAGGAGGAAGAAGAAGGAGAAGGAGAAGGAGGAGGAGGAGGAGGAGGAGGAGGAGGAGGAGGAGGAGGAGGAGGAGGAGGAGGAGGAGGAGAAGGAGAAGGAGAAGGAGAAGGAGAAGGAGAAGGAGAAGAAGAAGAAGAAGAAGAAGAAGAAGAAGAAGAAGAAGAAGAAGAAGAAGAAGAAACTAGCCTTTCTCTTTTAATTGCCAACCTAAAATTGGTTTTGTCTCTTCTACAATATTTATTGTAAGTTGCATTGACTATATAATTTCCAATTGTGTTACTGTGTTGAAACCTAGCATGTCTGTTACGGGGGTCTATCAAGCAGCTTTCGTCTCACTGCCCTGAGTATTAGAAAACCTTGATTCTCTGAAAAAAGCTTGAAAGTGCTAGAAGAAGTGAGTTAGGCTTTAAGCAGAAGCAAGAGGGTAGCAGGCTGGATTATTGCTGGTATAACAGCTTTAATTCCATTCATTGCTAGTACCACTGCTTCTGCAATAGCATTGACACAAGGAGTTAAGACAACTATTTTTGTTAACCATCTAGCAAAAAAAAAAAAAAAAAAGTTACTAATGTATTGAGTATACAATAGGATTTATATAGGTATCTGGAACAACGATGGATGCTCTATAACCCATTCAAATTATTTGAAGGAGGTTCAGGGTTGAAGAGTTAGGAGCCACCCCAAGTGTCATGACAAATATTATTGGAGTAGTGTTACTTTTGAAATTCACAATGATTGTCATTATAATTAGAAAAAAGTTTAAAGACACATGTAGGATATTTGGCATAATCCTAACACCTCTCTGGGTGTGTTAACTTTGCATAATGAGATTATGAATTTAAAGAATGCTGCTCTGTTGACCTTTGATGCTGCAGATAATCCCAATAAAATTATCCATGGCCTGAGGTCAGTATTTCCATTTTGGTCAAACCTCGGCAATGGCATATATAGCTTGATCAGGCTAGCCCTTCTTGTCCTGGGAATACTTTTATTCCTGTTCATTGTGTTAAAGCTTATCTTTAACAACAACAACATGTTGGCAGCCTAAGTACATGGCTTGAACCTGAAAATGGACCCCCAGACAGAGTTATTGAATTAACAGGCTATCAAGATTCTATACAGAGCCTTACCAACCTAAGACAGAAGTGCATTGCTTTTGCTAATGCATATTCCATAATGGGTAAGGAAGCATTCTTGTCAGAATGATCTAAGACAAGCTCAGTCTTGTTAATGAAATAAAAAAGGGGGAGAGGTAAAGAGCCTTTGGGGCTGCTTAGCAAGAACTGACATGAGTCAAGGACAAGGAAGTAGACTTCAAGCAGGAATCTGACATTAGACTAGAACAAAGAAGTAATTTCAGATAGGAATCTAAATCTTACGCTACAACAAAGAAGTAATCTCAGGCAGGAATCTAAATATTAGGCTAGAACAAAGAAGTAATTTCAGATAGGAATCTAAATTTTAGGCTAGAACAAGGAAGTAGGCTTCAGACATGAAAATGACCTTGGGCTAGGACAGGGAAGTAGGCTCAGATACTTTGGTCATCCTGATAAGCCTTTAGAAACAGTGATCATGGGAGTGTTCACATAATTGGGTTTAATGCCTTGCTTTTTCTTTGACTATTTGTGTTTATTGTATTGCCTGTTCCTTGACTATTTGTATCTATTGTATTGCTAGACCCTCAACCTAGAACTGACCTTAATACATGCATGTAATCAAAATGGTATAAAAACATAAAGGAAGAGGGGGGATGGGATAGGTGGCTCTAGGGAGGGACAATGGGGAAAGGGGATGACATCTGTATTGTAAATAAATAAAATATCCAATAAAAATGTAAATACAAAAAGATACTAACCTTTGCATGTAGGTACTTGTCAATATTATAGATATTGTTGTATAAGCATATCTTTTTAAATTAAAAAAAAAAAAAGCAATCTACCAGGTTCTCATCCTCACCCATGAACTTAGCTGCTTTGCCATTAAAATGCACTTTTAAATGTGTTTGCTGGCATTGTCATGACAGCACTCATTTTATTTTGAACAATCTTTACACATACACGAAGGCTAATGCTTTTTCTCTCTCCAGCTCCAGTCAGCAGATTGATCTCAACCCAATCATTTGAATGTAACTGCTATGTAGAGTTCCTGTTCACAGAAAGCATAGTGTATCTGAAGGGATTAGTGATCAAGACCACATACTAGATTACACAAAAAACAAAGGTGTGGAAATCTGGAGGAAAATAACTGAATGAGATGTTTGTGTTCAAATGAAAACTGACAGGAAAAACCCAGCTTCATGTTTACTGTCACCCATGTATCCAGATGACTGAATAAACTAATTAGGAAATTAATTATTAATTGAACACAGGTCACAAGGAATGAAATAGACTGGTACAAAGGTATGCAAAGTATTGTGGCTAATACTCCATTTTATGCTCTGCTCAGTCCTCAGTGCTATCTGCTATCCCACTTAGACTGCAAAGCAACCCAATAAAAGAGATGTCACTGCACCCTTCTGTATAAGGAAATCTTATGAATTAATTTGTCCAGTTATCCTAATACTTCGAAAACTGAGATTTGACTGAACTCTCCTTATTCTAAATACAACACTCGTCTAATTTCATCAGAGCTGACATCTACTCTTCCTAATGCACAGTATTTAGTGTAGAAAGAAACACTTGAGTAAAATCGTCTATGAAGCAAATTTCTATAATGCCAAAGCTATTTTCTCTCAGGCTCCTAGGATTTTAGAAATGGTTCCTAAGGTAAGAAATGTGGATAGGAAAATATGTAACATTCAGTAAATTCTTTCTAATCACCTTACATTGTATTTCCATATGGTGGTTAAACTTCACTTGCCTGCAACATCATTCTAAACACTTCCCAAACAGACCTTCCCCTATACGCTCTCTCTCTTCCATACAAATAAGAATTTTAGCCATGGTGGTAGACTCCTAAACTACATCCTCGAGTTATAAGGTGCTTTACTTTGCAAATCTCTGAGACTGACATACCAGGCTATGTTACACAGTCAGCTCCCAAGTTATCCATTATTGCTGCTTAATTACAATATACTTACAGAAAAGACTAGAATAGTGATCTAGTGAGCTAGAGGCAGAATTATGAATGGTAAGGAGATTGCCATCCAAAACTCAAGTGGAAAGGGCTGGAGAGACAGCTCAGCAGCCAAGGGCACTGGCTGCTCCTCCAGAGGACCAGGTTCAGTTCCAGTGTAGCTCACCATGGACTGAAACTCCAACTCAAAAGGATCCAATGTCCTCTTCTGTCCTCCATAGATATCAGGCATTCAAGTAGTACATAGGCATAAATACATGCAGGCAAACATTCATATACATACAATAAGTGTGTTGGCTAGTGTTCTGTCAACTTGACAAGATTTTACATTCACATGAAAAGAGAAAATTCAATCTAGAAAATGCCCCCAACCGATTGGTCTTTGGAATATTTTCTTGATTAAAAACTGAAGTGATCGGCCGGGCCGTGGTGGCGCATGCCTTTAATCCCAGCACTTGGGAGGCAGAGGCAGGCGGATTTCTGAGTTTGAGGCCAGCCTGGTCTACAGAGTGAATTCTAGGACACCCAGGGCTATACAGAGAAACCTTGTCTTGAAAAACCAAAAAAAAAAAAAAAAAAAAAAAAAAAAAGACAATTAAAGAATCCCAGCTGTATCGGGGGATTTTTCTCTTGAAAGTATTTGGAGAAGAAACAGAAGTTCAGCCTTGAGTGGGAGGAAGGGTCCAGATCATCAGGCGTTTCCAGTGCAATGAGAAGCCATTAAAGAAAACAGATGAAATGTGGAGTTGGACTCACTAAGAATTAGGAGGCAAAGCGAAGAGAAAAAGAAAAAATATATCTAAGTTCATATGCATGCTCAAGACCCTGACACAGACACCAATATGACAGTGAGAAGGATCCTTGGAGAACATAGAGCTATTATTTGACATATACAGAACTAGAAACTTGAGAAAAGGCCATCAAAGTATCCTATTGCTCCATTGATATATAGGAGAGATATTTCCAAAAGTAAAGGAGATAGAGATGTAAGAGGTATAAGCTAACCTCAACCCTGACTTGAATTAGAAAGCTTTGATTTATACATCAATTAATAGATTATACATCAATGAATAGATTTACAACACCTATCAAAAAATTTAACTTTCTGTGGCAGCCTCTGACCTCAATCTAATGCTAAAAGATTAAAATGTTAAAGAGGGTCCATATCCAGGAACTGATCTATTCCTATGTTCTTAACCCTATCTCACTGTGCATACCCTAGCATGTATATTGATTGAGCCAGTGAACAGTAAAAGTTTACTAAGTGCAAGAAAGTAATAAGAAGATGAATAACAAAAGTCCTGAGGACATGATGAGGTATGTATACAGAGAGACCTGCCTATACAAACACTAACAGAGTAGACATACAACACTTCAAATGAGGTGAAAATGTCAACGTGCCTCTGGATAATACACAGTGAGATTAGAAGGAAACATCATTCAGTTGAAGGAATCAGAAGGTAGTTTACAAACTTGTCCTTGAAGGATGGGTGGGGTTTACAGTCAGAGGAATGATCTTCAACAACTATAATGAGGCCCTCCAGAAAAGGAATCTAGGGTATCAGTTAATTTTAGAACAACCATTGCCAACTTGGAGAAAACCAAAACTGGGTAGTAATTAATATGATTCAAAAACTATGAGTTTTATATCTGTAGTCATTATCATAGTACAAAATATTCTATAATATAAACAACTGTAAGCTTAGCTTAGGCTTTTACACTACACTACACTGACTCTTCTGCAGGAAGCCAGGAGGAAGGTCTCTTCTGCCTGGGTGAGGCTTTAAAGTTCACAATGATGTGCTTCCTCCAACAAAAATACACCTACTCCAACAAGGCCATACCTCCTAATAGTGCCACTTACCATGGGCCAAGCATGTTCAAACCACCACAATATATCTACAAATCCAGTCCTGCTAAATCCAGTGCTAAAAGAAAATTTCCACCACAAAGAGATTAACTACACCCATGACAATGCAGGAAATAAAAAAATCTTACATCAGTAAAACCAAAAGAAGAGAAGCTCAAACAGACACACACCACCACAACCACCACCACTACCACCAGAAACAACAAAATAACAATTATCAATTATCATTTATATCTCTCAATATCAATGGCTTCAATTTCCCAATAAAAAGACACAGACTAACAAAATGGATGGGAAAATAAGATCCATCTTTCTGTTGCATCCAAGAAACACATCTCAACATCAAGGATAGACAGTACCTCAGGGTAAAAGGTTGGAAAAACATATGCCAAGTAAATGGACTTAAGAAGCAAGCTACCAAAATAGACTTCAAACCAAAACTAATCAAAAGGGATGGAGAAGAACACTACATACTCACCAAGGGAAACTCCACCAAGATGACATCAATTCTTAACATCAATGCCCCAAACACAAGAGCATCCACTCTTGAAATGTTACTACAACTTCAATCACATCTTGAACCTCACTCACTGATAGTGGGAGACTTAAATACCCTACTCTCATCAATGGACAGATGCAGACAAAAACTAACAGTGCAATACTGGAGTTAACATATGTTACAAACCAAATGGATCTAAAAGATATAGAACATTTCACCCAAACACAAAAGAACACACCTTCTTCTCAGTACCTAATGGACTTCCTCCAAAATTGACCATACTTGCTTACAAAGCAAGTTGCAACAGACATAAGAAAACTGGAATAATTCCCTGCATCCTATCAGCCCACCATTAGATAACGGGATATCAATAACAACAGAAAGCATACAAACTCATGAAAACTCAACAACTCTCCACTGAATACAAACAAGTGATCAAGATAGAAATAAGGAAAGAAATTAAAGACTTTCTAGAATTCAATTAAAATGAATACATAGCATACCCAAATTTGTGGGACATAATGAAAGCGGTGCTAAAAGAAAAGTGTATAGCACAAAGTGCCTACATTAAAAAAAAAAAAAAAAAAAAAAAAAAAAAAAAAAAGAACAGATCTCATGCTAGCAACTTAACATACCTGAAAGCACTAGAACAAAAAGAAGTAAGCACAACCCAGAGGAAGAGATAGCAAGAAATAATCAAACTGAGGACTGAAATCAATAAAATAGAAAACAAAGCAAACAATACAAAGATTCAGTAAAACAAAGAGTTGGTTCTTTGAGAAAATCAACAAGCTAGATAAACCCTTATCCAAACTAAAACCAAAAGAAAACCAAACTAAATCCAAATTAAAATAATCAGAAATGAAAAGGGGGCCACAACAATAGACACTGAAGAAATCCAAAGAATCATAAGAACATACTTTAAAACCCTATACTCTACCAAATTGCAAAATCTAAAAGGAACGGACAGATTTTCTCAATAGATAATCACTTACCAAAGTTAAATTACAATCAGATAATCTATTTAAATAGACCTAGTAAAATAGAAGCAGCCATTAAAAGTCACACAAGCAAAAACAAAAACCACCCAAGGCCAGATAGATTTAGCTCAGAATTCTACCAGACTTTCAAAGAAGTGTTAATACCAGCACTCCTTAAATTATTCCACAAACTAGAAACAAAAGGAATGTTGTCAGCTTCATATTATGAGACCACAATTATCGTGATACCCAAACTTCATAAGGACCCAACAAAGAAAGAGACTTATAGACCACTTTTGCTTATAAACACTGATGGAAAAATATTCACTAAAATACCTGCTAACTGAATCCAAGAACACAACAATCATCTCAGAGATGCAGAGATGGTTCAATATACAAAAATCAGTAAATATAATCCACCATATAAACAAAATGAAAGAAAAAAAAAACACATGACCATCTCATTAGATAAAAAGAAAAAAAAGGCCTTTGACAAAATTTAACACACCTTTATGACAAAAGTACTGGAGAGATTAAGGATACAAGGTGCACACTTAAACATAATTAAGGAATTTACAGAAAGCCTATTGACAACATCAAATTAAATGGAGAAAAAGTCAAAGCAATTCCTCTAAAACCAGAAACAAAGTTTTCCACTTTCTGCATGTCCATTCAATATAGTACTATAACTATCCTGAGTTAACTCTGCACAATCAAGTGAAAGACTTGTATGATAAAAATTTCAGTCTTTGAAGAAAGAAACTGAAGATATCAGAAGATGGAAAGATCTCCCATCGTACCAAAATGGCCATCGTACCAAAAGCAATCTACAGATTCAGTGTAATCCCCATCAAAATTCCAACACAATTCATTACAGACCTTGCAAACACAATTCTTCATTTTATATTGAAAACAAAACAAGACAGGATAGCTTAAATAATCCTGAACACTAAAAAAACTGCTGCAGGTATCACTATCCCTGACCTCAAGCTGTACTATAAAGACGCAGTAATAAAAACCACATGGTATTGGTACAAAAACAGACATGTGGGCCAATGGAATCGAACTGAAGACCCAGACATAAGTTCACATTCTATGGACACTTGATTTTTTTTATAAAGAAGTAATAAATACACACTGGAAAAAAAAAAGTATTTTCAACAAATGGTACTGATTAAACTAGATGTCTGTGTGTACAAGAATGCAAATAGATCCATATTTATCACACTTCACAGAACTCAAGTCCGAGTGGATGAAAAATCCCAACATAAAACTAGACATACTTAACCTGACAGAAGAGAAATTGGGGAGTAACCTTGGACACATTGGCACAAGAGACAACTTTCTGAACAGAACACTGATATCAAGGCAATAAGATCAACTATTAATAAATGGTACCTCACTAAACTGAAAATCTTCCATAAGGCAAAGGATACTATCAATTGGACAAAGCTGTAGCTTACAGAATGAAAAAAATATTTTTACTAACTTGACATCCAATAGCATATGAATATCCAAACTACATAAAGAATTCAAGAAACTAGATATCAACAAAAACCAAATAATCCAATTAAAAATGGGGTACAGATCTATACAGAGAATTCTCAATAGAGGAATCTCTAATAGCTGAGAAACACTGAAAGAAATGTTCAAAGTCCTTATCATCAGGGAAATGAACATCAAAAACAGTTTGAGATTCTATCTTACACCTGTTGGAATGGCTAAGATCAAAAGCACAAGTGACAGCTCATGCCGGCAAGGGTGCAGAGCAAGGGGGACACTCCTCCATTGCTGGTGGAAGTGCAAACTCATACAGACTATGGAAATCAGTATGGCAGTACCTCCGAAAATTGGGAATTGATCTACCTCAATACCCAGCTGTACCATTCTTGGGCATTACCCAAAGGACACCTCATCCAACCACAAAGACACTTGCTCAATTATGTACATTTTAGTTTAATTCATAATACCGAGAAACTGGAAGCAACCTCAGGTCCCTCAACAGAAGAATGGATAAAGATAATATAGCACATTTACACAATGGAATATTACTTGGCCATTAAAATAAAATGTCATTTGCAGAAAAATAAATAGAACTAGAAACAAACAAACAAAAAAGAAAAAGAAAAAAACAAACAAAAAGTATTCACGTTTAAGTGGATATGAGCCATTAAGTAAATGATAACCAAACTACAATCCATAAACCCAGGAAGTTTAGGTAAAGAGGCAGGGTCCAGGGGGAAATACATGGATCTCCCTGGGAAGGGAAAATAGAATAGATTTTTGTGAGTGGACAGGAGGCTGATGGAGACAGGAGAGGGAAGAATCAGGTAGGGGCGGGGGAGGCAGATGGGATGAAGGAGAAGAGTGTGGGAGTGATAGCTAAAACTGGAGAGCATTTGGTGGGTAGTGTGGAAACCTAGTACAATAGAATCTTCCTGGAATCCATGAGGGTGGTCCCAGTGAGGACTCTTAGAAATGAGAAATACAGAATCTCAACTGGCCATCTTTTGTTGCTAGGCAAGGCTTTCAGGGGTAGACTAGGTTGCATTCAATTGAGTTGTTGGCTAATGGGGTCCCATGGAGGTCCCCAAACAACCTAGGTTGATGCTAGGACAGAGGGTTGCTCTCCAAAACTAATACTGCGGCCCCACTGCTGAGGGCAACATCCACTGAACAGTTAGTTCAGTGACCATAGAGAGGGCTACACGTGTTACTAAAAGAGAACTGTGAACACCAACCCAGCCACAAAACCTTTGTCCAACAATCAGTTCTGCCTGCAAGATGTGCTAGAGCAACGGTGGTGCAGAATCTGTTAGAGTGGCCAACTTGAGGCCCACTCCATGAGAGGAAACCCATGTCAGACACCACTTGGATGGCCAGGAACCAGAGACTGAATAGTCCAGTGACCTAGGGTAAAACCAAAGAAAACTGGTTTAAAAATAAAAATTTTAAAGCAATGAAACGATTCCTAATGATATTCTGCTATATTCATACATCAGTCCCCTGTCCAGTCATTATCAGACAGCCTTCTTCCAGCAGCAGATGGGAACAGATGAAGAGACACCCATGACCAGACATTATTCGGAGAGAGTCTAAATTGGAGATCGGGTCCCTCCCCTATGAGCCAGGGGAATCTCCTGGAAAATGGGGCTGAAAGATTGTAGGAGTCAGGGGTGGATGGAGGACACCAGGAGAACACGTTCCACTAAATCAATTAAGCAGGGCATATATGAGCTACTCACAAAGACTGAAACAGCAAGCACAAGGCCCGCACGTATCTACACAGATTCTCTGTGTATATGTTGTGTCTGTTAGCTTGGTGTTTCTGTGGGACTCCTCACTGTGGGAGTGGGTGTGTCTCTGACTCTTTTGCCTGCTCTTGGGACTCTTCCTTCTGTTAGATTGCCTTGTCCAGATTTTGTATGGGGGCTTTTGCTTTGTCTTATTGTATTTTATCTGGTGGTTGTCTCTTGGAGACCTGCTTTTTTTCTGATGGAAGAGGGCAGGGGAGTGGATCCAGGGGAGCAGGGAGGAGTGGAAGGAGAGGAAACTGTAGTTAGGAAGTATCAGATAAGAAAAGAATATTTAAAAAATTTTTTTTGAGGAGAGCATGCCACATGTCCAGAAAACAATGTACAGCATTTAAATCAAGAGTCCACTCCCATAGGTGCACAGCAGGGCTTCAGTTGTGGAATTCAAGGCTCCTAGTTGCCTCCTAGCCCTGCCTTTCTTCAGTGGTGTGGAGGCCTGCAACACCTGCAGCAACTCTAAAAAGTAGCTCTCGACCCAGTGGCCTCTCTGCTTTATCACAGGAGGAGAAAGCACCACACCACCGGAAAGAGCAACAAAATTAGTTAAGTGGCCCACAGTGGTGCACACTTTTTTTTTTTTTTTTTTTTTTTTTTTTTTTTTTTTTTTTTTTGGTTTTTGGTTTTGGTTTTTCGAGACAGGGTTTCTCTGTATAGCCTTGGCTGTCCTGGAACTCACTCGGTAGACCAGGCTGGCCTCGAACTCAGAAATCCGCCTGCCTCTGCCTCCCAAGTGCTGGGATTAAAGGCGTGCGCCACCACCGCCCGGCAGTGGTGCACACTTTTAATCACAGCATTTGGGAGGCAGAGGCAGGTAAATCTCTGTAGGACAGGTGACAGAGCAAGAAATGCTGTCTCAGAAACAACCAAAGTTGTGAGAGAGAAACAATCAAAGGAGTGAGGAGAGGGAGGGGAGGGGAGGGGAGGGGAGGGGAGGGGAGGGGGAGGGGAGGGGAGGGGAGGGGAGGGGAAGGGAGGAATGGTGGAGGGAGGGAGGGGAGGGGAGGGGAGGGGAGGGGAAGGGAGGAATGGTGGAGGGGAGGGGAGGGGAGGGAAGGGGAGGGGAGGGGAGGGGAGGGGAGGGGAGGGGAGGGGAGGGGAAGGGAGGAATGGTGGAGGGGAGGGAGAGGGGAAGTAGAGAGGAGGAAAGGTGGAGGGGAGGGGGAGGGGAAGGGGAGAGGGGATAGAGAAAGTTGGATTGGACCCCATTTAAAGAGTTCCCTGAAAGGACCAGCTTGACCACTGGAGGGGAGTTACTTGGAGGTGCAAGCCCTCCAGCAAGTTCTCTCGTTATAGAAAGTTGTTTCCATGGAAAAGAGAATTTGGCAAGAAAAGGAGGGAAATAAGTTGACAGGAATCTCTGGCAGTCTTCCTACGAGAACTTCGCACTTCTTCTTAAAAGGGAAGCAAAATGCCATCCAATGTCTCACACTGCCTTTTGAAAAACTTAATCCTGGCTGCAGTGGCTCACCGCCATCCTTGGATATACAGAGAGCAGTGCTAAAGCCCTTCCTCATCCACTACATTCTCACAGAAGTAGCAGAAAGAAATACCAGGAAGACGAATACTCTCCACGCGCTTCTCTTTTCATCCCCCTTGACGACGAGAATGTGCACAAAACCCCAGGACAAACTGAGCCCCCACCCACACCCACACTCACCTCCCGCCCCCCCCCGCCCCCCCCCCCCGGCCCCCCCCCCCCCCCCCCCCCCCCCCCAGAGAGAGGAGCCTCTACATGGTGCCTAGGAAGGCAGGAGCCACAGCCTGGCCCATCCAACACCGAATTTTCTCAGGAGTCTCAATTAGAAACGTCCCTGTGCAAACTAGCTGTGAGAAATGCCAGGTCTAGTGTTGCTTGGGGCTCGGGGAGATCCCAGTTATCTTCCTGAAAAATTGTCCCTCTTCTTAATAGGCATCTGGCTTCCTGCCTCTTCTGTCTAACCTATTAGAGTGTGGGGCTCTGTGCCTTGCATACAATTCTGTGTGGATGACTATTTAACCTACTTTAAGGAAATGTGGCATACAGACCCGTTCTTGAAGAAAAAAAATAACCACGTTATGCAAAACATTAAAGTTTTTAAAAATTCTACAACAAATTTTCTGGAAAGAAAAACGTTGGATGTACCTCCCTGTAAATACATGATAAACATTTAAATTTGTTTAAAGGACAGGCGTTTGAGACTAGAATCTACTTCTAGTCACCAGTCACATTAAAAAAAAAAAAGAAGAAAAAAAACTTTTCCTAAAGCAGTTGTTCTCAACCTTCTTAACGTTGTGACCCTTCACTTACAGTTCCAAACGTTGTGGTGACCCCTAACCATAAAATTATTTGCTACTTTGAAATTGTGATTTTGCTACTCCTAAAGTAAATATCTGACATGCAGGATATCTGATATGTAAGCCCCAAAGGGGTCATGACCCACAGGTTGAGAATGTCTGTCCTAAGGCAAGGAATTCAATAATGCGACAGTGTGACAACCACACTAACAGATAAAAAGCCAAACAACAAAAAAGATTGGATTTTCGGAATAATCAGAGTCAAACAGCTTGGCATCCTCTTCATTAGGATGAACTAACTCTATGTGCAGAATTCTGTCTGCCTCCCAGGGAGACCATCCAAAGGATACTATGAAACATAGCAACCCATTCACATTAAAGGAGGTTTATAATGTTAAAAGCTCAGGTCCAAACAAAATTAGTACATTGTGGCAAGCATCTAAAAGGGTCCACCTCCCACCCACCCCCAACCCCAGTTACGGTCATAGGAAATTCATTTCCAATCTTCCTCTTGTAGACAATGCAAATTAAACGACATTAGACAGATATATGTGAATGTTGTCTCTATTTCTGTAAATAAGTCAGAACTGCAAAGACTTCACAGCATAGTGTGGAATAAAGGTGCATCTACCTTGAATCCACAATAATGTGCAGACTCGAAAGGCTGTAAACCTTTCTCCAAAGTGCATTTTGTTTCTGAATTGTCTCTGGGGTGTCCTTAGCCTGAGTTTGCCCTCCTTGGTTCTTAACAACCGGAGTAGCCTGCTGCAAGTTTATCAGGACCACAATCAGCACAGGCACACTGGTTAAACCCAGCGCGCTTTAGAGAGAGCTCGGCAGAGAACAGGAAAACTTCAGCCGGAGGGGCGTCAGAAATTCCAGATCCCCGCGCGCCTCCGAGTGTCCCCTGGACATTCCGTTGGGTGACCTGACACGTCATCCATGCTCCTAGAAGGACCTACGGACATGCCCTCCCCGTCCACACCACAGCGACACCCTCCGGGACAAGGCTTTCCTCCACTCGCGGCCCGCGGAGCGCGCGCCCTCAGCCCGGGCCACGCGTGGGCCCTGGCGGCGCCGCCGGGAGCAGGACGCCTCCTCGGCGCGGTTCGGACGCTCGAGCGCCGGCGAGACTCGCGAGCTCTCGGGGCTCGGCGGGGGATCCGCGGGGGACCCGCGGGGACACTCCGGCACGCGGGGATTACGGGGACTCGCGAAGGCCGCGGGGCTGCGGCGGCCACCTGAGGCGGCGCGCCCCCGAGCGCGCGTCCCCGCCGGCCGCGACCCCGCCGCGCGACTTTGCACTAAACTTTCCCGGGGCCGGGGGGGGGGTGGGGGGGGAGGGGCGGCCGGGCCGGGCCAAAGCGGGGCCTGACCTGTGCTCAGATTGTCGTTGATCCTCAGGGGCACCCTCAGGATGTAGACCAGGAAGAGCACGAGGAAGAACCACACGGTCCACAGATAGGTCCACGACCACACGATGCAGGACTTGAGCTGCTCCAGGAAGCCCGCTCCCGCCTCGGCCATCTTCCGGCGCTGCTGCGGGCCGCCGCGGCGCTCGCTGGCTGCCGGGATGATTCACCGGCCCGAGGCGGCTCGAGCCGCCACCGCCACCGCCGCCGCCGCCGCCGCCGCCAGGGCCCGGCGTCCCCACCGAGTTCGCCCGCCGCCTGGCTGCGGCGGGAAACCGCGCGGCCTGCGCTCCGAGCCCCCCACCCCCGCCGGTGGCCTTCGTGGAGCGGTCACGTGGGCCCGGTCCCTGCACACTCCCGGGCCATTTATACTTCTTCTACTAGTATTTTAGGAGGACAGCCCGGGCGCCGCCGAGGGAACCACTGACGTAACAGCTCGCGCGTGTAGTGCGCTTCCGACAGCCGGGCGTGTTCCACACACTTTGTAGCTTCTGGGTGAGAGAGAGCCTGCAACAGTTGCCACGACCTGGGGTTACAGACGGAGGGAAACTGAGGCCCAAAGCGTTGCTAGGTCTACCTTAAGGGGGCGTCAGAATTCAGTTGCAATCAAGGTTTCCAGGACACGAGTCTTAAGGCTCTGTGTCTCTCAGGATTGGGGCAATAAAATCCAGAAGATTTAGAAGAGATGCACTCCAGTCGGTAGGCCTGAAGAGAAATCTCCTTGTCTTCTGTGCTAGCTTCTGTTAATTTTGTTCTTTTCAAGCGGCACTGTGAAGGGTTTTCCAAAGAAACTGACAGCATACGTATTTCTTTTTCTTCCTATTTTCCAAGTGATCACCGTTTCAAAACAAGGCCTTTACTTGTTTTGTTTTTTGTTTTTAACATGTAAACAATTCCCTAGGACAACGTTAGCGTACTTCATCTGAACCTACTGAAAAATAAAGAAAAATAAAATCACATTGTGAGCATTTTTCCCACGGCTGAATAAAATAATGTATTTTACACGAGGCTTTAGATGGTATCACCGAGTCTGTTTCTGTTCATAACCGATTTGACTTTTAATGTATTCAATGTTAAATGAAGCAAATGCGGGCTTTCCCAACTATAACCAAGACATTAAAATTCATCACTGAACAGATTATCTTATTATAATTTTTATATTGCTCATGATTAAGCTCAGAATGCACTATCTCAAAATAGGACACCTTGTGCTGCCGTGCTGGATGCCTTGAATTGAAGGAAATTGGAAAGGCCTCGGAAGCAAGGTGTCTCTGAACGCCCGTCCTTTTTGCATAGCTTTATGTCCTCCAAAGCAAAGCCAGCTGCCGGAAACCAAAATTCCCCTTCTCCAAGGTGCATTGTAGAAATTAGAATGCATCTCCCTCAGACTAAGCCATACAACCTAGAAAGATCGATCAATCGTTTCTCCCTTCCCCCTCCTCCTTTGAAGCCCCTCATTCCAGGACATTCTACCTCATAAACCTCCAGAAAAAGGAATGTTAGGGAGAGGCCAAGAATGTGGACATGCCGGCTTTGCAGAGACTTCCCTTTCAGTCTCTCACATTATTACCTGAGTTGAAAAGAGGTTTCTCAGATTCTTTCAGTCTTCACTTCTGGCAGCTCCTGTGTCATAGAAGATGTTGGCATTTAACATGCTTTCCTTTTGCAACCTGTTATATGAGAGTGTTGGCTGTGTAAAGGAGAGGTGTCACACCTTTCTGCTCCTACGAGGACTTGTAGTTTCTTCCATAGTAAAACAGACGGAGTTAATTTGTAGATGTGGGGCCTGTTTATGACAGTTCCAGGTGGCAAAACTCAGTTGCACTAAGGAATAGTTTGGTGGATGCCTGTGAGGGTCTTTTCAGAAGAGACTGATATGTGAGTGTGAGCATATTTGGTTAGGAATGCTCACCTTCAGTGTGTGTGATTACCATTCAGGAATCTGGAGACCATAGAACTAGAAAGAATGTATTCACCTTCCAGAATAGAATAGAAGTTTTTACCTCTTCTTCTATTGACCTTGGCCATGAGAACTCCAGGCTTTCGACTCCAGGACTTGGACCAGTGCCACCCTCAGGTCTCTGGCCTCCAACTGCAGGTTGTAATCTAGGTTCCTCTTCCCTAGCATGAGTCATGGGCCTTTGAAATTAGACTCAGCTTTGCTACCTTCTTGGTTCTCCGAGTGCAGGAGACCCACATGGGACTTATACTGTATACTTTATGAGCCAACTCCCCAGTAAGTCAACTTCTCCTTCCTCTCCTTTTTCCTCTCCATTCTATACTGGGCCTTAAGACATCAAGATTCAGATCACCTCTGTGTTTCCCCCCCAGCAATAGCCTTTAGTTACAGCCTGGTTGTTAGTTACCTACAGGGAACCAGGCAGTGGGTTCCCTAGCACCTCCTCATTGTCTACTGATATCTAGATGGTATTTAGTACCTTTTGCTGGTTACTTCTGCCCTCCTGCTCCATACCACTGTCAAATATTTCTCTAGCTGCCCTTGCCAGTCAGGCATCATGTACAAAATGTTCCTATTAGCAGATCTTTTTCAGAGATTCCGTTGGTGTATGATTTCTTGATACACCAATTCCATCAGACCATCAGACTACTGATCCCTTACAAAAAGATGCAGCACCAGGAGGATAGTAGTAGCCACTACAGCATAGACCTACTCAGTAAAAGGCTTTATTCATGATTTTGCCATTCTAATGGGGTGCTTCTTGTAAGTTGCTAAGGGTCCCTGAGCTACAGTTTCTTCATCTGTACTGTGGGTTCCCTTGTGCCTATTCCAAAGGGACCTGGAACAGACAGGATGAAATATATACCAATGGTGCTGTGCGTGACCTGCGCATGCCACGATTCCTCTGTTAGTAAACTAGGGCCTTTAGTGTGAAGCAACTTGTGGTTAATTCTAGTCTCCCTCACCTCATAGTACATACAGTACTGTTTGTCACATGGTACATGTTCAATAAATACTCGGGGTCATGCAAAGGAATGAAAATTCCATCCTACCAACTGAGAAGCAAGATCTTACATTTATAAACACAGTATGTTCCAGTTCCTAACAGATTTAACTCGGTACTAAATTTTAAGATTTAACGGGTTGTCCTTTATGGTGAGCTTCTTTGAATGTTTGCTCTATGGACATAGTCATATCTGAATTGTGTTAAAACAATAGATTCCTAAATTCTTCTTAGACTGATTTATACACAGGCATGTACTGTATACTGAGGCTTGGGAAAATGATTGGACCTCATATACAGTGGTAGTCTTGGCAGAATACTGTACCATGACATTTCAGTGTAAGTACTCTAAGCTTGCATGATAACAAAATTGTGTGATGGTGAGAGATGGATGATTTATGTGCATGTGGGTGCACATATATATGTTTGGGGAGGCAAGAGGACAACTTTGGGTGCCATTCCTATGGTGGTTTGAATAAGAATGGCTCTTATTGGCTCGGACGTTTGAATACTTGGAAGACCTATTTGGGAAGGATTAGGAGGTGTGGTTTTGTTGGAGGAGATGTGTCATTGGGGGAAGGCTTTGAAAAGATTATCAGCGCCATCCCAGTGAGCCTCTCTGCCTCCTGCTTGTGTATCAAGATGTAAACACTTGACTGTCTGCCACCATGCCTTCACTTGGCCATCGTCCACTCTAACCCAAAGAAACTGTAAGTAGCCACAGTAAATGCTTTCGTTTTGTAAGTTGCCTTGTAAGTCTGCCAATCTAGGCTTCTCCAGACAAGTGCATACCACCAAGCCTTGCTTTAGTTAGATGTCTTCTGGATACTGAATTGAAGTCCTCATGCTTGCAAGACACATGCTTTTCCAACCGAGCCATCTCCCAAGCCCAAAATGTACGCTGCACTGATAAAATATTTAGATGGGATAAGAAGCCAATAGTCACTAGCAAAGAGCTCCAGAAGTTATTTTAAAGTAGATCTCTTTTATTTATCTTTTAAATGGCATTTGATAATATCTAGGCTATAACCGTTTTTGAATTGTGTACTTAGTTTTAAATGGAATAAGGAACCAATACTTATTACCATGAGCTTCAAAAGTTCTTTTAAAGTAGATCTTTTATTTATCTTATAAGTGGCATTTAAAAGTATCTATGCTATAACCTTTTTAAACTGTATACTCTATTTTAAAGTCTATTTTTATAAGTGATTTTCAGACTCCATCTAAGCTTTAAACACCAGGAATAACTTTTTTTTTTGACTTTTTGTTTTTCTTTGAAAAATCCCAACCATGTTCATTGGTGAAGTTTATTATTAGTAGGTGGGTGTCATAAATTTATGAGTAACAATATATATAAATGGCTATTCTTATTTAGTGAGTTACGTAAAATTCAGTAACTACAACTCCAATTATGTTTTTAGAACAAGAACTTCTTTAAGCCAACATCATCTTTCATAGAATATCAAAGAGATGAAATTTCAGCTGTCCATATGTAGTTGAAGGGATTTTTTTCAGTAGCATAAGGCCTTAAAAGAGCATCCTTGGTGCACCATCATGTATGTAAAGAAGAATGCATGTTTATAACCAATGTGTGTGGAATGCATGAGTGATTCCTAGGGCTAGTTTTGGAAATTTCATGATGTGCTATCCTCATTACCAGTTGTTCCCCCACCCCTAACAAAGGCATCAGTTTCTATGCAAAGTTTATCACAGACAAGTCAACACTCAGTAACAATCATTGAAATTCCTTTTGGATTTTACAATGTGGGACCAACTAGTCCGCCTCTTCTGTTACACAGGTGGCTTCTATATAAGCAGAATCATTCTCAAAGCAATAGCACAAACCATTGCAGAACAATCAGAGACTTAGGTCTTACTCAGGGTTTTCATTCCTGTGCAAAACATCATGACCAAGAAGCAAGTTGGAGAGGAAAGGGTTTATTCAGCTTACACTTCCACATTGCTGTTCATCACCAAAGGAAGTCAGGACTAAAACTCAAGCAGGTCAGGAAGCAAAAGCTGATGCAGAGGCCATGGAGAGATGTTACTTACTGGCTTGCTTCCTCTGCCTTGCTCAGCTTGCTTTGTCATAGAACCCAAGACTACCAGCCCAGGGATGGCACCACCCACAATGGGCCCCCTCCCCTTGATACTAATTGAGAAAATGCCTTACAGCTGAACCTCATGAAGGCATTTCCTCAACTGAAGCTCCTCTCTCTGCGATAACTCCAGCTTGTGTCAAGTTAACACACAAAACCAGCCAGTACAGACTTATGTAAGTATTATGAAGGCAAAAAACTCCATTTCCTTCCTAGAAATCTACTACTGCCAATTCTGGGTGGTTCCTTATTTTCAAGGAAAAAATCATACCATGAAATTCTACAGAAAAGAAATAGGGAAGTCAAACAGTCTTCTCCTTTACACATAGTCAGAAAAGGAAGTCAGATGAGTAAAATGTAACACACACACACACACACACACGAGAGAGAGAGAGAGAGAGAGAGAGAGAGAGAGAGAGAGAGAGAGAACAGATGTATGAACCCTCTGACATTCTGACACATCTCTTACTTCTGAAACTAATCATGACAGCAACAACTAACCCATATTCTTCGCATGTTCTGTCTGTTTCTACTGAATATTGAGTCTCTGTACTCTTGGGAAGATACAGATCAGTGTTTGCATTGCTCTGTAAACACTGTATTATAGTGTGATCATATTTTATTCTTGATACTCAGACCCAAGATTTTTAATTTATATTCTTTTTTCAATGTAAAACTTCTAACCCAATTTTATTTCACTTAAAATATATTTCTCTCTCTCTCTCTCTCTCTCTCTCTCTCTCTCTCTCTCTCTCTCTCTCTCTCTGTGTGTGTGTGTGTGTGTGTGTGTGTGTGTAGGTTAGAGCACAGCTTGTAGAAGTTAGTTCTTTCCTTTTGCCATACAGGTTCTGAGTATTGAATTCAAGTCATCCAGCTTGGTGGAGACCTCCTTTACCCACAGAAACAACTCAATACCCCTAAATTTCCTTTTAAAAAATACAGTAGGTATGTGAAATATCATCCACTATCTTGACTTTGTTGCTTTATTTTAAAACTGCATAATTTTGTTTTATAACTGACTCAGATTTCAAGAGCCAGAATCACAGCTTGAATCTTTAGGTTTCAAATTCACGTACATCTGACAGACGTAAACACCTACTTCAGTGATGTTTTACACTGAAAAGTCAGACAACAGATTAGACTAGTGTTAAAGAATTATCTGTTGATTTTTAAAAACCTATTAGCTGCTATGAAAGCTCACATCAGTTTTTACTCACACAGCATTGCTTAATTTCTACAACTTGGTTCTATCACTTTAAATAAGATATACTGCCCTATACTTTGAGGGTTACATTTAATTTTGTTTTCACACCTAATATGGAATAGTATATTTAAGCAAATAAATTTCAGTGGAAGTTTATGGTCATCAGTAACCTATTTTTATAAAGTAAAGGCATGGGGAAGTCACATTATTTTTTGTCTCAGAGTACGTTTCAGGCTGGGAAGATAGTTCCCTAGTCCAAAGCATTTACTGCTCTCACAGAGGTCCTGAGTTCACTTTCCAGCACCCACTTCACATCCGGCGGCTCACAACTGCCTGTAACTCCAACTTGACTGGATATTGCACCCTCCACTGGCCTCCAAAGGCACCTACACACACAAACATACATATACACAAACACACATATACATATACAGAAATAAAAATAAATCTTTAAAAAGTACATTTTGGGAAAGTAATAAATAATGGGACTTCACACTACCTAAGTTAACTGCACTTCTAATACTGTTACCTCTCTTTTCCATATTGCATCAGAGAACACACCCAAGCTTTCATTTTATCCTGTATTTCAATGCCATTGCACAGTAGCTAAACTGAATACTGAATGCATACTTAACTACAATGAGTTTTGTATCATTGTCAAGAATGGAAGTTACTGACCATGTGTTATAATTGAAGCTGTGACTTTTCTTCAGCTTTTCTTTCTCTCTCAAAATTATCAGCAAAATATCAGTTTATAGTACAATGTTTTGTCACTTGTAAAAAGTAAGTAATGAACTGAATATGTCTACATACAAAAACAAGCCAGTTTGAACTAAGTTGTCAAGTATAGCTTGGACAAAGTAGACTAGGCAATGTTCTATATTCTAGGTTTAATAGTCTGCATGCCTATCTCTTATATTCATTGCTTAATGCACATTTATTTCACAAAAAAGGACTCAGGTGCCTAATTGTGGTACCAATCTGTTCTCAGGATAGGCTTATAACAGAAAAAAAAAAACCCACAAAACCACAACAAGCTCATATGCAGGTGAAGGAAGGGTTGCCCAGTGGTCAGGTCTCATTCAAGCCATTTTAGACATAATAGTTCATATTGACTTTAACTTGATGGGTTCTTCAGAAAGCATCATGGAATTTGTTAAGATTAACAAACCTCATGCAGAACCTAACAGGGGTTTTGGTCAGTATGACCATGCTGTGAGTCAAGTTTTTTTGTGTCAGTGGCTGGCAGGCATGTTACAGCAGCAATATGAAATAGCTGGCAGGCATGGAACAAAATGGCTACAGTTATGCTGGGGGGGGGGGGGCAGACTTCAACAGTTTTCCATCATTGAGAGCATTCTAATAGAAATGAAACCAACCACTCAGCCTCATCTATTATCTTAGAACCTAAAATTGCCTGTATTGCCTTGTCAAAGGGGCTTTTTGAAGAAGAGAATCCTATTTTCCTGAGACTTTCCCAGTTGTAAAACTGCAAATCTCGTCTGAGAAAACCCCCACTGTTGGACTAAATAATCTCTAAGTTTTCTTTCTTTCCTCTTTTAAGCTAACTCTGGAGGCATGATGAAGTTTATTTTATTTTATTTTATTGTTTACCTCCTGGTGGGTTTTCTTTCCTCAACCACCTTGGGACTTTATTTCTTTCTCTTGTCTGCTTTTGTTTGTTTGAGACAGGGTTTTGCTCTGTACCCCTGGCTGGCCTGGACCTCACATCATTCTGCCTATCCACTGGGATTAAAGGCATTCACCACTATGCCCAGCTCTTGTCTGCTTTCCAAATATGTTCTCAGCTAGTTATGAAAACATAATTTATGTCAACTTGAAATTATTCTTTCAAGTACTATTTGGTGCTAAATAGCAAAGCCATAAATTAAAACAATCCATCTGACATGTTTCCAGATACAGCTTAGGAGGCATGGGACATGTACTAAACTTTAATAAGGTCACGAGTTCTGTCATACAAGTCAGGACAAAAAAAGTCATAAGTATATTGCATGTCTTTAATAAAAAGTCAGAAGAGCACGTATCTCTAGCCAAGGGAGGCAAAAAAGAGTCCTGCTTATTCATTTCTTCATTGCTTTATTAAGACTCTACAGAGGAAAGAGTCTTGGGCAGCTTTATGACAAGCCTTGTTTTGAAAAATGTGCCATGGTGCCACTAACATGGCTGCAAAAACTAAGAGCTATGACCTTCTGGGATCCTCATCAGACTTGTGATCTGAGGTGATCTAAGGCATGTGCCTCGTGAGTGTAACAGTAGTAAGAACAGAGTTCATTAAAAGCTATTAGCAATGGGCAGAGCGATACAATGCTCTAATCCCAGGCCATGGGTGGCATGAGCAGGAGGGATGCTGGGAATCTGAGACCTCCCTGGACTGCATAAAAAAAACCACACACACACACACACACACACACACACACACACACACACACGACAAAAACAGCTGTATAATGAGATACCGTTTTGTTTTGTTTGTTTGATGTAGATGGGAAAGAAGACTCAAAACCTTGAGCAGACTATTCTTCACAGAAGCTAAGAATACCATTTGAGTCTTGTCCACAGAATACTTCAGTTCCAAAAGGTTACAGATGGAAAAGGCAAAAGTAAATGCAGAATAAAGTACATATGCTGAGAGTTTAATTGTGATTAATAGGAGCATTCTGGAATTAAACAAATGGGCAACATTGGTTTTTAGATTTTGGACAGCAAGAGACTGAAAGAAACAATCCTTGCCAGGAAAGAACATATCAATTGAGTACCCCAAGTCACACGGTCAGCTCTGAAAACATACATGTAACTAACACGAAATGAACTGAGCATGCTGTATTTACGTATTTAGAAATACACATACACACATGCACATACACAATTTAGTGAGAAAGAGGCTCTGAATTTGAAAGAGTGCAGGTGGTATATGAAAGACTTTGAGGCAAGAAAAGAGGGGATTATATCACTATTACATAACCTCAAGAAATATACATATTGTATATTGTAAGTTATATATTTTGGCCAGCAAGAAATGTGATTTAAAGTTACTTCCAAAGTATGCATACTGTTTCATTTATAAATGTATGAGTAACTTTTATTCACCTGATGTAATTTTTACATCTGAGGCTTACTCCTGAGGGAGCTCACCCTTTCAGCTCTTTCTGAACTCTAGCTGGCTGGTTCAGCTCAGCTATTCTGGTTCAAACTCCTTTCCAAAATGACTGACTCAGTCTGGCTTCTCTCAGCTTCTTATTGAATTGCTCTGCTTGGCTTCGAACTGACTCTGGCAATTTGTTGTAATCTTTTGTCTCTGACTTATTCTCTGGCTTCAACTGCCTCTGTCCTGCACTGAACTGGACGGACTCATGAATGAATGAACTCAACTCCACGGCACTGCTCTCACTGCACTGACTCCCAACTGCCTCAATGAACTCAACTTAGCTGAACTCAAAGCTCTGCTGAGCTCAAAGCTCTGCATGCCTGTGTCTCCTGAGTGCTGGCATTAAAGGCATGTATGGACTTAAGCTTTTCTTTACCTGAAACTTGCTCTATACCAGACTGGCCTTGAACTTTGAGATCTGCTTGCCTCTGTGTCTTGGATAAAAGGTGTGTCTGTATTTCAGCTGGATTACACAGACCTAGAAGGTCTTGGGATGTGACCCTTGCCAGGGCAGCCATGCTGCTGGTTTAAAATCCCCCTACATATAAGTTAATATGTTCCAAAATACCAAATACACAAAGTACACAAAAATAAATACAGAGATAATGAAAACATGAACACAGCCATGAGGTTTAGCGCTGCACCTCACTTTAAGGATTAGTGATATAGAGAATTACATATTAGCTTATCTCATTGTTACCAAGTTCTTGTACAGCAATAGCAATGTTGCCAATTGAGACAGCTAATTCTAAAACAAGTTTGGATAGGTACCATGCATACATCTCCTATTGATCTTTTTGGAAATCCCAACATTTACAGAAGGAAATCATTCCACCTCCGAGAACAGAATGTATTACCAACATGACATATCCTCCACTGAAAGTTACACTTTACTCTCAATTCTTCATCATCTCACTGGTAATGGCCCACAGAAATCCCCTCTGGGGCGTTCCCCTCCTCAGCAGCATGCTCTGCTGGTTAAAATACATCCTGTCTGTGTGACCACAGTCTATTTCTTGGGAACTGTAGTTATCTTGGTTTCCTTGGGAACCTAGCTATCTTAATCTCCTCGGTGCCTTGGCTTGTCTCCAGTTCCAGGCTTCTGCTGGGCCCTGACTCTCTCTCTCCTCCACATACTGGTGCCTGGAAATTCTCTCAATAGGTCTCAAGTCAATTTGCAGCCATCAGCTTCACTGTTCCTCATGTGCAATGTCTTGAAAATCACTGCTCACTATGCATTTTGTTGTTCTAGGTATAAAGATAAATGAAGGACCAGCTCATCAAAACATTCCCAGAGTAACTATAACAGGATTGATAATTAGACGCTTTTAGGAGAAGCACAAGGCTGGCCAGGTAGCTCAGTGGATGCAGGCACATGGTGGCCTATCCTGAAAACCTGAGCTCACTCCCAGGAACCCACTCCCACAAGTTGTCCTGTGACCTCCCCACATGCGCTGTGGCACATGTGCACACACACACACACACACACACACACACACACTCACATGGGGGCTCGCATACACACATGCACATGCATACACACGCACACACAAACTAGAAAAGAGAGAAGCACAAAGTACTTTAAATATTTTCTAAAGTAAGCAAACATTAAACGTTTTTTTTTTTCTTTTTTATAAAAAGAAGGCTGTTGCATTAGTTACTTTTCTAACTTTGTGACAAAGCACCATGACTGCAGCAGCTTACAGAAGGAAGGTTGCAGAGGTCATCATCGTGGACTGCATCGTGGAGAGCATGGCAGCAGGCAGGCAGGCATGGTCCTGGAGCAGCAGTTGAAAGCTCACATCTCCATCCACAAACAAGAAGCAGAGCTAACTCAGAACAGTGAGAGCCTTGAAACCTTAAAGCTCATCCCAAGAATAAGTCGCCAGCAGGGCCACATCTTCTAATCCTCCCCAAATGGCCACCAATGGCGACCAAGTATTCAAATGAGCAAGACATCAAAACCAACCCACCACAGGCCATGCTGGCTTTTTTTTTTTTTTTTTTTTTTTTTTTTTTTTTTTTTCTTTTTTCCAACCATTCACCTGGGAAGCAGAAACCTCAGTTGAAGAATTGCCTCTATCAGATTGGCCTGCATGTATCTCTGTGGAGGGCTTTTTTGTTTCACCTTTTAATTAAAACATCACTGCAAAGAACTTACAAATAAAAGAACTTTACACAGAAAGATTAGCCAGACTCCAAGTCCATACATCTCAATGAAGTTCTGTGTGGTGAAGACAGCCATTCTGAAGGGGTGGAGCTTTACACTGGGTTTCACAATCATCCACCATGGAAACAAAACCAAAAGCAACCACAGAGTTAAAACTAGAAGAACAAATAGCTTTATGTCTTTCTTCATGGATTGGTGTTCATTATTGTGATTATGATTGATGTGTTATTTTCCTTACTAATGACTGGGGTGGGAAGAAGTCCACTGTGGGCAGTACCACCCCTGAGCAGGTTATCCTGGGTTGCAGAGAAAGCAAGCTGAGCAAACCATAGACAATAAACCAGTAAACAGATACTCTCCAAGGTCTCTGCTTCAGTTCCTGCCTCTGGTTTCCTGCCTTGAGTTCCTGCCTTGGCTTCCCTTGAAGGTGGACTGTAACCTGCAAGCCAAATAAACTGTTTCCTTCTCAAGTTGCTTTTGGTCAGTGTTTAGTCCTCGCAACAGAAAGCAAACTGGGACACAGGGATAGATAGCTTTTGGGTCAGGTCTTAAGGTATAGGTGGAATGTGGGCTTGAAAGGGGCAGAGAAGAGAAGACTAAGTGGAGAGGGGGTAAGACCAATGAAAATGGTACAAGAAAGTAAGCTGTGTCTAGTACTCTCTTTCCATCACATAAAAGTGACCCGTGTCCAGGAGTCCCGTTCCATCACATGAAGCAGTAGAATACACAACCTAAGCAGTAGCATTTCTACTGTGTCTGATGGAGTAGCTTAAGGAAAAGCTCAGTTTGGCTCATGGTTTGACAGTACAATCATCACGATGGGGAAGACATGTAAGGCAACAGGAGCAGGTCTCAACAGTGTTAGCAGGAAGTAAGGCAGCTTGGTAACACCCAGGAGGATGAGCAAACCATAAGCTTCAAGATGAGCCCCACAGTGACCCACTTCTTCCAGGGGTGGGGCTCCACCTTGTAAAGGTTACACAGCCTTCCAAAACAGAACCACCATCTAGGGACCTACTATACAAACACCCGATCCTGTGGGGGACTAGTTTATACCCAAACTATAACAGAAATATTTTTCTTTTCCAGATGAAATGATGTACTCTTATGTTTTGCTATAGTCTGAATATGATTTGCTTGTGTACATGAGTATACTACAGGGAACACTGAGGCCAATGAGTCCCTATTGAGAGGTGCTATGGAACCTTTAAGAGGCAAGAAAGTGGGAGTTGTTTTTCAAAAGTAGTTCTTAGAGGAACCTACCTTAATTCATTTTTAAAATTTTTATTTTATTTTTACTCATGTGTATGTGAGAGAATGTGTGTGTGCGTGTGTGTGTCTGTATGTGTGTGTGTGTGTGTGTGTATGTAAGCATGTGTGTACGTGTATTCACAGAAGCCAGAAGAGGGTGTTAGATCCCTTGGAGCAGAAGTTATAAGCTACTCAGTGTGCATGCTGGAAACCAAACCTCTGCAAGATCAGCAAGCCCCCTAAGCCATGGAGATATCTCTCCAGTCCCCTGACTTAGTTCCTTGGGTAACAAATGATGATAGGAGACAGATATCTGTCTTCTCCACTCTAGGACTTCCTGTCTTCTATGTAATCAATCTGAAAAGCGTCTCTGCATCACACCCTCTGCCATGAGAACCTTGCTATAGACAGTACCACACAGTTCAGACTTCTGTCCTCTACAATTGATTTATGAGCCTCCTAGAATCGAGTGTTTTGTGATAGCAACAACAGTAGGCTAATGCACATTTTAAACAACAACCATGAGCGTTTTCTTACCCTGCATGATATAATTATACTGTTCTGTTGAATCTGTTTCAGCTTGTTCATTTATTCTTCAAGAAGAATTTGTTGAGTGCAGTTCAGAAGTCTAGGAGCATGGGCGACACTGGTGAGTAAAACAGACTCCTGCCCCTGTAGACCTTATAAGACAGGTGGGCAGTAGGAGAATGGAGAGGAAGGGACAAAACAAACAATTGTGATCTAGACAGATCCCTCCTCTGCATCTTCATCATATCCAAAGAAACTCTACCTTTATTTGGAATAAGAACATGATTTTACTTGAGTGACTTGTACATCAGCCTGCTTCTTTTCTTTCTTTTATGGATATAAGTGTTTTGTCTACATGGATCTGTGTGTACAGTAGTCATGCCTGGTGCCCAAGGAGGCCAGAAGAAGGCATCAGATCCCCTAGAACTGGAGTTACAGACAGTTGTGAGCGACCATGTGGGCTTAGAATCGAAGCCTTGTCCTCTTTGAGAGTGGCAAGTGCTCTTAACCATTGAGCCAACTCGCCAGCCGAAGTCTGTTTTTTTTTTTAGTTGGGGGAGCGTGGGGATGAGGGGTAAAAGGGCAGGAAGAGTTGCTATTTTTAAGTTTAATTTTTGAGACTCTCATATTGAATACTATATTTGTATCATTTACACTACTCTCTCTCCACTCCAGTTCCTCCTGTGTCCCCCAACTCTCTCTCAAATTATCTACCACTTCAATTATTATTGTTATATATATGTATATATACATGTTACATATGTATATATAACATGCACTTATATGTTATTAAATGTACACTTGCATGTTATATATGTATACATACACACATGTAATGTATACATACATGCTATATATGTATATACATACATTGTACACACATATTATATATGTATATATAATGTGCACTTACATGTTATTATATGTACATATGCATGTTATATGTATATATACATATATAATATACATATACATGTTATATATGTGTGTATACATATGTATAAAGTATACATACATGCATACATACATTAATACTTATACATACATACATACATACAAACAAATACAACCTACTGAGTCCATTTACTGTTACTAATGTGTATATGTATCTAGGGATGATCACATGTGATTAGATAATCTATCAAGGTTTTGTTATGGTATATATGACAGACTCTCAATTCTCGTTCTCTCAGTAGCCAGTAATTGCTTATAGCTCTTCAACAAGGGGTAAGGCCTTGTAAGGTTTCCCTCATCCATGTTGGGATGTGAACTAGTGCTGTCATTGTGTTGGTCTTGTTAGCTGACTACATTGTTGAGATTTCATGAATATAGCATTTCTGTCATGTCTAGAGGACACTGTCTTAAAGCAGGTGCCCTGGTCTGGATTTTACAATTTTTCTGCCCTGTCTTCTATCGTGTTCTCTTAAGTGCAGGGCTAGGACCTAAGATGTATCAACAAGGTTCGGGAACCTCACTGTTGGTTGTTCTCAGCATTCTGACTGAGGCCTTCTATTTTGTTTTCTTATACACTTATTTTGTCCTGGGTTTTGGTTTGTTTGTTTGTTTGTTTGTTTGTTTTAAGTGTCTGTAGCCCAGGCTAGCTCCCAACTATCTATGTAACAAGGAATGATTGTGAACGAACTGACCATTTTAAGCTTTGTTGTGAACTGCACCCAGGGTTTCAGGCATGCTGGACAAGCACTTTGTCAACTGAGCTACACCCTCAGCTCTTTCTGACACTGTGTTGTTGACATGTTCAGAGTCTCTCTCTTCCCTAGAATAAACACCCTTGCTTGGAAAAAGCTTGTTAAGTAAGTCAATTACGGTGAAAATTTCAAAGTGTAGATGTGCTAAACTTCCTCCCGTAAATGTTTGAAAGTGACAGAGGTTAAGAACACTGAAATGTGAAGCCTATAGAACCCAAATGTACAGAAAGGTGAGCAGGTCCTGTAACAAAACAAACAACAAAAGGGGGGAGGGGAAGGGGGAGGGAAGGAAGGCACATACATGAGTGCTTTTTTCAGACAAGAAGGATTGTAAATTCTCAAATAAAGAATAACTTCAAAACAGATAAGAACATATTTTCAAACTTTCTACAAATATTAGAGGATTGGGTAGATAGCTCCATATCCTAACGACTTTCTCTTCAGTTGCTGCGGTGGGGGAAGCTTTTGTAGCACCCTTCTGCTGAACAACAACCATGTTTCCACAAGCTCAGATATTCTGGATGTGGGTTACCTACAGAACTTCCTGGCAGGGTATCCTCAGTCAACAGTGCTCAGATTTGATGAGCCTGGAAAGAAGACAGTGACACCTGCTGGCAGCTTCCAAGAATTGCATGAGATTCATTTCCTTGCTGAAAATGTCAGACCTGCCTCATCACCCCACTCCAGCACATGCTTAGAATCACAGACAACTTTCCCTACTATGCAGAACATTAAAAACATTTAGCGAAGACATTAACGACATCTCTAGTGACAGAAGCGACAGAACATAAAAGAGGCAGAAAAGGAAAAAATGGTGCAGCGGATCATGGGCTCGGTGAAGGTGCAGAATACAGTTACTTCTCTATTGCTGTCAAGAGCCATCGTGACCAAGAGAGCTACTGAAAAAGAAAGCATTTAACTGGGTGTTTGCTGACAGTCTTAGTCCATGACCGTTATGACTGGCAATAGACAGGCATGGCACTGAAACAGTAGCTTTGATATTTACATTCTGATCCACAGGTAAGAGGGAGAGGAGGGAGGGGGAGGAGGGAAGGAAGAAGGAGGGGTAGGGAGAGGAGGGATGGGGAGGAGGGAAGGAAGGAGAGTGAGGCAGGGAAAGAAGGAGGAAGGGGGAGAGAGAGGGAGGGGCAAGGGAGACAGAGAGGGAGAGATGGAGAGACAGGGGGAGAGAGGGAAAGATTGGGCCTAGTGTGGGCTTTTGAAACCCGAAAGCTGACCCGAAAGTGTTACATCTCAGTGCGCTCTTCCCTGGGGAAGACTATTTCTCCCGCTCTCAGCATTCCTAAGTTGCCTGTAGTTCTCTGTGCAGGGTTGATGCCTTGTGGTCTCTTCCCGTCTATGTTAGCATCTCTGTTGCTGTTCTCGTTTGGCTCATGTTTAGGCAATCATGCTGGTGAGACTTTATGGTTGAAGCTTCTGACTTTACTAGAAGACAGGTTTTTTTTTTTTTTTTTTTTTAATGGTAAATGTCTTGAGAGAAGACAAAATCCTTTTCTACCTTTTTCCTTTATATTTTTGAAGATTGTTCTATGAATAAAGCTTATTAGTTCTAAAACATCCATCATTTGATTCAGCTATATCTTAAAGCCCATTTGGTTTTTTTTTTTTTTCTTTCTTTCTTAATTATCAGATGAGATGGTGTGAGAGTGAGTGAGATTCTATTTTTAAGACTCTAGAGGTTAGGACTGATTCTTCTTCACATCCCCATTCTCCCAGAAATAAGACTCAGACTCAAAATATATTTACAAATACCTTGGCCATACAGCTAGGCTCTTCTCTGATTAGACTATAGCTTAAATTAACCCACTTACTCTAATCTACATTGTGCCATGTGGCTGGTTACCTGTGCTCAGGTACCGTGGGCTGTCCTGTCTTATCTTCTCCAGGTAAATCTCCTCCCTTGCTTGGCTCTATTCCAGAACTCTTTCTGCCTCCCAGATGTCCCACCTTCTATTCTACCATAGGTGTTTTTAATTGCAGGTCATGCATCCATACAATATACAAGATATTCTCCCTACAAAAAATAGTTTAAGGTGCATGAGACAAGAAAGAAGAAAATGGTGGCTTAAAATGGGGAATTAAGCTCTGTCCAATACAAATCCAAGTAGATGGGCCCAGCTGGTGGGGAGCTTTGGAGAGCAAAGGATGAAGTTCAAACACTGTGTGCCAGAACCTCATGAAAGAGGATAGTACTAAAGTTTCAGGCAGCTTATGGGAGAAAACGGTGATATGAGAAAGGGGTGCAAAGGTCCTGACATGTGAGGGTTACCCCTCAAGCTGTCCTATGGTACTTAACACCTTCCCCATTACCCTTAATGTAACATAGACACCAACAGTAGAATGAAATGTCAAATAGATCTCACTGGAGTGGTCAACAGTTTGTGCCATGGAGTACTCATCTGACCTCTGTCATGTACCCTTCTTGCCACACACTGATGGTGTATTTGCCCCTCCTCTGGACTCAGTCTCTTTCTACAGTCTGTTCAAAGCCCAAGATGCCATCTCCTCACCAGAAAAATACAATGCATTAATAGTAATGTAGAAATGAACAAAATGTTGCCTGCCCCAACACTATTAACGATGAAGGTGAAAGGACAGGACTACAACTCATAAGGAAACTAAACAGAAAGGGCATGACATCTGCAATGGCTGGAGCAGAAATCGCCCTGTACGCTCATATATTCGAATGCGTTTCACCAGGGAGTGGCCACTATTTGAAAAGATTAGAAGGGTTTGAAGGTGGTGGTGGAGGAAGTGTGTCACTAGAGAGGTAGGCTTTGCAGTTTCAAAAGCCAATGAAAATTCTCTCTCTGCCTACAGATCAGGATGGAGCCATGTGTGATGCCATACTCACCTCTGAAACTCTAAACAAGCTTCCAATCAAATGCTTTCTCTTATAATAGTTGCTTTGGTCATGGTGTCTCTTCACAGCAACAGAAAGTGATTGAGAAAACATCACTGTCAATCCTTTGGTGCAAGAGAGGAGGAATGTTCTATCTACAGTACACCAGGATTTATGATCGACGGTTAATGGGATATTTCAAAACAGATGGCAGGATCATTTTAAATGTTCCTAGAGCAGAAAAATGGTTTTTGAAGTGATAGACATGCCTGTTAACCTGGTTTGATCCATACATGCACTGACATATATGCAAATACATACAATTGGTACGTGTCAGTTAAAACAAAGTCTCCCTACTCTGGCAATGGAGTTCTTTGGTTAGTTCCAGGGAGCAGCTGTGCTCTGAGATGAACTTGTTCACTGTCCCTGGAGAGTTCTTCACTGTCCATTATAATCCTGGCCATCATCTGCTCCCAGCTTTCACAATTCACTGTAGTTTATTTGCGTGACCACACACGACAGCTTCCCCAGAATAGTTCCTGTTTATTATTTGCTAATCCAAGATAATCATTAAAAGCTTCTCCCTCTTAAATATATTTTCTAATTGGGAAATACCATTTGATAGTCACATTATTTCTGCATTCAATATCCAAGGGACTAAATTTTGACAACAATCACACGAACTTGTAAGAGGAATCCAAGTCCCAGACGAGAATGTAGTCCCCCAGATTTCAGTCTAGAAACATCACAAAGAGGGGATTCTGCTAACACCACACGCCCGCATCAATGGAAATGTTAATAAACTTGTGTCAGGTCACTAACATTTGGTCATTTGCTACACGGCAACAAAAAATTGAGACAATACGCTTGGGTCTGAGCCAATGCTCATTCCCTTCAATAGTATGTGCTATTGGTGATTATAGTTATCAATTTGGATATGAAAGTCGTACAAGTGAAAGAATGAACAATCCTAACAGCCAGGTTCCATAGCTTTGGGGACACGTTTAAGTCAGTAACTGGTTGGTATATGGTAATACTTAAAATACTTGATTTCACAAATTAAACTGAGCATAGATCATTCCAGAGGTCAGAGTGGTCTAGAGATGACTTTTAACTGCCTGGTGATTAAAAGTTGCCAGTGGCAACTACCTAGGGGCACAAGTGATGCATAGCACACCGTATTGGACCCAAATGCTGACAGACACAGCTTTTAGCCCATGCCATGCTTTCTTGTTTACTGGACCCCCACTTCTGGTACCAAGTTCTTCACAGAATGAAAGGCAGAAATCATATAAAAATAAACCAGCCCTAAATAATAGTGGCTTAAGCAAGAAGTGTTTATTTCTTGGTAAATTCCAAGTAGCTGAAGACTTGTTATGATTCTCCAGGTAAGAGAATCAGGTGTCAGAGAAACTTCAATCTTGTGTCACAGGGTCTTGTTTGGTATTAGGAAAAGTAGGCATCTGCTGTTAAGTTGCAAATGTTTTCTTCTGTGGTTGTCTTCTGATTTTGTTAAGCCATGGAAGAAACTGATTTTTATGAAACCAAAATACATTTTTTTCTATTATATGGATTCTGAGCTTTACCTAAAATTATTGAGATACTTTAACTGATTTGAAACAAACAATAATTTTAAATCCTTGACACCATCTTAACTTGGTATACAGTATAAAGTACGAGTCCAATTAAACTTCTTCTCTCTATCCTATTGCACATTACCTGGAGAGGCCGCCTTGAGAAACAGGACTGGCACTACGTTTTACTATATGCAAGTGGCATTTATGCAAGATCATGTTTTTCCTTCCTAAAATGCTAATGCAGTTCGATAGTTTGCTAGATTTCCTAACAAAGAACACTATTGCATTCCAGTCACAATATAATGTAAATGTGCCCTTTGGTTATTAGCATACTAAAAGTATTTTGCTTTTAACTGAGAGATTTTACCATTTTGTGTGTGTGTGTTGTTACACCAAAGTTTATATCACTCTCATATATTTTTAATCACCTGGAATAATTCATGTAACAGAAAATTTTATCTAGTATGAAAAGCTTCTTTGAAAAGCTATTAGTAACTTAAAAAAAAAATGGGTCTATGTAATCCCTGGCTGCCCTGGAACTCAGTATGTAGGTCAGGCTGCCATCTGAGATCCACCTGCCTAGGCTTTCCCAGTGCTAGCATTAAACATATGCATCATGTCTGTTTCATTATTTTCCCTTCTGACACAAGGTCTTCTGTAGTCTATCTAGGCTGTCCTCATGCTTGCTATATTGGCAAGGCTGGTCTAAAACTCCTGATTCCTGCTGCCACATCCCAGGTGCTCTGATTAGATCAATGCTACCACCATCAGCTCAGTATCAGTAAACTTTCCACTGAGTTCACTCTGGCATATTTCTAACTTGCCCAGAATAGTTTTTATACATATTTCTACCCATGTAGTTTCAAACATGTCAGTATGTTCTTCAGTTTTTAGTGAAAAAAAAAAAAGGTGTAAGACATACAAATTTACTATGCTGTAATGAGCAATTGGCCAATACTCCGGTTTGTCTTTTGTCTTAAGTAGCTCAGACCAGCCTAACTCTCTTGTAGCTAAAAGGGCTTGAATTTCTCTCCCTCCTGTCTCAACTGCCCAAGTACTGTGATTATGGGCATGTGCCATGCACTCAGCTTTCTGTAGACAACGTGTTTTTCTCAATACATTTCATTTTCCCTATATAAAGTGAGGGGAAGTGAGTGCATATAGGCAGGGATTTTTTTCCTTTTCCCCTTGTGATACTGAATAGTAAGAACCACTTGTATTTTGTAGTGTATTTGTAAAGAACAAGTCTTCCACCAGAGCTAATTATTACCTAGGAGGGCTGGGGCTGCTGGGTATTTTAGTGTTTGGGAAACAGAGTCAAGCCCTCATATTCAGGTAGCAGTCCAAGATGTCAGAGCTGTGCATTCTCTGTTTGTTTACACTCAGCTAGAGGACAGAAGGTTAGCACAATTGAAGCCAAAGAGGAAGGTGATAGCTTATGATGTCCGGTCATAAAGACTTTTAGGGTTATTCATACAAATTTGTTTAGTTTAAGAACTGGATGTTTCGCCGGGCAGTGGTGGCGCACGCCTTTAATCCCAGCACTGGGAGGCAAAGGCAGGTGGATTTCTGAGTTCGAGGCCAGCCTGGTCTACAGAGTGAGTTCCAAGATAGCCAAGGCTACAAAGAGAAACCCTATCTCGAAAAACAAAAAAAAAAAAAAAAAAAAAAAAAAAAAAAAAAAAAGAACTGGATGTTTCACAAAATTTCCCAACAATTCATCATTGTAAGACAACAACTGTTTGAGCATTAGTCTTCTATTAACTGAAGTGCTTTAACTGCACGTGATCTCAGTCTAATGAGTGGATGTGCTCCACAAGAGAAGGCGGTATTCAACAGGTGCTTCCAGTTCCTGAGTATGGGGGTGTGGGTCTTTTCAGTCACACTACAAATTTGAGATTAAATTAACTAGCTCATTTTGTTAGCTTATACCCAAACTAAAGATCAAAGTATCTTAATGTCTTTTAAGACATGTTCTAGTTCATAGAGACACTTATTCTCTCTCAGTGGATTTAATTTCGTATTATGATGCCTTTAAAACTTAGACTGACCTGGGTGCTCTTTATTCATGACATTTCTATACTAGAAGCATGCTACCTGTACTTTGAAGCTTCAGAGATCACAGAGGATTCCTTACCAGTTACACACACACACACACACACACACGAAGCCTGAAACCATGAGCTGATCAGAGACTGATAGTATTTTCTATCACTTTCCACTGAGTAAGTCAGGATATTTCACTGAATCTGCAATTTGTTGACTCAGCTAATCTGACTAGCTAGCTTGGCCACCTATGGCTCTGCTATGCCTCCAAGTATTAGGATTACAGGAGGCTGCCATACTTGGCCAGATTTTTATGTGGCTCCTCATACTTCTGCAGCAAGCAGTTCACGAAATCATCTCTCTAGCCCTTCTAATTTTAGAGAGGTCCCTTCCTGAACATAGAGCTCACTGATACAGCAGCTGGCCAGAAATCCCTGGATCCTTGTTTTCTCAACAGAGCTGGGCTTGTCTTTATTACTGTTATAAGCATGTGCCAACTTTTTCTGTGATTGCTAGGGATCTTAATTCAAGTCCTTAAGCTTGTATTGAATTCTTTTTTTTTTTTTTTTTGGTGAGGGAGCTACTTCCCTGACGATCTCTTAATTACTATCTGTTACCCATCTTTATAAATGGGTTCCAAGTGTATCAAGATACAGATCCTCTTAATTGGATCAAATAGAACTGCTGTCCCTGTGGTGTGCCTTATCAACATCACCATCTCTGAATATGCTTGAGTATGCCAGAGGCCACAAAACCCTGCTGTGATTCCATGACCTTAAAAATGTTTCATGTTTGCCTAACTCCGTAATACCTATGCATATTGATTAATCTTGAATAACTTGACACTAACTTTTTTCTCTCTCCATCTTCATCCTCTGACATTAATTTCCTTAAGTCTACCTAGCCATTTTAATTGGTAAGTTAAATTTTCATTCTTTAATATGTAGCACTCACTCCTGGCTGGTACTACAATGTTTCCACATAATACTTAAAACATTAAATTTTGAGACACCCATCCATCCTGTAAGACTATGCACACACACACACACACACACACACACACACACACACACACACACGTACGTGTATGTGTGTCAAAAAGCCAGTCATGGAGAGGTACATTCCTTTTAAGCCCAGCACTTGGGAGGCAAGGGCAGGCAGATTGAGGCCAGCCTGGTCTACAAAGTGAGTTCCAGGATAGCCAGAGCTACACAGAGAAAGCCTGTCTCAAACAAACCAAATTCCCTTCTGCTTTAAGCCCCCAGATATTTAGACTCATGCTTACAAAATATGCTGTGGTTCTGTCTTTAAGTACTCCACCTTAGGGATTCGAGAGAGCACCCTTAAGATACATATCCTCAGTGGAGTGTCTGCACATGAACAGATGACAAAGCCACTGCGTACTCTAGGCTAAATGTCCCGAGAACACCCGGTGGTTAACAAGGGCACAAAAACAAACATCAGTATGTAAACCCTTTTGAAACTGTCTTTCATTACTTCAAAATTTGCACTGTGGTTATTAATAACTATTTTAAACACAGAAATAATTACTTAGATCCTATTCAGCTATCTTTAGGTATTCTTGATTAATTTTACTACAAATTTTAAAAAACATAATAAGCCAGAACTTTTTAAAGCTCTTGTTTCTGTCTCCAGAATCTAAAAGACAAGCCTCATGAATATATGCTATCCCATATGGATCTCATGTGTAAAGATGTAGCAGAAATACCTGCTGTAAATCAGAAAGCATCTGTACAATCTGTGAAAATAGTGCTTGTGCCACACACCGAACAGAAGCCCTGGTTTCAATACCCACAGCGTTTCTATTATTCCTCCACCCCCAAGTTCATGGCTGGGTGTGTCACCTGCTGCACTACCCCAGGTACTCATTGCCTTCGCTCTGTTAATCACTCTATGCCTTCTGCATCTCAGTTCTCAGCATACTATACTAACCACAACTTACACACTGAAAGTTAATTCCTTCTAGTCCAGTAGTTCTTAAGCTTCCTAATGCTCTGCCTCTTTATATAGTTTATGCTGTGGTGAGTCCCAACCATAAAGTTATTTTTGCTGCTACTTTCAAAACTGTAATCTTGCTATTATTCTAAATCAGTGAAAATATCTTTGGAGGTTTGCCAAAGGGGTGAGGCTCCACAGGCTGAGAACCGCTGTGGTACTCTTTCACACCAAACATGATGCTCCTTATACTTACACTGTTGGGTCATTTCCTTGCTTACCTGGTTAAATTCCAGACCATCACTATAACCTTCCTCCTCTCACGTGGTGAATCATGCAATCTTAGCAAAGGAAGCCCGTTGGTTAAATTCCGCTCATCCACTCTATGCCTACACCAAATGCTCCTTCACAGTGGTCACTACATTCCAAGGAATGTCACCTTGTCAACTCCCTCCCAAGCTCACAGTCAAAGTCTTCTAATGCACAGCATTTCTTTATATCCTGGTTTCTTTCTCTAACTGCTAGCCATTTCCTATGAAATCTAAAACCAAGTTCTTCTAGCCATTGAGTTCCTGCTCCTAAACACCTACCTGCCTGTTCCTTTCAAAACATTCCTAATTCCTCAAGCTCAAAATATCATCATCTCCTCTCAGACACTGAGCCACAACAGGCAGCATGTACCAGCTGATATGAGGCCCCACACATACAAAGCAGAGGACTGCCGGGTCTGTCCTCAGAGAGAAGCAGCACCTAACCCTCGAGAGATGTGAGGCCCCAGGGAGTGGGGAGGTCTGCTGGGATGCGGAACTGTGGGAGGGTGGACTGGGAGAGGGATAATGACTGGACTGTAAAAAAGGATTAAAGAATAATAGTAATAAACGAAAAACTTCATCTCCTGTTTCACAAGCAAGCTCTCAGCAAACCTCACTAAACTTAGCCCCTACTATATACTACCTCTAGAGCCATGTCCAAGCCAGCATCTTCCTCCCTAGACTCCTGTAATAGCCTCCCAAGTTCACTCCAATTCTCCTGGCTCCCGTGTGCTAGCTTACTCAACCCGCGCCAGACCAGCCACTACAGTTCCTATTAAAACTACCCCTGAGCTGTAGGTATTCCATGGTTTCATTCTTCTTTCATATAAACAAAATATTAAGACTTTAAAATTGTACCATCACTGTTTTGGCATGTCTGAACTTTTGGAAGAATTTCATGTTTCACATGCCAATTTAAAAAGCTGCACATTTTTGAAAAAGATATTCTGGACTCTAGAAAAGAAAGAGTCAAAATAATTGGCTGCCATGGATATAAACCCATGCTAGGCAGCCCAGCTCGCACAACTTAGCAAATCAGCTATATATCTAGTATTTACTTCACAATCATCAAAATTTAAGTACGTGTTTTAAAAACCTAGACATAAAATTAATGCTATCAGTTCATTTTCCTTAGAAATCCTGATGCCAAGACTTAAAAACTAAAGAGAAAATTAGACAAAACTGTCACAATGTCATATATTTGCAATGCTTTCAAAGCCCAACAGTGATTTTAAAAAGAAATTAAACAACATGCTCTCATCGAATTTTTAAAAATCTATACAATTCAAGCTAATGAAATATTTTATTATACATAGTAAAAGTGGTGTTTAAAAAAAAAAAAAAATTCCAGGCCCAGATGTCTGCAGGAGTACACGAGGAATGGATTCCACTCGAGTCTAAGTAGCAAAACTACTGAATGAAACCACAAACCCACCAACTCCTTCTAGTAAAGGCTAACATTCACTGAGGCTTGAACTCCTGTGGTGTCAGGAGATATATTTTTGAAGTATTACAAACATGCTTATGATGCATAGAAAATGGAGAACAAAAGATGCAGTTGCATACCATGTGGACTCCCAAATTTTCTAATTTACAACTTGTTAAGAATGACAATATACAAAGAAAGTATTTTAAAATAGTGTATGATTCACTGGTATTTTTTTTTACTCAAATAAATACCAAATTTTGCCATTTTAATGTCACAATGAAATTCAGTTTTCAATCCAAGGGGAGGGAGAATCAACTGAGACATGTTCATGAGTTCAAGATTATATATATATTACAATCTGCCTTATAATACACTTGTGGCTTTGTGATAAAAATAACTCAGGAACATATGGAATTCAAGCTAATTTGCATAACTGTCACAAGAAAAAAAAAAGCATTAAATGCATTTCTGAAATAAGTATTCTCATTTAATTTCAGAATCTCAAAACAGCAACAGACCTTGGCCTTGTTTTTAAAAAGTTTAGTTAGACACTAAGCTAGCTAAATAACCTTACTGAGAAGGTTTAACATAACTGGTATAGAAAATGCTCACCCTCTAATCTCCGTCTTCCATGCTGGAAGAGGTGAAAGGAAAAGGTAGCCAATTTCTCTGGCAGCACGTACAACTAAGTCCATCAACCACCTTATTAACCAGAGTGTTCATTACTGAACCCACTAAAAATACCTGGGCTAACATCAGAAGTTGCCCCTTTCACAAGCCAAAGACCACTTCAGGATTACAGTAAATATGGTACTTTTGAGATATTTCAAACCATTTCCACATGACCCAGGGCGATCACCTCTTCACTGTAGGAAGAGAGAGAGAGAGAGAGAGAGAGAGAGAGAGAGAGAGAGAGAGAGAGAGAGAGAGACTGAGACTGACTTGGAAAGGAGGAACAGAGTAAGATACTTATCTAAACTCATGTCCAACCTCTGAACAAAAGAAATGGAACAAGGTTATTAGCTAAGCTCTGTGCTCTAACCACACTACTTAATTACAGTGATCTTAGATGCAACAGCCCATCTTATTGGGCAGCTGACAGCTCAGAATACTTTTGCAATAATTTTTTGTAACGCAAAGACACTAAAACAATCTGCTCATGCAATTTTCATTTATGCATTCTGCATCTCTTTGCCAATCTTGTAGCTAAGGATCTTGTTCCAGTCGATCTTAGTACGTGTCACTGGCAACTGTCGACGTAAGGCTTTGAAGGTAGTGTCCGACATTGTCTGATAATTCTCACTGATGGCAGTCTACAAAAAAAAAAACCAGTGGTTAGACGTTTAAAGTAAATCAAGGAAACAACTACTTACAATGCAGGATATTTTCAGAATACTCTTTATGCAGCCCAATTCCGTGCTTGACAGTAAAATAAAAAACCCAAAATGGACTTAAAAGCTGTTTCAAAATAGCTACCAAACTTAAGAACCAGCCCTCAGTGAGCACAGATACTTTAGAAAATCATACCTGGTATTCATTTTCTGCAGCTTCTACAATCTTTATAAATTCTTTTGCTGTTTGCACCTCATTCTGAAATAAAAGTTAAAAAAATTTAAACCTCTGTATTTTTTAGAGAGTGCTGGGATTGAACTAAGGAACTTGTACATGTTAGAAAACATTCTACCACTAACCCACTATTTTTAAAGTCATGAATAAGTTAATGTTATAATTTAATAAATTGTACAGATTAAAAGTGTAACAAGCAAAGAAGACAACTGTGTGCTGGAGAGAGAGCTCAGAGCTTAAGAGCTCTTACTGCAGCTAGGCATGGTGCTGCATACCTTTAATCCTAGCCCTTGGGGTGCAGGGGCAAAGACAGATGGATCTCTGAAAGTTCAAGGTCAGTTTGATCCACACACTGAGATTTAAGACAGTCAAAGCTACATAATGAAACCCTGTCTTGAAAATAAGTTTTAGGAACTAAGTTACAAACACCATTAATTCTAGCTCTGAGGTAGCTAAAACCCTCTTCTGGTATCTACACTCATGTATACCATCATGCAGATGCAGGCAGGCACACACAAACACATACACACTTTAAAAAGAAAATTATAAGATGGGTTATATTCTGTGTCCAAAGAGAACCAGGCAAGAATATTTTTAAAAGTCCACAAAACAAGCCTAGTCTCGGCATTTATTTTATTAAGTGAGATTTAAATAATATACAGAGAAAAAAAATCCAATTATAACATGTACAGATTCCTAATCAGTACCTTTGCCTATACAATATTAAATATTTACAGCATAATATTTAGCACAATGACTTTTAAAACCCAAACAATTAGGAAGAGCATATTTTAGACATGACATACATCTACTATAAACATTTTTAAAACTAATCTGTATATGCCAATACATGCTCATGCTTGTTTTGCTAACATCAGGGATGGTCACTCCCCCGGTAGTCCCTTCTTCCCTCTCCAGGGTGTGCTCCACGTCAGTCTCTGTCCCTAGAGCACCCTCCACTTTACTCAGTGGAGTACACTAACTACCCTGTCTATCACCTGAATTCTTTCAAATTCTCATAAGGACTGGGGAGCTGATGGGAGCCCAGAAAAAAAAAATCCAGATAATCAAGTATTAATAGATATATACGTTCTAAAATAAATATTACTGTAAAATTCTCTAAAAATTTAGTATATAAACAATATACTGAATATGATATATATTTGCATCTATGTGCTTATATAACCAAAACAATGAAAACTTTGTAAAAGAAAAAGTCCTAAAAACTTAGATATAATCATGTCTACTATGACTCATTTATTTTACACTAGCCCAAGTTTTTGCACAAATCTCTTACAATCAATTTTTCCATACTATCAAACTCCCCAATGATGTACCATGTATCTTTGTTATACAATTAATATTACAAGTAATTGAAAATGGCACTTAACTTCAGGGAAGCAACATCACTTGGAAGTATAGATAAGTTGCTATTACTGGCAAATTTTGGGAGACTATCACATAGCATTAAAGTAGAAATTATTTAAACAATAATGAAAATGTTAAAAAAAAAAAAAAAAAAAAAAAAGAAGGTAACCATATCCACAACCCTAGTACAAGAGAGGCTAAAACAGAAAAACCTGGAGTTAAAGTATAACTTGGGATCCACAAGAACCCATGTCAAAAAGGTGTCATTTTTCTCCTTTGGTGGTAGCATTTGGCCCAATATAAAGTTTTTTTTAAAAAGCCAATTCCTCTGTAAAATTAGTATTTATAATATACTAGTACTTTTGTATACAAGCACAAATGTTTACAGGGAAATGACACTAATTACACTATTAGTATCTTTGGAGTAAAAAAGAAATCGACAACAAAATAAATGCAAAGACAAAAGAATGCTGAAAGAACTTCAAAGAAAAATAAAATTCAAATACAAAAATTCTTGAATGTGAAGGAATTTAAAATGTATAGTATTGTTGAAAAGTTAGGTGCAGAGTCATGGACTTATCTTCAATGACTTTGTTTTAGGCACTGGTTTTCATTTCAATAATAAAAAGCACACATAGAAGAAATTAAATAATATTGTGAGATAGTACAGTAGCTCTGTTCTGCAAATGACTCCACAAGAAAGTTGGAAAGACATCAAACAGGTGAAAAAAGCCAGGTGTAATGGCACCCGCCTCTAATCCCAACATCTGGCAGGCAAAGGCAGAGGATCGGATCTTTGGGGGTTTGAGGCCAGCCTGGTCTACAAAGCAAGTTCCAGGACGACCAGAGAGGTTGTACAGTTGTCAATTTTTAATAAGGATACAGAAAATACAGAGCCTTCACCTCCTGCTATTAAAACTCTAAAATGGTAGTTACTCTGGGAAACAATGTGATAATTCAAAATACTAATAAATAAATAAATCATAAATAAAATAAATCAATTCCTATATATATCAACCATTCTTATGTACAACAACAAAAAATAAAAGGTCTACACAAAAATTGTACATGAATGTTAAAAACAATCTAGAGAACAGAATAGATATGGTAGTCGGGTGGGTGGATGAAGGGTTATATAACCACAAAATGGAATATTATTGGGCAACAAAAGAGACTAAAACCATTAACAGAAGACAATGATCAAAACTATTAAATGGAAAAGCCAGTACCAAAACATACTATTAAATGATTAGTCATCTGAAATGTCCGTAACAGACAAATCCATCATGTCAGAAAACAGATGGTAGGTAACACCTGCTGCAGAACTACAATGCTCTCAAACTTTATGCTTCAGTAGCACAACCTGAATGTGAATTACCTCTTAAAGCTGCTCAAATTGCACAGAAATGCAATTCCTTACAAACTTTAATCTACTTGAAAACTCTAATCTGAAGGAAATATATCACTAAAAGTCAACTGTAAAGTTGCTGTTTTACAAAAACATTGTTACTTCATGTTCACTGAGGCACAAATTACTTACAGATACTGTGAGGGAATCTTGTATATCTTTATGACTCACTAGCTGAACATTACCATCTTCATAATAATGAACCTGTTAGAGAAAACAAAGCAAGCACATTACAGGAGTGTTTTCGGGTACCATCTCTCCCATCAACAAACATTACTACCAATTTTATCTTGAGCTCACACTTTTCTGGTGACCTCTAGACCTTCCAGACCTTTGGAATTCTAGCAGCCTTAAGTCTAGAGACTATATATTCCTGTACTAGATCTTCACACACACACAACAGTTGTCACTGATAGGTATTTTACCTCATAGTCATTCTACTGATGTCCAAACCTGAGATGACTAAAACTGATCTAATATTCTCCTCCAAACATTGCTTTGTGTATTTCTACCAACCATTTCCCCAAAACTTAGAAATTAATTTACTCAACAAATATTGACTCATTACTATAAATATTATGATAAATATATATACACATGTATCTATATATAATACTATAGACAAATGACTTTTAAAAAGACCAAGTCCCTGACCTCGTATTCTAAGACAAGCATATTAGCAGATTCTCTCCAAGGAATGAAAAGGGCTCTGAGATAAATGAAAGGCTGTGATATTTATAGCCGCACTGCATAGAAAGCAGGAAGAATGAAATAGTTGTGGAAATAAATATATAGGTATTTTGGGGCATTGTACTTCGTGCAAGTATTTCTGGTTTGGATCACAAAATGACATTAAACTTGAAAGTGATAAATACAGATTTAAATTTTTAAATTATCTGTGGTAAAGGCAATGTGAAAAATACATTAGGGAACACAGTGGCACTTTGAATAGAATAGCCTCAATAAATAGACTTAAGTTGGTGAGACTTTTTGGGAAAGATTAAGACGTGTGGCCTTGTTGGAGAAACTGTGCCAATAGGATCAACCTTTGACGTTCTAACAGCCCACACTCTTCCTAGCTAGCGCCTGTGCTGACAGATTAGAATCCTAGCATCATGGCTGTCTGCTTGCTGCTATGTTCTGCCACAATGGCCATGGATTTACCCTCTGAAACTATAAGCCCAGATAAATGTTCATCTATAAACTGCCTTCCTTGCTCATGAGGTTCTTTTCACAGCAACAGAAAAGTGAGTAAGACAGCAAGTAAACTAGTTTAACAAATCAAGTTGCAAAAGTGCTAGGCCCTGAAGGCAGAACTAGGACAGAGTGGTCCAACCAGGGGCCCCACTTTAGAAAGTGATCCAACTGTTCAGGTCAATGCTACTGAGGCCAAACCAAAGGGGAAGACATTAACAACAAATGGCTATCATTCATCGAGTCCCCTGTGTCTTGCTCTAACTATTTTACCCACGAAGTAATTCTCAAATAATCTAAAAAATAACCAAAAATTAAGTTTTTAGATAAAGAAATGAGGTCAAACTTCCTAAAAAGTCACACAAACAATAACTGGCTAGAATTCAAACCCATGAAATCTGATTTCAAACTTCATGCTATCAATTTCTAGTCTTAGGTCCCTAAATGAACAGACACCAAAACAAATGAAGGTAACAGAACATGAAACTAGGAGTCTACCAAAGCTAGATGACACAGCTTCAGCACTAGATCATTTTCATTCCTTTAGAGCTTTTTGCACACAACAATTTTTACAATAGGTGATACTGTGATGAGTGAACCCAAACAAACCTTAGCCGGTACAGTCCTTTGACTTATGTAGTATATTATGATTCAAACAAGCACTTACTTATAACACATGCTCTCTGTAAATACTGGAATTTATATTAAGAACCAAAGAGATCAATTTTACTGCACTTCAGTCATATAAGGAGTTATTAAAAGCCAGATGTAATACAGTAAGCTATGTATATAACTATGTTTCACCCATTTCGCCACTCATTTCAGATCACAGAACAACACATTCAACTCAAATGCTTAGTTGAACCAACTGTATGAAGAGGAGACCAAATGGCAGCATCTAATTTTAGCTCAGTTTTAGAAACTGTCAGCTATCCTCGTGGACCTTTAATGACTACGGAATGAAGTGCCAGGTTATTTAAAAGACTTCAAAAGAGCAATATTTGTTTTTCCCATTGTCCTAAAAGAAAATCTAGAAAGGTTACGATGTACTATGAAAGTCTAAGCTGCTTAATTATGTGTTAGTCCAGAACCATCTAGAGATCAGTAAATAATCTCTTTCTCATACCTGAATTTTCAAAATGCCAACCACCTGTGTGGTGGAAGGAGTGACTGTAAACTTCCACTCTGACCTCCAACGACCGTTCCTTAAAAATAAAAACAGCAGCTGTAAATAAGGGTAGGGAAAATAATTTGAATCAATATTGTTTCAGGTTTAAATTTAATGCTACAGTGTAAAAGAGAACAGAAGAAAGATGTTTGGGCACAGATTTTATAACCACTAAAATATTTAAGAGATTCAGAGTTTAGTTGTAAGACACAATTAAAATTTTACCCAAGAAAAACACACATAATGAATATAATTCTTAAAATACAAGCTAAAACTAAGTAATATAAGAATTATCTTAATAATCATGTATGTATTTATTTTTGTGTGTATGTGTATCCACATGCCTCATTCATGAGGAGGTCACAGGACAACCTGTAAGAGTTGCTTCTCTATTCTGTGGGTTCCAGAAAACACATTTGGTGCATCAAACTTGGCAAGGAGGTGGCTTTACCGGCTGAATCATCATCTTCTTGGCCCTAAAGCAACTTCCCAACACACACACCTGAGACAGGGTCTGGCTATCCTGTAACTATGTGACTAGGATACTCACAGACATCCACCTGCTTCTGCCTCCCAGGTTGTAGGCTTAACGCTGTATGCTCCTACACCTGGATGTTCTAAAACACACTTGAGAGAATTTTAAACTACTTTTTGTATGTTTGAGTAGGGAGGGTACAAATGTCTTCAGGGGATAAAAGGTCAGCTTCAGGTGTTGAGCCTAGGAGGCATCCACCCTCTTTTTTGAGAGGCCATCTCTCACTGACTCAGAGCTCACCAAGTATCCGCAGGGGTCCACCACTAGTTTCTGCCTCCCCAGCTCTGAGACTGCACCAAGGACCCTCTGGTGGAGATCAAAGTCGGGTCCTCATGAGTTGCCAACTGAGATCTTTTAAATGACTTCTTTAAGAAATAACTGAATGTTTGAACTATCATGGCGCTTTCCCAAACACAAATGGAGCTGTTTAATATTTGCCAAATGACACAAAGTAACAACACATAATCCTAGTTAAGCTTTGCTATTGGCTATAGCTGCCTTTCCCAACATCGGGTTTAAGTTTTCACACAAAAGGTACCATTTTCAAATAAGTTTTTGATGCAGGTATACAAACTATCACATTCACAGTAGAAAATTAGGAAACAATATACAACTGGGTTGCTGTTTTTATTCTATTTTTCTAAAACTCTGCATAGATATCTTTTTAGCCATTTTCCCCCTTTGTGCATTAATAACATTCTATTATGCAAATTAATGGCTTTAGGCTTGGCTGAGTTATTTTTTTTTTAAAGAGTCAGTTAATATATCAGTTGATTCTTGCTTACTATGAAATTATTTCTGGGTTTCTTACCCCATGGGAAAAAAAACCTGTATAATGACAAAATCCTTATACCTATAGTCAACACACATCACCTGAAAACTAAAGGAAATACAGGATAATTTAATGAATAACCTGTCTTTCAGTGGCTTATCTAAGCACATTCACAGTAGCTTGGTTGGAAAATAATCTAAATCTCATCATTTCTGTTTTACATTTTCAAAAAAAAAAGTTAATTCTTTTATTTAGGCATTACACCAAGAAAATATCGAGTCCCAAATACATGCATTACTCTGGGAATACACACACACACACACACACACACACACACACACACACACACCCATTGACTATGCCAAGAAAAAATAAATTCCAACTCACATAATGGTACTACAAGTTGAGAGGTTCAAAAGGTTCTTCAAAAAGGCATTACTATATAATACTGAGTAAATATACTCTGCTCAATAAAGAGTAAATGGCCAACATCTTCTAGTTTTCACGAATATTCTATATCCCTCTTTTTTATTAATTGTGTAATTGCAAATATGCTTCTTCAACTAATATTTATTAAGCTCCTAACAGTGCCAGACACGAAGTACTAGAAGAGATGGTTTAAAGTGAAGTGTAAGAAACTCTTAAGATTAGCCTTCTCTTCTGTTTTTGAGACGGGGTCTTACCATGAGCCTAGGTAGGCTGCAACCTTGCAATCCTCCTACTTGGCTTCCTCAGTGCTGAGATTATAGTTGTTCACTACCAAGCCCAGCCTAAAATTTATTTGTTTGTATAAAGTGAAAATCATTTTTAGCTTCAAAGATATAGTACTCACAGTGGTAACTTACAAAAGGAGTCAGTATGTAAAGTAAAATAATGAAAACAGAAAACTCAAGAGATTTAATTAATTTAATAGACAGTAAAACTCCAGGGAGTTTTATTTTTGAAAGCTAGTAATAAATCTCCCCAAAGATTTGAAAGTAAAACTTAGTAAGAATTTTTCTTAATAGATCAATCTCAACAGTTGATTTATTATGTATTTCTTGGCACAAATAGATAAACAATAATTTTCCAAAGCTTTATTGGTTTAGGGTTATGGAAATAAGATAAAGAAACCTTTGTATGACACTATCTTTAGGAAGCTGTAGTCTGTCATTTAGGCATATGTTTAGATACAAATGATGAATCTGCATTCCTCCAAATATTTTTGATTAGCCTTTTATATAACCTGGCATTGGTTTTTGACATGACAAAGTAGTGACCAGCCTTGGTTAGAGCCTAACCTGGTCTAACTGGGGTTACTGACTCTAGTAACTTCACTCTCAAGAGTACCCCAAGCAACTTAATGAGTTAAAACTTATATACTTGAAATGTAAACATTTCTATCATGTTTACTGATATTTAGCATGTATTAACAAAAAGGTGGCCAAACCTTTCAGTTTAAACTAATAAACATCTTAGAGAACCTTAGAATTTTATAATACACAGATTCAGAATAAAATTCAACAATTTTCTAAACACCTGATAAATCAACATGGAGAATGCAGATTTTTGTACAAACAACTGTTATGTATGCAGTTACAAAGTATAACTGTAATTCTATCTTCTCACACTGGCCAACAAAACGTCCAAAAAAAATTCCACCTAACCTAAAGTTCTCAAATTTAAAGAAGACTCCTGGTTCTCAGTTTTTTTTTTGAACTGTTTCTGTCCTCCTCTCTTGAGTAAGATACAGGAACACCCCATTTTCAGAATGAGCAGATGGGGTGCCATGTTTGCAAGCACACATGCTTGCTTAGGTTGCTGCCAGTTCCCTTCCCAAATCACTCTGCTCTCCTACACTCTGGTGAATGTCATCCGGTTTACTGCACTCTAACGACTCAGATAGTCATTATGAAGCAAGTATCTTTCAAACTCTCAAAGGGCAGCAGTTTTATTTATCAGGTTCATATTGTTCTTAGGCACACAGTCACACAGAAGGTACAGTCTGAGTTATATGGAATATAAACATTGTTAAAATTAAGTGCATAAAATGTTAACTTACCAAAAGTTTTTTGCTTGAAACTGATGGCTTTCTATGCATGCAATAATGGTTTGCTGCCCATCTACTTTTTTGCCATACACCTTATTGGCAAAGAAAACAAGAACAATAATGAGTTAAGGCCAAACAATGTCACCCTTGAAGTATTTATAAGATACCATAGAAAGTGGGCATAAACTATGATGGATAGTAATGTTAGGTTGGATAGGTAAACAGAATCAAGGCCACCTGGCTTCACAATCTTTCTCAGATGCCTAGACTATGTAATCCTAATCTCTGAAAGATCTCTGAAAGCAGAGCATTTTTTAGGATCTTATTTGCATTTCGAAAAATCACTATGGCTACGGAGAAGACCAAACTCAGGTGCTAAAGAGCCTATCTGGATACAATCTTAGCCAAAACACCAAACCAAAACAAACCAAAACAAAAACCCAAAACCATTTAGTTATACTACAATATTTCATTCTGGAAAAAAAAAAAACAGATTAAATCAATGAACAAGTAACATTAAAACAACAGAAAATTAAATATGAAATGCTTCTCTAAGATTTTTGTAACTAAATAAAAGTTAATTTAAGCTGAACACGGGCAGATGACTAAAGAGAATACCATCATATCCTTTAACCCAGTATCCATCTGAATTTAACATACAATTAGTTTACCATTTGGGGCTATCGTAATATATTATTTTTAGAAAGATAAACATTCTTGAAAGAAAAAAGTTAAGACGTTATAAGCTGTTAATTCTACATACTACTGTTGGTTTCAAGGAATTCTATAAACTGGCATGTCTATATGAGAACAATAGGGAAGAAGTGCCCACTGCTGACTCACAGTGCAGACCCCATTCGGATAATGCTCTTTTACATAAGCTCGCAGTGCAGTTTCTACTGAAGTTCTCCAAGATTCAATGGCATTTTCTGCTTCATAGGGCCTTGGATCAGTTGCTTCCTTTCTTAAATGATCAAATTTGAAACAGATTCTGTTTTTTGGATCCAAAAATTTTCCATTTCCCAAGTCTCCATGTTCTGTTATCAAGACCTTCAATTTTCAAATAAATTTAGGAAAAAATATTAATGCACAAATAATCACTTGCTTAAGACCCTTTCTGAAACTGTACAATTACACTTAAACAACTGCTTAAACTATGCTGAAAATATATTTTTAAAAAGTAGGCCACGAGGATACTGAAGGTATTCACAATTAGTATACATTAGTGTATCTTTCCACACAATTTTTGGATATTAAGTAGAGAAAAATTATTTCCTACTTTATGGTGTTGGAGGTGACTATTCATTTATCTATCCACCTACCCTCTCAAGAGGCAGTTCACTATTTCTGATAGCAACCATGAGTCCTTAAAAACTGAGGCCCTATCAATCTGATGGTTTAATCCAGTGAGGCAACTCTTTAAGTCTTGATTTGTTTGGCACCCAGTCTTTCTGTTCCCCAAATGTGCTTATTTCTTAAAAACTAATCACCACTACTAACTTCCAATATTTTAAAACATAATTTATGCATTTATGTACATTTAAGAAATATATGAATAACCGTTTTATTTTTATCTTACTAAACAAACAAACAAACACCTTTCTCCTTTCCTAGACGGTAAATACTGACCTACAACAAGACTTTACAATCCCTCTGATGTAAATTGTACTGACAACATAGCATGTAGCTTTTCTAAAATGTTTTGGTAATACAATGTCACATTTGATAAATATGTATACCTATCTATTTATCCTCTCACACACATGGTTTGTGGGCCATTGTTTTCAAAGAACGATAAAAGTATATATACAAATATAGACATTTTTATGAACTTTGTTGGGTTGGCCCAGAGCTTTGGCCCAAGATGTAATCAATCATCTAAGGCACCAAGATGGAGGATGGTGTGAGACCCCGCCTCATTGGGGAAACAGAAGCTGAACATTCTCTACTTCTCAGAAGTCTGCTAAACCCTTGCTTCATCAGAACATGACCACAGCCTCCTACTATCCTAACAGCCAGAGGACCCTGATCTTGACCCCTGGCACTATGTGCAGTTCCTTCTCCTTAATGCCCTCTTGCAACACTCAGCCCAACTACAAGCACCCTATAAAATCCCAAGTTACTTTGTGGCAGTGCTGCATCCCCTTCACTGGGGGACAAGCCAGTACTTTGCACCCTAAAGAAAGCTTTGCCTTTTGGCCACAGCAAGCTCTGGTGGTCTGGCTCTCTCCTTAATCCAAACATACCTGACTTTTTCTATACACAAATGTCTATGGAAACCCTCAAAGTCTACTAGCTATCTCTCACTATCCTCTTTAAAAGTTACATAATATTCCAGGATGTTAATAGTATAATTTAATCCACAAATCTATTACTGATATGTCATCTCTTTATTTGTAAGTGTTTACAATGTTTTCTGGAGACGAGAAAGCACCATTAAAATGGTGAAATTTTGTTGTAAATCCTTAACACTGTTTTTATTTACAATGGATACTTTTAAAAATTTACTTGAGACATGACAAATGATATCAGAGGACAGCGTCTGAGAGTCAGGTCATTCATCCCACTCATGGTTCCAGGGATCAAAACCAGGTCATCAGGACTGCACAGCAAGTGCCTGTACCCAGGAGCCATCTCTCTGGCCTTACTTGTTGCTATCTTTAAGGTTTTTAAGCATATGTTCATGTGTAAAATTAGTATACACCACTTTAAAAGAAGGTTTTTGGTTTTAAGTATTAAAATTATGCTCACTTGTTAAAATGACTTTAGTAACATTAAACATTTTTAAAAGATTTATTCACAAATGCAGCAAATTTTCTTGTAGGGATTTATCTAAATAAAGAAAACCACTACACCTGGTTACTGCTAAGACTGACTTTCTGATACTACTACTTCCAAAAATAAAAATGACCATTTCAATTATTTTGCCATTAAATGCCTTCAATTAAAATGAGTAATGTTACAGCATCTCGCAATTCTTCCAGCATAAGTTTTTTTAGTGAAACAAAGAGCACTGTGATTTGGTGTTTCATGAAAAATACCTGATCTTCATAGCCTTCAATTTTTACTGGTGTGAACTGGTCCAGGTTATACTGTGCAAATGCACTAAAAAAGAAAAAGGCCAATTACTTAAAATTGTAGTAATATTTTAAATAATCACCTGCCAGTTAATCTATACCGTACATGTTGTGGTTGATAAAACTGTAATTATTTTACCTATCTTTTATTAACTATAGTTAAAATACAGATACGGCTGTTTTAAAAACCAAGTAATGATACGCAGTGCCAAGTAATGATACTCGGTTTTTAACTTGGCAAAATAAAACATAACCAGTAAATATACGGAAATCAGTGATTATAAATATATAATGTATATATACACATTTAAGAAATTAGTAAACAACTGGGTACCGTGATACTCAGGCAGTTCCTATTGCCAAAGGTCTTTTAGTTGGACACATGAGAGAATACCTAAAGAAAACATCAAGTAGTAGCAAAAAATAGAAAGTAATATTCGAGAATTACTAACACATTTTGAAGGAATTACACTATTCAGAAAAAAGAGAAAACTGTAGAATAATTTCATGAATGTGATACTAAGAAATTAAGTAGGCTTGGTCTCTAGAAAGTGGGAGATGGTTCAGGAGAGATGGCTTAATGGGGTATGTGTAGCACATGCATGAGGACCTACATTGAAATCCCTAGGAACCTAGTAAAAGATAGAACACTGCATTTCTGTAATCTCAATGCTAGGGGACAGAAATAGCCTAACTTCAGAAGTTAACTGAGCAGCAAACCTAACCAAATGAAGTGAGCTTCAGTTTTAGGGCAACACCCAGACTCAAAACATAAAGTGGAGAACAAGACCGACAGACCCCATGTCAATCTTAGGCTTCCTCACATGCACACATTTAAATAAATAAATGAACACACATACAGAGAGAGAGAGAGAGAGAGAGAGAGAGAGAAGGGGGAGGGAGGGGGGAGGGAGGGAGAGAGAGAGAGAGAGAGAGAGAGAGAGAGAGAGAGAGAGAGAGAGAGAAAGAGAAAGGATTGGGAGGGGAGCGGGATCATGAGGAAAAAAAAGAATGATGTAATTAGAAGGACCACAGAAGTAGTCCAGTATCACAAGAAGAATCAAGTAGTTGCTCATCGGTATTTACTGAATTGCACTAGAAAAAATTTAAAACTGTTTATTTATTATTGTGCATGTATGTGATGATGAGGGGATGCTTGTCAGGCTGTATGTGTGGGTCAGAGGACAACTTTATGCAGCTGGTCCTCTCCTTCCACCTGTACACAGGTTCAGGAGACTGAACTCAGGTCATTAGGCTCACATTGCTGGGTAGCAAGCACTATTACCTACGAAGCCATCTCACCAAACCCTGAATGGTCTTGAAGACAGAATAAGTGTGTTGAGAGGCAAAATGCTATAGAAGTGCCTCTAAAGATTAATATGGCAGTAGCATATACAATAAATCATGCAGTGTGATGATTAGAAACAGAAAAGTGGCAAGACTATCATAAAGGCCCACAGCAGAAACTCAGCTAATAGTGACGAGACAGACTCTGAGTGAAGAATAATATACTTACCAGATAATTATGTAATATGAGTGTAGCAAAGACCCAATGTATGAAAAATTATATACAGAACAAAATTGGGTTCTATTGATACCATTCTATGATATCTAGAAAACTGTTTCCACTTAACAGAATAGAGTTTTATACTTTAAGACTATTACAGCAATAATAATAAATATAAAGACACCAATATAAAATCAAATCACCATTTCTCAAAATTCCCCACATAGCATTGTCAAAATGGATGTACATGGACACAGAAGTGCACAGACAAGAAGGCAGAGTAGCTACTTATGTCTGACTTTTGTAACACATCAAGTAATTTTCCTAAGAATCACCTCAGTGTAGTCAGACTGTCAGGAGTTTGTATTTGCAATACCCACAGAAGGCTCATGTTTCACATCTGGTGTGGCTACTGTGGGAGGCTATGGAAGTCTGAGGAAGTGGGGTCTTATTGATGGAAGGAGGTCACTGGGGGATGGCTTTGAAAGTTACACTCATCTCCGGGTTCTGGTCTTGCTCTTGCTTCCTGATCCTCACAACGGTCTCAGCCTCTTGCTCTTGCTGCCATTATTTTCTCACCATTCTATTAGAACTCTCCAAAACCATGAGCTAAATTAAATCTTTTCTCCCTTAAGTTGCTTGTATCAGGTATTTTATCACAGCAATGCAAACGTAACTAATACACTTACCCTTAAATTATTTACTTCAAAGGTTTTATTTATAAATGGAAATGAATAGTATTCATTTTTTCCTAGTAAAAGCTGCATTTAAAAAAACATAAATCCTGAAAAATAGCAATCTAGGTGGACCCAAAGGCTTTTTTACTGTCCACAGCATCAAACCTCATATATCTTTAACCTGGGAGTAGGATTAATAAGAAACTTAAAAACATAAAATAAATGAGACCTGGCAGGCTTTATCTAAAACACTTAAGTTAAATGATACAATACAGTGCAAAAGACACTCAATAATGGAGCAGCCAGAATACGTGGGTTTTGTTCCAACCCTATCATTAGCTAGAATGAACCTGAGTTACCTTATAAAACCAAGTTTGCACTAAATGACTTCCAAAGTCCCTTCCAATAGAAGTAGACTAGTCAGCATTTAAGTGTCAGTCCAAGGTGTTGGTTAGTGAGATGGTTCGGTGGTTACGAGCACATACTGCACTTGTAATGGATCCAGGTTCAGGTTACAACACCCATGTTGGATAGCTCACAACTGTCATTTCCAGGAGACTCAACACTCTCTCCTGCCTTCTGTACATACTAGCACTCATTTGCACATACCCACATGTAAGCAAACACACATACATAATAAAAGAAAATAAAACTCAATTGTTTTTAAAAAAATAAAAGTAGAAATTGAAGTATTCTCTCTTTGGATTCTGAAGGCCTTTGATATGTCTCTGGTATTCTATTTTATATCATATGGCCTGATACTAAACATGCCTGAATCTGAAGAAAAGATATTCTTAAGAGGCTTACTGATTTTGTAACAGTGAAGCTTGATATTTTTTTGTTTGCTAAATAAAAAAGTATTTGGAGATATTTAATAGTGTTCTAGATTTTATACTATAGGCTCTTCAGTGAGTCTGATTTTACTTTGAATCATACTGAAGTCTTGGCTTTTAGTAAAGATGCATCAACTTAATCCATTCTAAAGAACAATGATAGTCCTGCTTCCCCCCCCCCCCTTACAAAAAGAAGGAAAGAGAGATATTAGAAAAGATGTAGCTGCAGTCTATGGGAGAAACAAAGGAGAAAAGGTACACATGTAGGAAAGAGATATAAATTCATCAGAGAAACTCAGTACAAAAAGCAACTGAAGAGGAACCCACATTTCTGGTTATCCATTTATTCCAGAGCACTGGTGATGGGGACTCTGTGTTCTTGTGATACCTCCTAAATGTAAGCTATCTATAAGCTTTGGACAGCTTTATTACAGCAAGTAACAATCATTTCTTTTGAGGAAAAATTCAAGTTGAGATTTGAAAATGTGTGTTATGTATGATGTACACAGTAAATGTGTGTGTGTATGTGTTCTTCTGTATGTAATATGCAGAGGTTAGATTACAACTTGAAGTAGTCAGTCTTTGCTTTCTACCTGAATTCGTAGGGTTTTTTGACCAGAGCTAAGTAAAGCACGCTACCTGTCCTGAAAGCTTCTGGGGCTTACTGCCTCCACCTCCTATTTTCTACCAAAGGAGCACTGGGATTACAGATGTGTGCTGCAGCATCTGGCTGCTATTTGGGTTCAAGATCTAAACTCTGATCCTCATGCTCATGTGCACATGTTTTATCCACTGAGCCAGTCCACAAGTTGGGACATTTTAAACAATTCAAAGCAAAGAAGAAGAAACACTGACCTCAATTTCTTTTTGTTCAAAAGTATTTCAGAAGACACTGAACCAGATAAATTCTAAGGCTAATCACTAGCTTAAAGTATCTCTCTGCATTTCACAGACGCCTTGATGTGAGTTCCAATGGTATCAAATGAGCATTTAGTTTTGAGAAACTATACAAAGCATGAGTGATGCTATACAGTATGTAAAACAGTAGCAAACGTAGAAGAGAATTTCATTTCGTACTTGTCCCTAACTATCCCTGTGATTTCTCAGTCTAATAGATAGTGTTGTACAAACTTTAACTGTATTTCAGAAACTCTTATGTCAAGGATTAGCGCTTCAATATCACCTTTACAACATCTTTTCTTTCCTAGTCATTTTAGCTATGGAAACATAGAATACTTACTGTGCTGCTCCTTCCCTGAGAAGATTATCATTATTAAGCAATAATCGAACATCTGCAAAACAACATTGTTTTATATATTATTATTTTTCTGTTTGAATACTGTAAGGAATATAGTTTGTTTTAGTTATAGTTTGTTTATTAATACCTCCATACAAGCATGATCAAAATTTTCTAATGACCAAACTATCCATAAATATGCACCATGGGACTAGAGAGATGGCTCAGTGGTTAAGAGCACTGACTGCTCTTCTAGAGGTCCTAAGTTCAATTCCCAGCATGGTGGCTCACTCTTGTGGACTTAGTTTATTGCTTGCATTATGTTATTTGGGAATTTCACAAGAATCCCGTGTGATAACACTGAAGATCCCTGCCCCCAGATGGTTCTGGTTGGTAAATAAAATTGCCGGAAGTCAATGGCTGGACAGGGAGACAGAGGCAAGACCAAAGAAGAAGTAGAATCGTCACTGCCAGGAAGAGAAGATGCAGGCTTGAGAGCTGTAGAAGACAGAGTATCAATCTTGTAAAAGCCAGGGAAGAGCAGCCCCAGGCCAAGATTGGGTCTAGGGTAACAAAGATGAAATATATATTTTAGTAAGTAATAATTCAGATTCAGAATATTGCAGGGGAGGCATTAACAATGTGGAAGTTTGGGATTGACCCAACCATGCACTGTTTAAGGCACACTAAATGTAAGGAGGCCGTGTGTGTGTGTGTGTGTGTGTGTGTGTGTGTGTGTCTCATTCAAGAATCCACAATAGCAACAGCTCATAACTATCTGTGATGGGATCCAATGCCCTCTTTTGGTATGTCTGAAGACAGTTACAGTGTACTCATATAAATAAAATAAAGGAAAAAAATGTGCACCACAGTATTTAAAAAAAAAATTTTGGTTAGTAACATAAGAGGGAATTAAAAAAAAAAAAAAAAAAAAGGCCAGTTTAAACAGGTGCTGCAGGCAGATATACAGTATCTCCAAAGAACTAAGGATAATCTACACCATAATGGTTGGATATGATATAATTTCCAGAAAATATTTAGGACTATGTTTCTTAGTTTGACAACATATTCACTGATTTCAAATGAGTTTGCTCTGTAGGAAACATAACTTGGTTTGTGACCAAGGGGCAAGTGTCCTTCCACACTCTTGCAAGGAACAGATAAATATTACCACTTTTACTGAATTTTGGTACTTTTCATGTACTTAAAAATAAGTACAAGATAGTTCTTAAAAGAAAGGATTAATCCATCAAGTCTTGGTGTTACACATACATCATGGAGCTCAAGAGGGCTCAGATATAAAGGTACTTGCCGTGGTAGCCTGACAACCTGAGATGAATCCTCAGAACCATGGAGGAAGGAGAAAACCAACTCATGCAAAGTTGTCCTTTGACCTTTACACAAACATCATGGCAAACATGTCCACACACACACACACACACACACACACACACACACAAATAATAAGTAAAATAATGTTTTTAAAGGCAGTTTAAAGACTTACCATTAAAAACCTCATTAAATTCTCCAGGAGGGGCATGAATGATGAATTTTGCTGCTATACGTACCTAAGACAGAAATGATGATGTAAATATCACACTACACACTCTGTTAAAATGACAAAAACCCCAATCGATATTACACAAATTTCAAAGTTCTACTAAAAATGACTTTAAAGTATGTAACATTTCTACACTCAAACACAAGTTTGCTATTACTGTTTTGATTTAATATATTTACACTATACAGGCTAAATGAAGGTAAAATATCTAACATTAATAAATCAAGAATTTAAAACTGTCTACATGTAAATATTTTCTCACAAGTTTACATCTTTTAAACTAAAGAAATTCAAGAAGCCCATATATGAGAAAAGATGCAATTAAGTAGATATACTGATAACAGCTGATTTACTCAAAACTAAGTACAGTGCAGGCAGACATTCCAAAACACAGAAGACCCTGAACTTCTGCTCTTAAACATTTACAATCTTTATCTAAATACAAAACTTTCATCAGCAAACCCATTCAAAACTTATTCAAAAACTACTACTACTACTCTGAAGACTTAACAGGAAAAACAAAATAAAAAACTAAGCAAAAATGTGTGAATGGATACTTCACCAAATATGATAAGCACAAGCCACATCCATATGCAAACAAGCACGCTCAGTATTCTTCATCAGAATATTGATAAAGAAATCAGGAAATACTACACCATGCAAAACAGAAAGGCTAAGAGAAAAAGGTTGTTGGTCCAGGTTCATGACAACTACAGCACCCTACAATACTTACAGGAACGTAAAGCTGTACAGTATACAACCAACATGGAAAATATTTAACACTTCTTATAAAGTTAGGTAAATACCCTAAAGTACAATATATCATTCCAAATTAGTAACACACTCACACACACAAAACAAAAACTAAACTTTACATCCACACCAAAACTTACTCAAAGTTGTTCAAACTGGAAATAATTTACAACCCAAGCTTCCACAAACAGTTATTTGTCACTGGACAAATAAACTGTGATACAGCTATATAATGTAATTACTTAGCATTCAAAAGGAACTACTGATACACAAAACAACTTTAATTATAAAGTACTGTACTGGAAAAGAAAAGAGAAACTCAAAAGGTTAATGCCACTCTTTAAGACTTTATGCACACCACATTCAACCACAGTACATAGACTTTTAACTAATCTCACATCCAATAAGCCCATATTTTAGCTAAAGATATTGTTAAATCAAAAACATTTAATTCATTTTATCTATCAAACCCCAACACTTGCCACACACAATACAGTGTCCAGTGTTCAGCTTAATTGTATAAGCTTAAGACTTGAAGTAGCTCATTCTTGTATGATCCATGTTACATACAGAGCTGTCAAAACTAATATTTCTACATTTATATGTGTATGTGTGTGATACAAATTAGTGCTTCAGCTTCAAAATGTTTAGCTGTTTGTAAAGAAAAGGTATACACCTTAGAATCTGTCACTTTTATTTTTAGTGTAAAAGCAAACATGACTTGTATTTTTGTTCTATGGATGAACTATTATTGCACTATATGACCCAAAGACAGCAAAGGCCTTCTCTTACATCCAAACTGAATGATAGAACTAAAACAGTACCACTTGTGAAATTTCATAACTTTACTTTGTATTTCTAAAGTAACAAAAATGTGTTTGTTACAATGACAAAAAGTACCATCTTGTTAAGATACTGTGGTAGTCACAGACATGCAAGCAAAACACCCATACAAATAAAATAAAAACCAAAAAAAAAAAAAAAAAAAAATTGACTGTATCAGTGAGACAGCTCAGGTAAAGGCCAAGGCCCTTGCTGTCCAACAGTGACTTTTATGGGAGTAACCAACTGTTCTCCAATTCTATTTGAGGTCAACTCCACAGAAGAGTAGTCATGACTAGCACTGTAAATCCAGCCAAAGCCCATGGCTAAGAAGGTATGAAGTCCTAGTGGAAACTTACACTACTGTACAGATAAAGTGACACAACCCTAAAATGCCCTTTAAATATATGTTTATATGCACAGCCAGACAAACACTAGTCTCAGCCTTAATCAAAGAAGTCTCACTTTGCAGTACATGGAAACAAATGTAGAGATTCGTGCCTGCACAAGATACTGAGAATAAAGGATGGCTGTGGAAGTGGGGAGTTAACAATCTAAGAGCTGGAAGATAGGGAGAAGGGCTTAAAATGCTGTCTTCTAAATACAACACAGCCCTGGCAATTATGAACTCAAGCAGCTTCAGACAGAGAAGCGGCTCGTGGGTCCCTACCACCTACTACTGACCTGCTGGAAACTAACAGATTCTGGAAGAGGGGCGGCATACTACTCAATTGTGGACTCACTGGTGAGCCTACCAGGCTATAATAGAAAGCTCTAAACCTAAGGTTATACAGATGGCTCTAGTTAAACTCCGTGGGACATGAGACAAAACAAAGAAGCCATGAATTCGGGAAATGATATCTGTAAAGAAGAGAAGTTGGCAGCAACAGGAGGAAAATAAAAACAAGGGGTGGGACTAACAAGAATGCAATCTACACATGTATGAAACTGCACACAACCCAATTAATTGATATAAGCAACAACAAAAATTGCTAAGTTTCTAAGCCCTTTTCTAATAATCTATTTCTGATTTAGCTGGGAATACAAAGAAAACCAGAAAAAGATTTTGCCTGTGCACCTCCATATCTGGATACTTTTGAATGGTGCCTGGCAAACAGCAAATCCTTTGAAACTTGATGACTAGTAACACTCAAATACAAGTTACCAATGTCCCATACTTGATACTTAGTAGTTACTTTGTGTTGAAAAAAAATCTAGAAGTACTAATGAACTCTCGTTTAATTAGAATGGCCAAATATTATGGTGTGTATATGAAACGCATGCCACAGGCACACGGACTAGGACCTGGTTGCTCTCTGAGGAGCTATGGAGAAGTGACTAGATCCTCTTCCTCAAGTTTAATCAGTGGATTAATCCCCTGGTGGATACAGGGTTTAATGGCATTATTGAGAAGTGGGGGTGGGGAACTAGCTGGAAGACCTATCAGAAGAGTGCACACGAGGGCTATATTTTGCCCTGGTCCCCTCTGCATCTCTTTTTCTGTGCTCCCTGTCTACAAGGAGGTAAATGAGAGCCTCTGCCACATGACAGAGCTTTCTAGAAGCTTCATCACCCATGCTGGGCTGGGACTACTTGGTGCTACAGCTGATAAAGGGTCACCTATGCTCCTGTAAGCAACACCAATAAACTAACCAATAAACCAATAAACTAACCAATAAACTAACAGATAAACCAACCTACATTTGAGTACAATTGATTCATTGGTCTGCTATCTGTGTCTAATCTGGATTGCACAGACATTTGTTTATGTTCTTTCTAAGGAAAGTCATGAAACAATGTGTTAGTATAGTATAGTTAGTATAGTAGTATTGTATTAGTATTTTTTTAAACATTTATTTACATTGTGCACGTGTGCATGTGTGCATGTGTGTGTGGGGGTTATGTACACATACACTATGAAGCATATGTGAGGTCAAAGGACAACTTTCTGTAAGTTAGTTCTTTTCTTTCCACTGTGAATTCTGGAAGTCAAACACTGGCTATGAGTTGGGAACAAGTGCCTTTATCTGCTAAGCCATCTCAACAGCACTAGAACCAGAATTCTTAAAAACACTCTATTACAGACATCTTCCCACTTCATGATAGTTTGTTGTATCCTACAGTGTTACAAGGATCATTTACATCTATGTACTTCTGTCATTTGCAGTACATTCATTTTCTATGCATCAACACTCCTCACTTTATCAGTAACTCTGTTCAAACACCAAGTGACAGAACACAAAAAAGTTAGAATCCCAATCATCGTCATGGTACCCACGTGCAGTGCAGTTGGCTTTTTATCAAAATCAACACAAACTCTAGAGAAGCACTTTTTAAACTCCCATAAACTAATTTATTAAACTTTTTTTGGTGATGGCAATTTAACTCAAGGCCTTATTATGACAAGCAAGTATTGTTTAAAAGTTCCCAGTCTATAAACTTCAATTTTTAAAAAGTGAAGCTTTAGATATTTTTCAACTTTTATAAAAACCCAACCATTAGATAAAATAATGTATTTCAGATGATTTTGTTATTCTGTTATTTTTGGACCTGTGATTTTTTTACACTGAAATGCAAAGTTCTATTCTTTATGAAAAAATGGCTCCCAAATATCCTGAAATATTCTATAAAAATTTCTCATTGAGTGAAGTGTAAAAACTTATTTATATCATAGCTGACATGAAATTTCTGCTTGCAGTAGAAATTGGCTATACAGAATTCATCCATAAAATTAAATTAGAAATGTGTATTTTCCAAAAGAGCTTACTAGTCAAGCCTTTTGTTAAGGTGCTATTAACTTTACATTATGGTGAAATTTAGCAGTCCATAAATTACTTGTATAAATATAAGATTTCTTATGTCAGTTATGATTATAGGAGGGGAAATATTTTAGCTGCTTATATATAAACTATATTTAGCAATAAATATAAATACACCAGGAATTATAACAGACCAAAGTCTAAAAACCAATGGCAAAATTTAGGAATGAAAAATTAGCAAGATTTTCATAGAAAAATTTGACATTATGTGCTTTTACTCTTCGTGACACAGGTTTTCTCTCAACTCTGTGAATGATAGGTTATTCATTTATTCACCTACTGAACCATTTTACTAGTTACATGCAGCATACTGATAAGTGCAATAGATAACATTATTTCTGTACTTAGGGATTATAACAGGGAAGAAGAGTAAACCAGAAAATATTAAACAAAACTGTACTTAATACCAATAATGTTTTAAGTTTGAGATTAAATGAGCCAAGTAATCTGAATTAAATATCAAGAGTAACATTTCTATGTTTTTTTAGAAAATATTTATTTTTATGTTCACTGGTGTTTTGCCTGCATGTGTGTCTATGTGTTGGATCCCCTGGAACGGGAGTTACAGAAAGTTGTGAGTTGCCATGTGGGTGCTGAGAATTGAATACAGGTCCTCTGGAACAGCCATTTACTATGCATATTTACAACTATATCCTCAAAGTTACTCAAAATTACCCTCAAAGTTATCCTCAATATAAACTTATGCAAGATGTTAGAAAAGGACCAGAACATGATTAAACAGCATATATGACAAGTGTCACAATTATCCCAGGAGAAAAGAATACAAAGCCGTTAGTTGGGATGGCTCCAAGTTCCCTGAGTGTGGGGGTTAGAGAGGTGTATCAGCACAACAAGCACTAGGCTCTGGTATTTTTTGAGAATATAAAAAAGCATAGTTTGAATATAAGGAGCCAGAAGGATCAATCTAGCAAGTATGCAAAAAACTTCCCCATAGCAAATGCAACGGAAAGGAAAGAACAGCTCTGACACAATTTCTAGGTCTCTTAACTTTAATTTTTATTTCTTAAACGCTGTTACTGACCTAATTGTACTGTTTGGATAGTGAAATTCTGTTACAAACTGATAATCTTGTCAACCCAGAGATTATGAACTAAATACTAACATAATTATGTTTTACAAAGAAGAAATAAATTGTGCAAGATATTTTTGATCATGATCATAAAGGTAACAAAATTTTGATCTAAGGTTCAGGTCAAGCAGAAAAAAATTAACAAAACAAAGTCTTGAAATACAGGACTAAGTGACCACAACAATGAAAACAGAGATGTATAGAAATGGAGAGGGCAGGACACGTAGCTTAGTTGGAAGAAGGCTTGACAAGCACACACACACAAAGTCCAGGCTTCATCCCCAGCATTAAATTCAGCAAGACAGAGTGCATGCTTGCAACCCCAGCACTAAGGTAGAAGTAGGTGGATCAAACATTCAAGGTCACCCTCACACTCATACAGTTCCAGGCTCCCGAAAGCTGCAGTACCAAGAGCAGAAGCCATAGAAGTGTGCTCACTGGAAGAGATGTGAGGTCCAAAAAGGAAATTCACTATCACTATCACAGTGACTGTCCTCCCTCAGGAGGGTTTGAGAATGGTTCTCCTTAAGCTCTATAGGACAATTTCATACCGTTTCAAATTCACTAAAATGATTTACTATACAATTCAAATGACCTAAGAAAGAATAAGAAAGAAAACCATAAAACTCTTTTTGGTTTGGAGTTTCTGTAACTATTTAAAATTTACAGGGTCACACTATGACAAATTAATGCCTTTTAAGAGACTTCATTCATTGTTTCTTCAGCTTAATTTACTTCCTTAACACTGTAGCCAAAAGAAATTAAGCCATAAAAATCACAGTACATTCAGCCTAGTGTCCTAGATTCTTTCCCCCTAGAGTTTGTTTGTTTTGAGACAGGGTCTCCCTGTGTAACCCTGACAGACTTGGAACTCAGAAGATCAAGCTAAACTGAAACTTTTTTCTCCTGACCAGCCTCCAAGGTACTGAGATTACAGGTATGCACTACAACGCCCAGCTAATCTCTTTTTGTTGTAGCTTTCTGTAGGCCAGCCTCAAAACTAGACATCCGCCAGCCCCAGTTTCCTCAGTACTTACATTACAAATCTGCTCTGCCACACCCAGCTATGATTAGTTTTTAAAATTCGTTATTTCACAGGGCCAGTAAGAAACTATATAGCAGTAGCATACAATGTTCACATTACATAAACATAAACTTAGGTTAAAAATGATGAAAACAAGTTTACCAGTTAGCCTCTTCACTAAGTATAAAACACACATTTAGAACCTGACACTACAAAGAACCATTCCTTCTTTTAAAAAAAAAAATAAACAAACTGAAAACCAAGATATAAGGCCAGGATAGTCCTATAATCAATTTCAAGGGAACATAACATCATTAAGTATGCAAGCAAACCTTGAATTCTAACAAACTTACGTTTAAATTTCACTTCTGCCATTTCCCTCCTATCTAAGGCTTTAAAAACCTTAATTTACTTACAGGTAAAGGGTAATAAAACTACCTCAAATTTAAGTTTTGCAACATATTTTTCTTATGTGATAAGCACATACAAACGACAGTATATATTGTAGTACCGCCCCTTCTTTAGACCTGCAGTCTAAACAAAAACTCAAGTGTAAAAAGTATTTAAAACTTACTCCTGAAAATCACAAACAAGGAAATAACAACAGAGAAACATGATTTAACAACTAGTCTTAAAATATCACAACTAAACCCATTTCTGATCCTTATGGAACACCCTCCTTCTAAAACAGTACAAGTCTACTGGGTAATAAAAGTAACAAGAATATTGTTTTCAATTTATTGGTTATTTAAATTTCACTGTAAAGTTTAGCCACTGATTTCTTAAATTAGAAAATACTGTTATAAAATCTGTATGTGAAAATTACTACAGAATATTCTTACCTGAGTCACAAAAAAGTTAAATCTAAACTTAAAATTCTCATTATTTTGTTTCCAACGTTATGTCAGCAGGTGAACATAATTATACACTAGTCTGTGAATCTTAGTGCCCTGGGTGTCAAGAATAAGGAATCTGATTATTTCATTTTGAAATTTTCAACAACATGGCCGGTCTACATTAACTCCCACCCTAACAATTCTCACTGTCTTCCAAGACAACTGAGTTCCTAATAATTATATGAAAGTATACAAAACATGAAAAAATATCCCTTCAAGAACTCTGGAACATTATCCCATTTCATCAAAGGGCACAAACAATAAAACCAAAACACTTTCCAAAACCATAAAAGAACAATCAAAGGGAAAGGAGACAGCACCCTAATTTTGGTGCGGTATAAAAAGTAGAGGGTCCTAACTGAAAAAACTACTCTTAGTGTTTCTTTAATACCCAACTAGAACTAAGTATGTTTCCCACATGGGTGTCCTTCATCTGGAACTTAAAAACTAAGCTAAGATCAGACATTTCCAAAGTGCACCATACTCATATGTCAGTCAAGTCTAAGTTTGAAAAATGTCCCGGTCTTTTCCAGAAAACACTTAAAATGTATAGAGTTCCCTCACACTATTCGCCCCAGGGTATGAGGTCCCCTCAGTCGCCAAAGAAAATGGGCAAGAGTCTCAGTTCAATGATCAGATTTCGTATCACAAATGTGAGAACTTGAGTCGTGCATTTGGTCCCAATGCTGTCACAGCATTTAACACACAGTAAAAGCAGTTGCACCCGCTCGCCCTCTCCAGAGTTGGTCCTATCAGGAAGATGGGATGTCACCAAATCTGCCCCAAGGGGGGGTGGGGGGGAAGCAGCCAAGTTGGGCAGAAAACAACTATAGAGGGGAGGCGTCTCTGTGAACAATACTGCCTTCTGGGGAACAGGGGAGCAGCAATAAAAAAAAAAAGGTAATGACAATATTAATAAAAGAAATCGATGGCGGGGGGGGGGGGGCGGTGCAAAGGGGCGGGATGTGGAGACTGCGACCTCCAGAGGGAAGGAAACACCCTGGGGAACCAGGAAGCACTTCGCGCTGGGGAGGAGAAACTGCAAGAAAAAGTGAGGGTCGGCTAAGCCATTTCCCCCTCCCGCCCGCCCGCCTCACGATGAAAGCCCCAGGCCAGGCGGCGCCGCTCCGCCGTCGGCCGCTCCCGAGCCCGGACCCCCAGCGCCGGGTCCCGCCGCCCCCGCTCCCGCCCGCCGCCGCCGCCCGGCTCCGCTTCCTATTTTCGGAGCACACACCCTACAAGGAGCGGAGGGGCCCGGCCTCGGGGAGCCCGGGCAGCACCCGGCTCGGGACGCGCAGGCGTGCGGCCCACCGCCAGAGCCCGCCCGGGGTCAGACTCCAGCCCTCGCGCCTCGGCCCTCGGTCCCGCCCGCCCTGCTCCTCACCGCCGCGGCGCCTACCTTCTCCTCATCGGACAACTGCTCCTCCAGATCCGCCATCTTCCTTCTGGCGACAAACCGTGGCGCTGGTGGCAGCAGCGGCCACCTGACTTCCCCCTTTCCGTGCGGTCTTCCGCGCCGCGCGCCCCCGCCAAGGGAGGGGCCCGCCGCCCAGGCCGCCGCGCACGCGCCCCGGAGCTCCGCCTCCCCGGATCCAAGCCACTGCGCACACGCCTGGGCGCTCCGCCTCCTCAGCCTAGGCCGCCGCGCACGCGCCCTGGAGCTCCTCCTCCCGCCTCTGAGCGCGGGCCTGAGCGCGACTGTGCGCGTGCGCGGCGCCTCCAAACTCGGATTGCTATGGTATCCTGCTCTGGTGCCTTCTCTACCCAAGGATGACCATATGGATCCGGTTGGCGACGAGTACATTCTGAGCCCATGACTTTGTTCCCACCAAGTCCTGAACGCTGCCAGCTAAAATGTGAAAAGCTGTACCAATCTAAAACATTTTTAAGTATTAGGAAAAATACTGTTTTAATTTAAAATAGACACACAACAATCCAGTCCATAATTGAAAGATTACTTTTGTTATATTTATTTATTCATCCGAAAAATATGTATGGGTCTTTTATGATAGGAAGGCCCTTGTGCTAGTTCTTAGGAATAAGAAATGGAGGAAAGAAACCCAAACCATCAAAAATCCCAGAGAAACTGCTCTTAAACTCATCTCTATTAATTAGATATTGAGTTAAGGAAAGCATTGTACTCGTGAAAGGGAAAAAAATGTTGTTAGCCTCATGAACTGGCTGCCCAGAATACTTACAGGTCATGTAGTAGAAGTTTCAATTTCATACAGTCAAATGTTAAGGAAAATATCCCATGAAGGATTTGAAACATTCTAAAAACTTTATTTATTGTTTTCACATTCTACTGGATGTCTGTTATTTTTATTTGCTAAATCTGGCAACTCTACTACTGAAGCTTCACGTTTAAAAAAAAAAAAAAAAGGAAGGATGAAGTCAAAGCTGACACAGGAAGCAACCGGAAATGTTGATAAAATTGAGTTGCTAGTTCAGTGGGCCTGAGTGGACCAGAGAATCTATATTACTTCCAGGCTCCCAGGTATAAGGAGTGCTACTCATCTGAAAACTACCCGTTGTTTACCAAGGACTTAGAGTTTAGCTAGGAGTTAAGACTTTAATAATTAGAACGTGAGAGGCTATTGAAGGCATTTGGACAGTGTCACGACATGAACAGAACATGCCCAGCACCATCAACCTGACAGCTGTGTGTAAATGACAGGTGAGAGTACCCTAAAGAGTTCAAATAGCTATTTGAGTCCAAGAACACTATCATTAAGTGACTTACTAAAGTGTTAGTTTGCAGAGAACAGGAAGAGGAAGCTGACATGTGCGGGAACTGAAAGTGTCCAGTTGAAGACAAACCCGTGGAGACAATATGCAAGTTAATAAAGTACAGTGTCTGGCCAAAACCCTCGGGAGCTACAAATCAATATCAATTTCCTCTCTTATAGTTTCTAAATCCTCGCTTTACTTATCGCTCCCGGCAATTGTATGTGCTTAAGTATTACTGTACCTCCAAACCAAAGTTCAGTTACGATGCTGCGTGGCTCGCACATGACTGAATCCTAGGCACTTTATTCAACATCCCATATTCTTTCCACTGTCAGAACCTCCTCCCTTTCTCCGAAGAATAGAACTTAATGGAGGTGTCTTCACTGGAATGCCAGAAATCCAGTTCACAGCACCTGCTTCGTCAATAGTATCTCTGGGATTCAGGGTTTTCCCACCAATGTTGTTCCTGTTTACTTAGCATTTTATGTCTTCTGCAGCGGGTATTTGGTAAATGTTGCATAGTTAACTTACTGGCCGCACTCCCCTTTAGAAGACTCACCAAAAGTCTTGTAATGTTTTGCAATAATCTGAGTCAGAGTAAGTTTCTAGCTGCGGCTTTGGTGATATTTTACATATGGTTCCCATGGCAATTCAAAGAACAGTTAATTACGTATAATATCGAATAGTCCCTGTAGTAATCTCTTAACACTACCTTCTTGATACAGCTAAAGGGAATTGCAGAATTTAAGTGGCATGTATTTGAAAGAGATTTCAGTAGGTATAAATAAGAACTGATTGTCACATGGCTGCATGAAGAAACATACTAGTATCCTCACCTCTGGTGCTTCATAATCAAGAGATAAACAAAAGTTTCCTTACACAGTTCTACCAACACGAGAATTTCCACCTCCCTTTCTCTTTTTAAAATAACTTTTATTTACTTCTTGAGAATATTAGAGACTATATTCTGATCTTATTCATTTCCTTCCCCCCAATGCTCTCACATCTTCCTATGATTTTCCTATTTAATTTCCAAAAGACTTGACTTTTACTTTTTTGGTGGTTTAATCATGGCCTTTCAAAACTCCCCTAGACCTGTCTTTTTAAGATTGCTTTTTTTAAAAGATTTTTTAAAATGTGCATTGGTATTTTGCCTGCATGTATGTCTTTGTGAGGATGCCATGTCCCCCAGAACTGGAGTTATAGACAGTTTTGAGTGACCATGTAGGTGCTGGGAATTGAACCTGGGTCCTCTGGAAGAGCAGCCAGTGTTCTTAACCACTGAACCATCTCTCCAGAACTGCTTGTTTTTATTTCCCCCCTTCAACTTCCTGTAGACATGCTCAAACTCTGTAGCTACATTTTAAATTTGTCATGAAGGTTGGTGAAATAGATCAGCAGGTCAAAGTGTTTGCCAACAAGCCTGATGATCTGAATTTGATCACAGATCACCAGAACCCACACAGTAAAGTAAGTGATTCAACTTCTCTAAGTCGCCTTCCAACACACACACACACACACACACACACACACACACACACACACATATTGTGGCATGCACCTCACACCCAACAAACATTAAACTTACTGTGAACAGAGATTACTTAATTTCATAGACAGAAAATCTTGGGTTCCATTGCTGTGTAGCAGTTTCCTTTGAGATTAAAATCTTTTGTCCCAAGTCTAGTTTAGTTAACTAGTGGGTTGAACAGGGTTTACAGGAGTATGGTTGAAAGGTCACTCACAGGAGTATGGCTGCTGCTCTGGGGCGGGGGTGGGGAAAGCCATAGCAGCATGGGTAACGAACGACTCAGAGTAGCGATGTGAGAGCTGTGTGTGTGATCTGTAGACAGCGAGTCTTCTTTCTCCACCTGTGTATAGCTGCTTATATATCGTGTCAAAGGCAAGAACAAGCTCTGTGAGTTTTGTTTACTTCTTGAGCCTTGTAAATTTCATTACTTCCGGACTCTTCCTATGATTCCTTCTGGGAAGGAGTGTTTAGATTCTGAGACTGTAGCTACATAACAGAAGCCCTTATTGAGTTTCGAATTTTTTTTTTCTCTTAGACTCCTGTGTGAAGTTTTCTGTTGAATTTTTTGTTGTATATGCCCTAATGCAAAGACATTCATATGTTATACTTATTAACATCTAGGTTCTGATCTTTTTTTCAGCTTCAGTTTAGCCTTGGGAAATTTACTCTGACTGTTTCCATTTTTTTTCATTTGTGATTGGGGATATTACTGGCACCCCCCACCCGCTTACGAGTTTGTCCGGTGGACTTAGTGAGCATACTCACAGGCAGTGTGCTTAACACCCAGGCCAAGCATTATTATAGGTCTTAATGGTGTTAGTTATCATCATTATAATATCATTCTGCTCTTCCAGGCCATGGCCTATGTCTTTATTAGCTTCTGGTATATCTAGTGTGTGGCACTTAAGTGCTTGAAGAAAAGTTTTGTTGAAATGCATATCCAGTGATTCATTTCACATACCTGAAGGGGAATTTTAAAATTGTGCTAGTAGTCAAATGGTGGCTTCAAGTGTCTTAACGTGTAATTTGGGGATTCCAGAATAAGAGAGCAAATAATTTTCCTAGAGAATCCCAAGTTATTCAGCTGCCACTTAACTAACTCTGCAATTGTTTTTTTTTTTTTTTTTTACTCTTTAATTCCCCTGCCACTGTAAATTTAAGTCTTTAGTGATGTTATGTGTTCCAAATGAAGCACAGAGGGTGGGTAAACCCCAATGGGATCCGTTAGGGCAAATCAAGAAAGTATTAAAATTTACATTATCATTTATTATTTCAACTAATAATATACAATTAGCTTTCCCTCTCTTCTTAGAAATAACTACCCCAAGTTCCTACACATTTTTTGGGGGGGGGTGGGGTTTTGAGACAGGGTTTCTCTGTATAGCCCTTGCTGTCCTAGAACTCACTTTGTAGACCAGGCTGGCCTCGAACTCAGAAATCCACCTGCCTCTGCCTCCCAAGTGCTGGGATTAAAGGTGTGCGCCACCACCGCTGGCTCCTACATATTATTATTTCTTTCCATTCTGTTTTTCTCTCTGATATCTAGATAATGGAGTCTTTCAAAACGCATCTATACAATGAATTATTATCATTTTGATAGAGTTTTATAAACACCATGGGTAGAGAACATTAGACCACTCACTGATAAAACATAAAGCAAACAAGACAAAACAAAAACAGCGTTAAAACCACGCACCTTTACCTCCATGGCACTGTAACTTTTGAGGCTTGAGTAAAACCTCACTGCATTTTCTTTTTAACCTGGAGGGACGAAGCAACATAGTACATATGAACACAGATCCTAAAGGAAAAGATAGGTCAAATATCTTTAAATGTGTATTGGTAAAGCATCAATAATTTTTTCTTTGGTGTCTGTGTGGAGGGCATGGAGAAGGGGAATGTGTATGAATGTGCTCCACTGGCCAAAGGCATATGGAAGCCAAAGGCTGATGGGATGTCTCCCGTTGCTTCTCTGCATTAATTTAGTTGGGGACTCCCACTGAACCTCGAGCTGACCAAGAAGCTGTGCAGATCTACTGTCTCCATCATCTAGCACTAGGATTACAGTCATGATGCCATACCTAGGTTTTGTTTGTTTGCTTGGTTGTTTTTGTTTTTGTTTTAACATGATTTGGGGATCCAAACTCAGACCTTCATGCTTGTACAACAACCACTTAACTCCCTGAGCCATCTCTCCTGCCTGGGATCGGAAACTCTCAAATCTTCGGCTTGGACTCATTAGTATCCACATAGCAAAAATCAAGATTGTCCTTTGTCTCCCCACAAAGCCAAAAGGACCAGTCCGAGGAATTGCACAGCATCCGCCAAAATTCCTTCCTCTTGATTCTTTGCGAGTACCACAGTGACTCAAGTAAACTGAAAAGTTTTTCCAGGCTGGCACTCTCTTTACAAGTGACCTTAATCACCACTGTAGCTGTTCCCTCACGGGATGGCTCCCGCTGTAGATCTGATGCTTTCTTAAAATGTAGGGCTGAGTGCTCCGGTCACTTCATCTGCCACTTGTGACGAGTTTTGATCCACAGCGGGTGGATGCTGAGCTAATCACACATATTGTTAAGGGCTGGAAGGTGGAGTGTTGAGTCTCATAGTCTATTCTTTTGTGAATTGCTTTTGATGACAACTGTTATGAAGGACACTAAATGCTCTCAGCCGATAACCTCGGGACACTTTTTATGATTTCCATACTTCGGGGCTTTCCTCCTTTACGTCTGTGAGTTTTGGAAAGATTGAACTTGTGCTACTGGACTGCTAAGCACAGAACTGGGAGTTTGGCTCCATGGATCTTCTGGGTTAGTTCTTTATCAATAGCTGTCAACACACACACACACACACACACACACACACACACACACACACACCCTCCAAATCAAACAAAAACCAGTAATCTTGTTTCAGAACAGTACAGCTCAGAGATATAATCTGCACTATTGTAATACTAGGCAGAAGATGTAAACTTGCAAATTCATCTGTCTAAATGTGTTTCTTAATCTGCTACATTACATACCTCGTGACTGAGATGTGAACTTAAGACAGGTCACAAAGCAAATATATAAGCTCCATGTTTATTAATTTGATTTATGAAATTCTTTTTTATTTTGAGCTTAGAAGTAATACGTTTCCTTATGGTATTTTCATATCTTCTTTGTTTGGGCTGATTCTCACTCCTTTTCAAATATTATACTTAATCAGACAAACAGACAAAATATAAAGATATGTTCATGTATGATTTCTGTGAAATTTTGTTCCAATGACTTTTAAGTGAGCTGACTTATTTTAGGAACTGGTTGATTTACTAAGTCAGCATACAAAGTGATGTGTTTTTTTTTGTTGTTTATTTTTTATTGGTATTATATTTACATTTCAGATTTTATCCCCTTACCCCATTATCCCCACCACCCAGGAACCCCCTATCCCATCCCCCCTACTCCTGCTTCTATGAGGATGTGCCCCACCTACTCCCCCCACTCCTACCAAAGTAATGGGTTTTATTATGGCATTTCATACATGTATGTCACTCTCTTCCTATTTATCTCTCTCCCATTGTCTTACTCTATCCATCCTTTAAAAATATTCCTACCTTTTAAGAAATGTGTTATTCTTTGACAACTTCATGTATGTATATATTTTAACTGTCCCCACCCAATTATACTTTCTTATCCCCCTCTGGCTCCCACCAAACCTCTTTTTCTCAACAAGTGAACTCCTGTTTCCATTTTGTTGTTTGTTGTTGTTTAACAATGGTTACCTGAATAAGCATCAGTGAGGGGTTGTTCACTGGATCACAGTCAACTTGTCTGTTTGGTAGTGAGCTTTAGCCTTTAAAGACTGAGCCACCTCTCCTGCCCATTCCCAGAACATGAACAACTTAACAACTGATCCACAACTGGGGGGGACAGAAGCAGGGTGGACACCCATTGCCGTAGTAATCATTAATCTCCAGTAACTCCATAGGGAGGGTAAAAGCTTATGAGCCTCTCCCAATTCCATAATAGACTGTTGATGAGCCCAAGCTGGTGAATGTTGTGTGCACAAGATAACAACCTTAGCTTTCACATGCCTGTCACTTACATATTTTCTTTGGAAATATGTCTTTTAGTATTGTTGGTCCATTTTTCATCTGGCTTGCATTCTTACTGGTTGAATTTAAGATTTACTTTTCAAACTCTAGTTTTAACAATTCTTTGTTTCCTAGTGTGATTCTATGACTATGATTCATAGATGGTGATTCTCCTGATTAAGCCAGTCATTGCAAGGCATGCTTTAGTCAAGTTTCTCCTGTCTCTGCCCATCTCTTCTTGGAAAGAACTCTTAAGTTTTACTTCCACTTCTCTCATACAGATGATAATGAGAGTGAAAGAAAGAAGGGGAAACTTGCATATTCATATAATTTAAGACATGTATCACTTATGGTATTCCAATCTCCTATCACAAAACGCTAACTGTATTTGTGTTAATTGTAGTGAAAAAAATCTGAAAGTTAGGAAGTGCATGGGATTGGCCACAATAAACGTCTTAAATCAAGTCAACAGCCCCACAGAATTGAATTATCTTGCAGTTATGTGTATAATGGGAGCTGTTCTGGAAAGCAAAACAGTGGTTAACCTAGAATAGCTCAGGAGAATTCATTGTAGCTCAGATTTGTATGCTAAGCAGGCAGCAAGCTCTAGCAGATCTGAGAGGGGAACAAAAACCTGATGTTCAAGTCTCAAAGGCAACTACATTTCATAAAAAATGATCCTCCATTTGCCTGTGCTTATTTTCCCGTGTAAAATCCTAGTGTCAGCTAAACAGGGAGTTTTGGGGAAACAGGGATTCTGTGTCTTTAGAAACTACATGCATATTTTTATTACAAATGCAGAATTGTTTTCACCATTATCAGAAGTCTACTGGGAGATGGCCTTCTGAGGCTTTCTTCAGCTGGGTTGGAGAGGAGTAGCAAGGGAGAAAAGTGAGCAAAAAGAGGGAAGTGTTGTGTTTTTTCTCCCTGCTCTGGAGCTCACAGAAAAGAGAAACTGGAGTTCCCAGGCTGAGCAAGCAAAAATACAGGCGAGACAAGGTTACAGCAAGACCTTGCACCAGTTTAGACAGAATTTTGAGCGTCTAGAAATCTTTAACCTGAGTCCATGCAACTCCTAGGTGCCTGCAAATTCATCCCCAAATAGGGAGAGGGGGGTTGAGACCCATATCCAAGATGCAGAATGAAGATGGTAAGATGTTCAGAGCATAACGAAAATGAGAGTTTGCTTGAGCATCTGAGAGAGAGTATTTATATCCTCCGTCATATTTTGGCTTAGTTTTTAAAAGAGTTTTCTCTGGAGATGGATGCAGCTCAGTGAAAGGGAGTGTGCTTAGCATGCAAACAGTCTTGAGTTCAACTTCAGAAGTAAATAGGGAATGAGACGGGAAGACACAGCTTTGGGAGGTTAGGGAAACAAAGCCTTTCTGGAGACTAGTATTACTAGTTAAATAGTAAAGTTGACTAGGGTTGAGGCCTGATGAATAAGAGAACCAGCCAATTGATTGATGGGGCCAGGGGCATGAAGATAGAAAGAAATGTAAAGGAAAAGCAATAGTCAGGTTCTGACTTATAACTGGATATCATTAAATTTGCTATGCTATTTCCCTGCCTACCTTCTTGTATAAGTGGAAAGGTGAATACTTGTAGGATAGTGGTCCTGCAGGGCATAAGTGGGTCACACGTACAAGGTCAGCATTCAGGAAGCTGAGGCAAAGGAGGTGTGTTGAGTTCCTCAACTACATAAGAAGTACCAGGGCTTTGTAGTAAGATCCTGTCTCAAAACAACAACAGAGTGTTACATTTTGGAGAAATGAGTACAGTTCAGTTTACAGACCAAAACACACAATAAGGTCATATACGACTGTCTGCAGCAATATTCAGTGCTCTTTTCTTATGTCCCATTTTGCTTGACTTTGTGAATGGAACCCCATCATACATTGAGCCTCCTGTTTAATTTCAATGATTTGGGAGAAACTGTAATGTTACAAATCCAGAACCTAAGTACAATATATCTCCAGCTCCCAGTAGACCATTTAATAGCCATTTCTTGCTTGTCTCTGTGTCTGACTCATCTTTGTGATTATTAGGTAAATCCTTCAAAATATACAAATAGGACATTAACTTCCACCAATCAAAGGGCTAAGACTGTAGTTACACAACATCAGAGGCCTATAGCTGAGACTTCCCTAACTGTGGGGACCTGCCCACCTAATGTTTCCACAAATGCATTTTAAAAGTGCATTCATTAGGGTCTGTGTCTTCATTAGGGTTTTACTGCTATGAACAGGCACCATGACCAAAGCAACTCTTAAAAGAACATTTAATTGGGATTGGCTTACAGGTTCGGAGGTTCAGTCCATTATTATCAAGGTGGAAGCATGGCATCGTCTAGGCAGGCATGGTGCAGGAGGAGCTGAGAGTTCTACATTTTCATTTGGAGACTTCTAGGAAAATACTGACTTCCAGGCAGCTAGGACAAGGGCATTAAAGTCCATTCCCACAGTGACACACCTACTCCAGCAAGGCTACACCTCCTAATAGTGCCACTCCCTGGGCCAAGCATATACAAACTATCACTTTCCATTCCCTGGTCCCATAGATGTGTTCAAACACATGCGTCTATGGGGGCCTTAGCATAATAAAAAAGTTCCATTTAGTCCAACTTCCAAGGCCCCCATAGTCTATAGCAGTCTCAACAATGTTAAAAGTCCAAAGTTCAATGTCTCTTCTGAGATTCATCCAATCACTTAACTGTAATCCTCCAAAGCAGGAGAGGAAAACAGCTAGTCAAGCTCCAAACTACGTCTCCATGTCTAATGTCAAGGTGGTTTTCATATCTCCAACTCCTTTTTCATCTCTGTTGACTACAACAAACTTCTTTCTCCTGGGCTGGTTCCACTCCCTGTTAGCAGCTTTCCACAGCAGACAGCCCACGGCTCTGGTGTCTTAAACATCCTGGGGTCTCCAAGGCAACTTCAGTGTTACAGCTTCTTGTTTCAATGTCTGGGATCCACATGATCTTCTGCACTCCTCCAAAGAGCTGGGGTCACTTCTCCAGCTCTGCCCTCTGTTGCACTCTAAGCTCAGGTTGGTCTATTCCACTACCACTGCTGTTCTTGGTGATCATTCCACAGTACTGACATGTCCAGTACACTGGGGTCTTCTGCTGCAACTACACTTCACCAATAACCTCTCATAGGCTCTCTTCAAAGTGCCAAGCTTCAAATCCTTTGCATGACCCCTTCAGTCCTGGGCTGCCAACTGCAACTGAGGCTGCACCTTCACCAATGACCTTCCGTGGCCTCTCACAGTTCCAAGCCTTAGCTGCTCTTCATGACCCCTTCATGCCTTCAAAACCAGTACCACTTAAGTGACTCTTACACATTACCAAGTATAGCTGCACCATGAGGTACAACCTTGATCATCTCTGGAACACAGCTTTTTTTGTGCTCCCAGAAAATACTGCCCAGGAGATATCACCTCAGTGATGCTGGTCTCTTCTTAATCACCACTAATTTCTTAGCTCCAGTTAACCAGCATCAGTTGTCCCAGTAGTCTCCTTCTCCTCTTGACTTCAGCCAGTGACACATGGCTGAAGCTGACAAAGTTCTCCTGAATGCTGGAGCTGAAACATGGCCCCCTTGTTCTATTACATCATCATCAGCTTTCTGTTTTCTAACTCCTGTACACTGTCTAGCTTGGCTGTCCTGGAACTTGCTCTGTAGATTGACTTTGAACTCAGAGATCTGCATGGCTCAGCCTCCTGGGATTAAAGGCATGTACTACCATGTCTGCACCTAAATTTAGCTGAGTGGGATCCTGCCCCAAAGTCATCACTCCCTTAATTCAATTTAATATCTTTGAGCACAAGATTCAGTTCCATTTCACTTCCTGGTGCCCCTTTAATAGTCTAACCATATATTTTATATATATATTTTTTTATTTCTAAGCTTGCTATGCTTATTCAAAACGCTCCTCATGAGACTTAACCAGAGAACAAAGTCTACAATGGGAGTTTCTGAGACTTCCTTTGTCAATGCAATTAATCCGAGTCTCTTCACCTTAGCCTCAGGCACATTCTTTACACAAAGGCAAAAAGTAGCAAGTTCTTCACCAAAATACCACAAAACAGTCTCTAGGCCACATACTGAAGTTCTTCTCCACTGAAACCTTGTGGGCCAGGTCTGCACAGTTCAAATCACTCACAGCAACAAAATCTTCATATTCCTACTAGGATGGCCCATTAAGCCCCACTTGAAACATTCCATGGCTTTCCAAACACAAAGTCCCCAATCCACATTCTTCCAAACAAAAACATAGTCAGGCCTATCACAGCAATACCCCGCTCCTGGTACCCTTTTCTGTCTTAGTTAGGGTTTTACTGCTATGAACAGACACCATGACCAAGACAACTCTTATAAGGACAACATTAAATTGGGGCTGGCTTATATGTTCAGAGCTTCAGTCCATTATCATCAAGGTGGGAGCATGGCAGCATCCAGGCAGATGTGGACCTGGAGGAGCTGAGAGTGCTACATCTTCATTTGGAGGCTGCTAGGAAAATACTGACTTCCAGGCAGCTAGGACAAGAGCGCTAAAGCCCATGCCCACAGTGACACACCTACAGCCAACAAGGCTACACTTCCTAATACTGCCACTCCCTGCACCAAGCATATACAAACCAACACAGTCTGTAATTCTGTGGGTCTTATTCCTATAAAATTTCTTAGAACTGTTAGCATATTGGAATATAGTTATTGGGACCCCCTGAATCTGTATTTCCAGGCCATGGTCACTCTATGTGACTCCAGAACAAATTAACTTTTACCTTCTTTGAGGTGGAAGTTGTATTTTTTTTTTTTTCATCAACACCATTTAGCAAGCACAGTTTGGACAAGTTTCTTCCTTCCTCCAAATACATTTTCCCACTTAGCTATCCCTAATAAGGAACAGTAGCTGACAGAGGCCCAGGGCTTCTAGATGCGACTCAGAATTACATGTGTGGGCAGGGCCTTGTTTAAAACAGGATCCTTTGGTGCTTGGTGGGGAGCAGGCACCTGAAGTGTGAAGCTCTCCACATGATCCCAATTTGTAGCTTCAGCACTGTTATCATCATCAGTAAACCTCAAATGATCCAGCCAATCATTGGCAGCAAGAGATAGCAACATTACTCTATGAATAAAGGAGTCATTGATCAAATAAGACAGACATGATCTCAGAGTCTCTCCTTGTAGTTCACTAGTAACCCTGGGACATGAAAGACACTTATGTGTACTAAAGTGGATACATTTTTCTTTAACAGTAAGACTATTTTCTTTCTTCTTCTTCTTTTCTTTTTTTACTAAGTGTTTAACAGAATCATTTGTGACAGGATAGAAAAATGCTTTTCTTAAATTTTTCTAAAAGGATTGTTTATTTTTAAATGGCAGCATGATAAGCATTAACCTATAAAAATAGATATATCCATTTATGTACCATTAAAATATACTCACACTGATCTGTATAGATTCTACTAAATGTAATGGCTAGGCAAGACACATCTTCACTAAATAGGTCCTGGAGAAGGCCTCCAGTCTTCCTTGTGAGTAAAGGTGGATCGGCCCCATAGCTGGTCCTGAACCCCCTCTCTACCCTAGCTGTTCCCTTCTATCTCAATCTTCTGTGGTGCCTCTTAAATTTCTAGCACTAGGATGAGTGTGACTATATTTCTAGTTCTACACATTTCTATGTGGATGGCCTGAGCATCATTTCAGAAAGGAAAACGCAATTCCTGTTTCCTTGCAGATTCTCAGCGTGTGGTGGTTTTTGTTTGTTTTGTGTTGCTTTGTGTTTTCTTGACTTTTCTGTGGAGTTAATGACTGCTACAGTGCTGATGTGTGTGTGTGTGTGTGTGGTTTTTTTTCTTAAATCAGAGATTTAAACACTGTTGACAAACACAGTTTTTCCTTCCTTCCTTTTGAGACAAAGTCTTACTATATAGCTCACGCTAGCCTGAACTTACCCTATAGCCCAGGCTCTTGGCAATTCTCTTGCTTCAACCACTGGAGTGCACTAATTACCACTGTAGACCACAATGCCTGGCTTTGTGTTTACTGCTAATGTTCACAGTTTTACCTCTTATTTGATTGCTGTTTGTGCCCTGGACAGTGACTACACTGCCCTACCCTACCTGCCTTTAGGGGTTGGAGGTGAGGAGGTGTTGGTGTCAACCATACAGACTCTGGGAGCAGGTGAGAACACTACAGCAAGATTATCTGAACACGACTGCAAGCTCCTTTAATACCCTCCACCTGTGCCACCATTGTTCCCAAGAAAGCATCTCTTCTAAACAGCAGTTCTCGATTGACTGACATTGTTTGTGTCATCAATCCTTGGTCTCTCAGGTAGTCTTCAGTTAGGTCCTCCTGCAGGAGATGCCTTTGATACAGTTCCTCCTACAGACAATCTCTGTTCTTCAAATGAATTTCTCCTTCATGGAGTCTCCTTTTCCCCATCTTAACTTTCTTTTCTGTCAGGTTGTTAAGAATCTATAGTTTTGTCAGGCAGTGATGGCACATTCCTTTAATTCCAGCATTCAGGAGGAAGATCAGGCGGATGTTTAAGATCCACGAGCTACACAAAGAAACCATGTCTTGATTCCCTCGGCCCCTCAAAAAAAAAAAAAAAAAAAATCAATAGTTCTCTTACGATGTATTGGATTAAAAGAGAAAAATGTTTCCTAGGCTCTACTACTAACAAGTCTCATTTACTAAGCAAACTTCTCCTTACCTTTTCCCACACTGCATTCTGCGATCATGTCAGAGCTGACATGTTTTGTGACACTGTTAAGTGTTCTTCCATTTCTCTCACAGGCTGCCTAGGTTTCTGATGAAGCCGACTTAACTAGTTATTCTCAAGATTTAGTGCATGTTAGACGCTCCAGGAGCTAGCTCCACTCTGAGTCTTTGGTTCTGGCTGGGTAAAGAATTTGAAATTCTAACAATTCAGATACTACTTCTGCTGCTGGTCAGGGTGGTCCTCTGCCACCCCGAATGCCCTAGGATGCTGCAACACTGCTCACACAACTAACTTACTTTCTTTCTTTCTTTCTTTCTTTCTTTCTTTCTTTCTTTCTCTCTTTCTCTCTTTCTCTCTTTCTTTCTTTCTTTCTTTTTTCAGAGCTGAGGCCCGAACCCAGGGCCTTGTGCGTGCAAACTGAGCTACATCCCCAACCAACATCACACTTTCTAGTTTGAAGATGTCTGTTGGGCCTCATTTTAGCCCTGGTTTGGGCCTTATGGACAAGCCAGAGCCTGGCTTGAGTTTCTGTGGGGCTTGTGGGAGACCCTAAACCTGGCTCGAGTTTTGAAACCTATTTCAATCCCTTCCATACCTGGGTGACTCAGCAAGATCTGTTTGGCCCTGCCTCTGACCCGCCGTTGCTAATGTAGAGCTTTGCCATTGGCCCTGTTAGTCACCCTATACCCTCCATCACCCTACCCCACCTTCTATGTCATTTCACCCCACCAAAAATCCCCCTCCCTATGCTCCGGGTTTATATAAATGAGAGGCTGATACATTAAAGTTGAGTTCCTGCTTCGACAAGACTCCGGGCCCCGTGTTTCTTTTGGGCCATTGACACTCACCATCCCGCTCGGCCCCAGAGAGACTCAGCCAGACTGAGACCTGCAGGCATGGAGCCGACAAATGCCCATTTGTGGGTGTGTACTGATGGTTCACAGTTACATTATTCTCTGATATGTACCTTCCCCCTCCGTGTGTGTGTGTGTGTGTGTGTGTGTGTGTTCGTATGTGAATGTGTGAATGCATGTTTGAATGTCTGAAGTTGACGATGGGTATCTTCGTGGATTGCTTTCTACCTTATTCATCAAGGCAGGGTTTCTAAGTTGAGCTCAGAGCTTACAGGAGCTTACCTAAGAGTTCCTGTGCCTCTTCCTTGAAGTGGTTTGAATTAAAAATGGGCCACCATGCCCACTAGCATGTGGCTTCTGGGATCCAACCTTTGACCCTCATATTTGTACACCAAGCACTTTAAGCAGTAAGCTGTCTCTCCAGGCCAGAGCCATCCTTTTACATTCCCCATGTAACTGGAGCAGAGATTGAAGTCCTGAAGAAAGGCTAATTACGAATCTCCCATCCAAATCACTAAAAAGGGATATCTATGGCCATAAATAAGCTTGTCTTCAAACATTTCATGCTCAAAGCATTTACTGTGTTCCCTTGTGTCTCCCTTCTCTCAGCAGTAACATGTGGAATTCATCTCTCCTGTGTATAAATAACCTTTACTGTTGTGTAATATTATTCAAACACAATACATATAACCATTCTATTGAGGGACACATGTACTGTTTTGACTACTAGATATTAATTTTAATCAAGACCAAGTTGCCTATAGCTCTTCTTGTTCATCTTCCTCCACCCACTGTTTGCACGTGTTTTTACTGAATCTTCATATTCGAAGGTTTTGCCAACATTCTCTTTCTCAGATTTTCTCTGCTAATTGTTGCAAGTGTTTTTATCTTCTCTTCTCAAGCATCTGGGAAGCCACTGAGCAAAAGTACTTTCTAGGAGTGTTTATTTTCCCTTCTCCCTGTTTCTAGGAGGACATCCAGTTCTAGTCTCTGGAAAGAGCAGTGTCTCATCTCAGTCAGTTTGGGTTGCTATAACATAGACTAGATTGCTTATAAACAATAGAAATCTATCCTTTATCAGTCTGGGTGTTGAAACGTTCGAGATCAAGGTGCATGCAGGTTCCAGTGTCTCTGGTAAAAGTGTCATAGCTCTTGTCCTTACCTGGTGCAAGGGGTAAGCTAGCTTTCTGGGGTCTTTTTTGTTGTTGTTGTTAATAAAGGCCCTGATAATGATACTCTACCTTCATTACCTAATTTCATTCGAAATCTACCCTGTATCTAAACACCATTACCTTAGGTGTTAGGATTTCAGCATATGAATTTGCAGGGAATATAAGTAGACTGTATAAATATAAGTAGATACTTTTATAATATTATCTCTTCTTTATATTCCTCATTTGTCTTTTCTTCCATACTACCATTTCTTTGACGTGACTAACACGCTACCCCCTATACTATGGATAGTAGAAACCAATAATTGTACTCCCAATTATAGTCTCTTTCTACTCCCAAACTTCTGTAGCTATTAGGATGAAGACATCAGGGCCCACCTGTGGCACTTTATTTCATGTTGTTACTCTATTTAGTTAACTGATAAAACTACAGGTTGGAAAAATTATATGCCCACAGATTTCTAGTTTCAGGCTACAGAAGGTCCATAAAGCCATTATTTAGTATGAAAAACAAAAATGACAAAAGCAATCGACTACTCACTGTAGTGCAAGTGGCTCAACTTGTCTATGCAGATGATCAACGTATACTGGGTTCTGAGGAAGGCTGGATGTTCAGAGATTCCTGGAGTTGCTGCAGTTTAAGAACTTAGACAACACCTATAGAAGTGTGGTTACATAGAAAGAGATGTTGACTGGTTGTCACTCTAGCATATGTATTAGAGTGAGTATATGACTGTCTGGCTTCCTCAAGAGACTGATACTGGAACTGGGCAGATGGTTTAGCATTTAAGAGTATTTGCTGCTCTTGCAGAGGACCTGGGATTGGTTTCCAGCATCCACAGGCAGCTAACACCTATCTGTATCTCTAGTTCCAGAGGATCTAATGTTTTCTTTTGGCCTACCTGGGCATTGCACACATGTGATTCACATAAATGCATGCAGCCAGAATACCCATACACATAAAATTTAAAAAGAACTTTAAAAAAAATGAGGTAATGAAGATAATACTGATTGGTTGATTTGTAAAGATGCTCATGGAAACACACTATTGATGACATGATTGGATTCCAGGCTGGTTCTGAGTATCATTTATAGGTAAGGCTTAGGACAAGGTAGCCTGTACTAAAAGGAATGGGAGTTTTTATTTGAGGTGTTGTATGATTTTTCCTGGGCAGATCTGAACAAATGTCTATCTCAGAGTGGGGTATTCATAAAAGACCAGAGAAATGATTTCACCAGAGTGAGCCATTTACTTATAGGATCATGGGTGACTCAGAGGCAACTGTACCACTGAAAACCTTAAAGCAACTGGATAATGACTCATGAAAGGTTCATCCTGGCACTCCCTGTATGACTTTTTCCTCTAACAGTTATTACTGTTTATATGACCTTGGAAGGAGCCTTGAGATTCTTGTTGAGAAACCTGTGAGTTTTATTTACTTCCTTGGCCCTGTAAAGGTTTTATTTGCTTCCTGAGCCTTGAGGCGTCTTCTTCCGTTAAGGAATGGTTCCACATAGCTACTCATCAGGGGTCACCAGTAATAAGACTAACAATATCCTTTCACTACCCACAGGCTCTTGGTAGGATTAGAAGGGAAATAAGTAATATTATAGCAGGAAGGAAGTTAGTATATTTAGTCTAGAGGTTTTCAATGTTTAAAAAGCAATTTTTAAACAATAAAACAATTTTTAAACAAATAAAAAAGTACTGCTTAAAAAATGTAATCTAATAATTAGTGCCACTTCCTTTTTATCTAGGGGAGAGAGAAGCAGGTGCTTGACCTTTATACCGTAATGGTGACAATCACTTGGAAGTTCTAAGTGTTGCCTGATTCTGGCTCCACAGTACACACCAGCTCACTCTATTGTTGGTTGCTTCCTTGAAGTCCTGTACACAGGCCTCATCCCAGTGCAGCCTCTTGTCATACACCTAGGGAGGGCAGTGGCTGTGGTGTCAGGAACCTTTGTACCATCCTATCACCAGTGAAGCTTAGAACACAGGCAGGAGTACAGCCTTTCCCAAGTCCACTGGGAAGAACACCACAGAGAGTAAGGCTTTCCAGAGGCTTCTCTAGAGTTTCATCCTTGGTTCCTTTATCTCCAGAGCTCAACATCTTTATCTCTGTTGTCCTCTTAAGGAAATCCCACTTACCCATAGGCATGTGCTAGCCCCAAGAGCTTCCTTCTTTAATTTACACCCCCTGGATTTTCTATGTCTGAATCTTGCTTAGTTCTGCACTTGACATGTTTTAATGAGCAAATACATAAGTGGAGGTTGTATTTTGTCTGGCCCCACTCGACCAGCAAGGAAGATACGAACAACCGGATCCTTCTCAACAGCCTTTATTGCAGAAGCACTTCTTCATTCTTGCAGGAGACCCCAAATGCCCAGGGCGAGATGCTTATATACCCTCAGCCCGGGGGGGGGGGGGGAAGGGGGGGAGAGCGCGTGGAGGTGCTCAATTGGTCAGAACTACAGTGCCTCATTAGCATACCACATTAGCATACCCCACCCGGGAGGGGGTGATTGGTCAAGATCTTGGTACCCCATTAGCATACCCTGCTCGATTGTGGTACCTCATTAGCATACCCTGTTCGGGAGGGGTTTGGTGCCAAACTGAGTTGACCTATGCGCAGTGCATTATTTACTAGTAGCTGATACCAGAGGCCGAGGCTGTCGCCATCTTGACCAGCCGAGTCGGGTCGGCCTACAGTATTTAAAACCAAACCAAACCAAACCAAACCAAACCAAACCAAACCAAACCAAACCAAACCACAGATTCTGACTCAGTTGGTGCAAACTGAAACTTGAGATCATGCCTTTCCAGAGTGCAGTTGAGACCTGTCTTGTGAATCTGCTACCACAGTCTGCAGAGAAAGGTTCTGTAACATTATTAACTGAGGAATTCATCAGAAAAAAAAAATGGGGAAGGCTGCTGATATGGTTAAGTTGATGATACAATATGGGGTTATCACACTAAAGAGAGTCTGGGATGGGCCTGGATCTGGGATGGGCACGTCTGGTTTGGTTTCTGACCATTCTATACTGTTTTTCAGGCATTTGGGCTACATTATGATATTAAGATGTTATTGTGGACTCCTTCCTCCTCAGATAATTATTTAACAAGGTATAGTAGTTCAGTTGGTAGAGTACTTGCCCAGTTATTTCAAGTCCTGGGTTCATATATTTGTTATATATGACAAAATTTAATATAAAAATATTATATATATACATTTTGAGATAGGGGTACTTAAAGCTATCTTTATACTATATTATTATATTTAGTGTTCTTATTTTGATGAAATAAAACTAAAATATTTTCATAGCCTCCTGAAAATATCACAAACTCTAGGCACCTTGCCTCATAGAGAAATTCACATGGTCAGCGGCAGTGGGCCTCCCTGTTGGACCTAACACACACATCTGCAGTTTCAAAGTACTTCTTTGAAATGGTGCTATTTCAATTTCTGAGAAGGGCAAGGCATTTCCCTAACTCCCTCTACTCTTACAGAGCATCTCTCTTTATGCAGCACTGCATTAATATTCGGCACAGGAATTAATTCAATTTGCTCATTCTCATCCCTGCTGCCCTCCAAATTGTGCTGGCTTGGATTTGCCATGCAGAAAAGAAAGAGGTATATTATTTAAAAGGGTGTGCCCTTCATTACAAAAAGAGGAGCTCTGAGACTCTCCGCTAGGAAGAACTGGTTGGTACTTTGAGTCTGTGGCCTGCGGTTGTACTTCTTTTTGATCTACAGCTACGATATTTTAATAGCTACAATAATAGCCAGAACAGATGCTAGTGGAGCAATTCTGAAGAAAGTGGGCCTTGGGATACTGTGCACAAGGCATTCTCTCCACGCTTCCCAGGTGGCCTAAGACATCTTTAAGGAAGGCCAGTGTTCTGTATAACTCATTTTGTGTACCAACATTGAATTCTTACCCCTACCAAACTTTATAGATAGTTATTAGAGGGCAGGAGAATGTGATCCTGCTTTCTGTATACATATAAGCTATATATTGAGGCAAAGTTCCATATAGTCTTGGCTGGCTTCAGACTCACAGTAGCTGAAGAATGCCTTTCAACTCTTGGTCCTTCTACGTGTACTGTCCCATCTGTTTTATAAATCAGAACATTTGGTATGTTTCCAGGTGCATCTACATAGTAACTTAGAAACTCCCTTATCAGTGATTTTTGATCCCAGACACACATCAACTTCCTGAAGATAAAACAACAACAACAACAACAACAACAAAACAAAAAACCAGGAGGGAATTGTGTCAAGGACAACAATGACCCAAGAAGAAACAATAACACATAGGTTTCTAAGTAAACTGGAGTCACTTGAGGTCAAGACGCTTGCCTAGGTTAATTCTCTGTTTCATGGTGGTACAGAGGTAGGTGCCATGCTTTCTGGCCTAAGGCAGAGTGTTTCAGCAGTTTGTCTAGAGTCACTGGCTACTCATTGTGGACTTAGGTCATGGACCGACTGAGTCTTCTATGATCTAGCTTGGAACCACTTTTTTATGATGTAGCTTGAAAACTCCCATCCCCATATTCACATCATCTACTTCAGAAAGGAGATTTCTTCTTTCCTTTACGTTACTCTTAGGTCTTGATGCTCTTCAAGCAACTCGGAGATTTTCAACTTCGTTGTCTAGCGACACCACTCACCTCACTTTCAGAATCTACCTGTTCACAAGAACATCAATCACATCATGATCCTAATTGAACTCTGTTTTGTGCTATTGGAGTTGGTTGTGGAGTGGAACCATCATGAAGGTTCAAAGCAAAGCTCTTGGGGACTGCCATGGATTTAGAGGCAAAGCCTTGCAAGGGCTGCCTCTCATCTCCAGAACTCTTGCTGCCTGTCTCCTAAATATCTCTCCTTGTGTGGATATCCTGTGTGCATCTCAGCACTGAGCCCTCCCAACTTGGCCAATAAATGGAGCGTTGCTTTTGTGCAAACAGCTTCTGCTACTACCAACCTTGATGTCTGTGGGAGGAACTCGGGTGCTCAGAGAAAAATAGCCTGATTCCTTTAGATACAATATTGATCTGATGTACAAGAATTGAGCAAGAAATTTAATTGACCCATGCAATCGTGTTATTTGTAGTAAAATAGAAAATCATTGTGGAACCTGTGTCATTTGGCTACCATAAGGCATGAATAAGATAATGTGTAAAAAGCACTCTGAATAATGTCTGATTCATAGTGAAGCATTGATAAACAGTAACTTTTATTATTCTGAGATGGTTGGCAGAAGAAGAGAATACAAAGTGACCCCCCCATTATGTTTTGAGGACATTTGTAAGGTTAGAATTCTTGAGATGCCGTTCGATGCCTTAACAGGCCCCTTTCTATTTGTATAATCAAAAAATACAAAATAAAAATAAAAATAAAAATTAAAACCAAACCAAAACATCCCCTCAAAAAACCCCACCCCCTCAGATCCTTCAGACTGAAGATAAAAGACTAAATATGGCACCTATAGTTGGGTGGGTACAAAGCAATGACCCAGCTAACAACAGTAATTTCCTGGGAGCTGTCATAATAACTCACCCTTGATGTACCCGGTGCTGAGTCTACTATATCTGTGAATACTAGTCTGAGTCATATTGCCAAATCAGGTCTGGTTTACAGCTTTCGCCTTCAACAGCAGAAAACATGCACAACACTCTGGACACACACACCTCATCCTGGGCTTTGTTTAGTCTTCGCTTGTGAGCTTGACTTCCTTCCTGTTTGTCTGAGAGTCTATTCTGGTCCTAAATAAAGTGTTTTGTAGCTTGGACTCTCTGCTTTACACATTTTCTCAAAATTTAAACCACTGTCTATGAAAAACAGCAGATGTAAACTAGTCCTCTAATAGATTTGCCCCATCCCTTTAATAATGAAGAACTTTTTGGAGTGGGGAGGTTGCTCAGTCAGAAATGCATTCCCTAGACAAGCAAGATGACCTTAATTAGACCCCTAGAAACCATATAAAAAAATCTGTGTGTGGTGCCACTCACTTGTAATCCAAGCTCTGGAAAGCAAAAGAGAAGTGAATCCCTAGCAATCATTGATCAGCAACCTGCCCTATTCTGGGAATTCCAGGCTATTTTTAAAAACAAAATGGCTAGTTATGATAGCATACTCCTTTGATCTTAGCACTTAAGAGACAGAGGCAGGTGAAGTCTCTGTGAGTTCAAGACTAGGCAAGTCTATAAAGCCATTTGCAAGCCAGTCAGAGCCACACAATAAGACACTGTCTCAAAACAAAACAAAGCAAACACCAAAGCCCTTGAAGAACTACCTGAGAATGACCCCCAGTTCTGGAGCCATGTGCATACAGATGCTCCACATCCACCTCTACACACACACAGCAATACTGACTAAATGACTTCATCCCTAGATTCTAGATGCATGGTGAACAAAAGCTCTCAACTTAGTTCCTGAAATGGGTGGCTAATGCAGAAGAAAGCTCCTGTGCCCAGTGTCAAGTCAGGTGCCTTGTGTCTAATGACTAATCAATGTAGGTATAAAAAAAAGACTCATCCCAATGAACAAGCCAGGAAAACCCAAAAGGGACAGTCCAACCTCAGCAGTGTACTGTCGGCTAAGACCTCCACTGAGATGATGAAGTTCAACAGTATCCTCTCCCTCAATACTGCTTCCTCAAACTTCTCAGAGTTGCTGATTCTAAACGCTCCTAAATAAATCTGTCATCTAGTAATCGCCATCTCACAGTCAGCCTCGTGGTGATCCCAAATTGTGACATGTATAAAAGGTCTGCTTTAAAAAAAATAATAAACTTTGTCTTTTCCATCTCGTTAAAGACAGAATATATTTTCCTGAGTACTTTCTAAAATCTATTTTTGCTAGCAGAAACCACTGGGGTTCACTGTGACTCTTTCCCAGCTTTGTGACTATACTTCGTATGTTTTCACATCCCATTTCTTTTCCCTTCTGTCCCACACAACTTCTTTCCAGTCCCCCAGCCTCACCCTAATAGCCCCTCTTCTTGCTTTCATGACATCTATTTGATTATCTTCTCTTGGTCCCCTCTCTCCCTTTAATCCTCTTCCTCCTCTCTCACAGTTTACTTCCTGCCTTCATGTCCTACACAAACACAGATCTATATTTAATTAATGAGAGGAAACATGTCACTTGTCTTTCTGAATGTTACTTACTTTTTTTAATGTAACAATTTCTAGTTCCATTTTTTTTTTTTTTGCAGGTGAGAAACCCCATTTCATCTATAACTATATATATATATATATATATATATATATATATATATATATATATATATATATTTCTTTGCCTCTTTTTCTCTTTTTTCTTTCTTTGTTTTTCCTTTCTTTCTTTTCTCTTGTTATTTTGGGAAGGAGACATTTTCAATACTTTTCTCTGTGTAGTCCTAGCTGTCCTGTTTCACTCTGTAGACCAGGTTAGCCCTGAACTCAGGTATCTGCCTGTCTTTGATTCCCAAGTGCTGGGAATAAAGGCATGGACCACCACCACCACCACCAGGCTTGTATCACATTTTGTTCAACAATTCATCTATTAATGGACTATATATTGGTTGGTTTCTGATCTTGGTTATTGTAACTAGTGATTCAATAGATGTGGGTAGGCAAATATCTCTATAACAGGCTCACTTAGAATCCAACATTCTTATTTGTGGTTGATTTAGGACTTCTATACTCACTTCCATTGTGCGTTTAATAGTTTACATCCCCATTAGCAGTGTGTAAGAGTTCATCTCACCCTACATCCTTGCCAGCATAGATGGTTCATTTTGATGGCAGTCATTCTGATTTGGGTGCAATGGAATGTTGGTACAGTTTTAATTTTTATTTTCCTGATAGTTAAAGAGGTTGAATACTCCTTCAAATGCTATTGGCCATTTGTACTCCTTCTTTTGAGAACTATCTATTTAATTTATTAGCTCACTTATTGATGGAATGGTTTGAGTCTATTGGTGTTTAATTTTTGAAGTCTGTTATACATTCTAGACTTCAATATTGTCAGAAATATAGTTGGTAAAGATCTCCCTTTATTTAGCCTGCCTTTTCACACTGTTGATTCTCTCTTTGATGCAATAAAGTGTGTGTGTGTTATAGGCATGTATTATATGTGTGTGTGTGTGGGTATAAGTGTGCTTTAGTTAGGGTTTCTATTGCTGTGAAAAAATACCATGGTCAAAAGAAACTTGAGGAAGAAAGGGTTTATTTCATCTGACATGGTCAAATAGTAGTCTATATACAGGAAAGTCAGGGTAGAATTTCAAGACAGGACCTAGAGACAGGAACTGAAGCAGAAGCCATGGAGAAACACTGCTCACTGGCTTGCTCCTTATAGCTTGCTTAGCCTGCTTTCTTATATAGTCCAGGTTCCCCTGCCCCGGGATGGTACTGCTTACAGTGAGTTAGGATCTTTCACATCAATTGTCATTAAGACAATACCCCATAACTTGCCTACAGCCTGATCTTATGGGGATTTTTATTTGCAAAATATAAAAGTGAATAAGCACAATAGAACCTGTACTCATCACATCTGAGTTGAGCAGAGCCCCAATGACAACAGACTCCTGCAAACCCAGACTGACATCAGTGGGGATGGAACATACATAAAACGGTGACATGTTGGAGCTGCCTCCTGATGACCAATCATCCCTGAGGTCTTTTCTTTGGTTGAAACATGGTCTCACCATGTAGCTCTGGCTGGCTAGGGACTTGTTGACCAGGCTGGCCTCAAACTCATAGAGAGGTGCCTGCCTCTGCCTCCCAGTACTTGGAACAAAGGCATACATTATCATGACTTGTTCCCCTAAGGTCTTAATGGAGGCAATGTAGAAACGAGAAAATGGAGAAATTAACTGCTAAAGTGCCCATGAATGTGAGACTAGATAGGTTATAGGCCTAGGGGAAAACCTACCTTTATTGTGCTAAAGGAACACAGCAATAAAATGACTCATGGCATATTGCTATATTCATAGGTCAGTATATTGCTCAACCCAAGAGAAGCTTCTTGAAGTAGACGAAAGTTAGCACAGAGACTCACATTATGGAAATGTGCAAAGAATGAGAGACTCAGTAGCACTCAGTTCTAAATGGGATGTCTCTTACAAACACTTCCCTTAAAGCTTGGGCATCTATTCTCATAAGGAGGCAGAAATATTTAAGAGTCAGAGGTGGTGGATACCTTCAAGGAAACACTGTCTTCCTGACATCACAGGAATGATATACATGTGAACTCAATGATTCTGTGATAGCACACACAAGACCTGCACAAGTTCTAACCAGATAAAAATCTCAGCACTGAGAAGAGAAGACAAAGTTCAATTCTTAACCATGAAGCTCTTTGTATTTGATACTGTCTGGGAAAGGGATAATCAGTGTTCTCCAATGGCGTCTCATTGTGTATATTAATTACATTCTGGAGTAGGTCTTATATCCAGGACTAGTTGACCAACACAAAACAGACTCTATGTTTTTGTTTGTTTTGGTTTTGGTGGGCTTTTTCTTTCTTTTTCTTTAATTTTTTTCTCTTTCTTTCCTCCTCTTTTTTTTTTGTCTTTTTGTTTGTTTCTATTTTCATTTAGTGGTGAGAAAGGTGGGGCATGAACTTGGATGAGTGGGGAGGTTGGAAGGATGGAAGGATCTGAGAGGATTTAGAGAAAGGAAAAACATAATCAAAATATATTATATGGAAAATAAAAAGTCCTGAATAAATGAGTGAATGTATGAAAAAAAAATACAGAAAAGAAGCTGACTAGCAAAAAAATTTATATTTAAATAAAGATCTGTCAAATGGGAGATAGATGCAAATGTTGTTATCAAGTACAGCCATTTACTGAAACTTGCTCTGCATTGAGGGTAGTACCGAAATCCCCTTTGGTTCTGCCATCTTGGAAGGAGTTCTTGTTTTTTCTCCCACACTATCATTTAAAATACAAGCAGGGAATGGCCTTACTCAGGTCTCTTTTCCGGCAGAAATGGAGCTCACACCAAGATAAGAACTCTGTAGATTGCAGTCACTGTCTGTGACTCACTGCTCATCATTTTCCTCTGGAAGCCAAGGACAGCATACTGCAGATTTGTAGACAGAGGCTTATTAGTCTCGGTCCTGAACTCTGGCTCTAACAGGCAGGGATGCCTTTGGGTTCTTCCTATAAAAATTTCACCACCAATCTTTATGTAAAAAGTCTTCTTGCTCAACCGTGGAGTACAGACTTCCTTCGTTCTTGAGCTTCCCTTCCTAGCTTCATTTTGTGGCTCCAACTTCCCACTTTTTACTGCTCTGAACTTCAGTGCTTTTCAAAACCTGAAAAGTCAATTCAGGCAACAGAATATCGAGAATTATGTTTTGTTCGGGCACGTCTTTTCCAGTGCTCTTTAACAAGAACTTTCTTTCCCTCTCTTAAACCTTGTTTGTTTTTATTATATAATTTCAAGGATAAATTTCAACACAATCCATTACTTATAGCAAATGATAACCATTGTTGATAAACAGCATTATGCACTATGTTCTGTGATCTTCCTTCCTTCCTTCCTTCCTTCCTTCCTTCCTTCCTTCCTTCCTTCCTTCTTCTTTTCTCTCTTCTCCTGAACCATGTGTTGTGTTGAACTTACAGGAATACAGGTGAGAGGTTACATACTGGAGCGGTAACTTATTTACAGCTGCCTTACTAGCATATTTTAGAGGTTGTGTTATTCTCAGAACTCACTGGAAGAACTTATTGTGTTTGCCTTTCTTTGGTATTCACTCCATTTTTCCTGTGTTTCTAAGGACCATTAAACAAATTGATTTGTGCATTCGAATCAGGAATTTCAAATTAACCTGTAGCGATCATCACTGGTTTAGAATAAAAACAAAGCAATCCCTGGGATGAAGATGGTTCAGTGTTAAGAACCCTTGCTCCCTTCCAGAGAATTCAAGGAAGATTTGGATTCCGAGAACGCATATCAGATGGTTCCACAGCTCCAGGGCATCTGACACCCTCTTTACCCTCTTCTGACTCTCTCTCTCTCTCTCTCTCTCTCTCTCTCTCTCTTTCTCTCTCTTTTTCTCTCTCTGTTTCTCTTCCTCTTCCCCTTCTCTCTTCTTGTGTGTGTGTTTGTCATAAAGTCTCACATTGTACTTAAGCATGATGTAGACTTCACTATGTGGCCCAGGATGGCCTTACACTTGTGGCAGTCTTGTCTCAGTTTTTCTAGTGCTGGAAGTATAGACATGAATCATTGTGCCCACTCAACTTTCATTAAGATAGTATGTTTTTGTTGAGTGGCTAAATATATCTGTCTTTAGAGTCTTTATTTATCTCTCCATCAACAAATATTAGTAATGTAATGTTGAGGCAGAGTCGGGGTTAAGGTAAGTTATTCTCTGCCAATTCAAGCCAGATTAGAGTATTTGAAGACATATTTTATTGGGAAGTAGTTTTATTTGACCTGTTTATTGGTTCACTGGTCCCAAAGAATAAGGCCGGGGAAGTCTCCATGGGGAGAGAGACAAAGAGGAGGGGGAAGAGAAAGAGAGAGAGCTTCTGCATGTAGGGAGAGAGATGATGCAGAGAGAAGAGGAGAGAAGAGAGAAGAAAAGAGAGTCCAAAGTATCTGGATTATATAGGAAAGGGCTTCTGGGAGACAGAAAGCCCAGTCTCTCTGTTGAAATTTTCAGGGTAAAGGGCAGGATATGCCAGGTAGGAGCTGAGGGATGCTGGAAAAACCTTCCAGCTCCATATTGGTATGTTAAATATTCACCTCGGGTCTGAATCCCAACATGGGGATATGGTAATAAAATATAGTTTCTGTTATGAGGGATATGGTGTGAAAAGTGAAATAACAAACACTTGTATTACTAATTGCACAGAAGACCTGATGATGAACAAGGTAGTTGGGGTGGATTTTTACCAGAAGAGACCCTTGAGTTAGTTAAAATAGGAGTATGATTTTTAACATACTGGGCTGAAGACAGATAGAAGGACACTTCAGCCACATGAACATTCTGTACCACAGCAAGGAAGTTAGAACAGGAAGCCATTTGAAAGTGATTCTGGAATGGGATGAAAGGGACTTGACGGATGCCACTCTCACTGACACAGGGTCTATTCATAGATGAACCTTTTACATTTGACTGAGGACTACATACAGAAGGCAGAAGCTCTGAAAGTTGTTGATTGAAAATGTGTGCATTAGAAAGGTTGACTATCGCATTGAGAAATACAGGAAATGGAAAGAGGAGACCATGCAGGAGACAATTAATGTGCCGGAAGGAGGGGGGGAGGGAGTGTGTGAAAGAAAGCCTGAACTGAGGAGGCAGTATACATAGAGAGAAAAGGATGAGAGAGAGAGAAAGAGCAGAGAGAAAGAGAGGAAAGGAAAGGGAAGGAGAGGAGAGGAGAGGAGAGGAGAGGAGAGGAGAGGAGAGGAGAGGAGAGGAGAGGAGAGGAGAGGGAGAATGAATATATGATGGGAGATCTTCAGAAAGTCGAAGTTTTGTAATTAATTGAATCTTGTGAAACACTAAGATTTTAAAGTTTGAGTGGAAGTGGTTCAAGACAAAGAAAGGCATCAGGATAGAGCAGAAAGAGCTGGCCAAGTAGCAAAAGCATCAGAACAAATGGACTGGAGTATTCCAGAGCATGTTTGTCCCAGCTTTAGGCAGAGGAACAGAGTCTTTGTTAGGGTTTTATTACTGTAAAGAGACATCATGACCACTCAGAAAGGAAAACATTTACTTGGGGCTGGCTTACATGTTTAGAGGTTTAAGAAACATGGCTGTGTGCTGGTAGACATGGAGTTGGAGAAGGAGCTGAGAATTCTACATCTTGATCTGAAGGCAGAGGAAGTGAGTTGGTTTGAGCTTCTGAGACCTCACAGCCCTCTAGTGACATATGTCCTCCAACAAAGCCACACTTACTCCAACAAGGCCAGACTCCTAGTAGTGCCACTCCTGGTGGGGCTACTTGGGCCGATTTTATTCAAACCATCACAAACAGCAGCTACTATTCTCTCAGGCAATCATTGTGGAGTGTCTCTTGGATGCCAGTCTCTGTCTGGATGCTAAGGATACAGAGATGAACAAGAAGAATCAGTTCTTGCTCTTCTTGCACATGTTCTAGTATGGGGCAAATGTATGCAAAAATAAACACACGAAGAAGATCACTCCAAATAGCTATGATTAGCAAGCAGAGTAAACCAAGAACATGTGACAGAACATGGCTGTTAGAACCAACATCTTTAATAAAATGTCAGCCCTCTTAAAAATTATCTTGATACTAAAATTTGTTTTGAGAATTGTATATTGCAGAATAATCAGCCTTGGAGTATCTACTCATCAAGCAAGCTGGGCAGACCTGCTCAATCCTCTGAGGTCCGGGAATTCCATCTGGAGGCAGTGAAGACACAGCATCAGAGGCTTATCAATTTACTCTTCCCCCCACTCTTCTTCTAATATCTCAATGCCCATAATCAGCTTGAAGAAGTTAATGAAGAGTCAGCGCCCCTATTACCTGGGCTTGGGGACTAAGGTGGTAAATGTTGGGCTGTCTTTCTAGGGAAAAGTAGTGGTTTTGTGGGAATAGAGAGAATTAGCTAGGATTTATTGCATAGCCATAACCTATTGGTAGAAATCTGTACAATTAGTATCAGGATGAAGATATAAATTCTTAAATGGCACCAATTTACTTTGATTACAAATTTTAAGGTTTTCATTGGTATGAGCTTCTTATGGATATAAAAGTGAGATGAATATTGTTACTCTCATAGCCATTGTACCAGTATAACACATTTAGGAATACAAGGCTTAGACCCAGTCCTTTAACTTTTTAAACAGATTTGAGATGGTTAGCCTGTGAGTTAAGAGACTATAGCAAATTCATGGCTTGGAGTTTATTGTTAGGGTGTTTTCTATTGTTTATTTAGAAATAGCTGAGTGGAGTTAACAGACAACAGACAACAGTCCAGATTACCTTACATGAATAGTTGGTTTTCAAAACGTCAGAAGTCCACAGAATTGACGTGACAAACATTTCTGTATTAATGTTCATTTTGATTAGAGACCTGTCTGCTCCTGACAGCTTCCTGTATTGAATTCTAAGAAGAAATTGAGCATCTTTGGAGTTACTCCAGTTGTGGTGAGACAGCCACTAGACAAGAATTGCCACTTTCCATCTACGGACAAATCACTGTCCAGAAAAGGACATACTTGCAGAATAGTCGACTGATTATATCTGCCTAAACAGAGTAATCAGCCCTTAATAATTCTGCAGCACTAAGGTCTGTCAGATGATCCTGGGCCAGAAGGCGGAAGAACAGATGCTCTAAAGTTTTGTAGTATAGGGAGTGTCCAGGTATTCAGCGGTCTCTATAAATTGGCTAAGTTTTAGAAGCTATGCTTTGTGCTTCCCACAATTATAGTTAACTCAGTCATTCTGGATTTCTGACCGGGTTGAAAACTTATAGTCTCATAGCCAATCCTGGCTATTTACCTTGAGAGAAAAGATTTGAGTGGATGGTTTTCAGCTGACATCCATTCTAAAGCCAAGGAAAAAGCCAGGTTCAGAACTAAGTGTTTTAGTTAGGAGAGATGACAGAGGTTCCGGTTAGTCAACAAAATGATGGACTATCTTGTACCTCACTGGTACAAATTGGCATAATTACGCTCTAATTGTATTTTGAGTGAAAAGTTTTATTTTAACAGGAAGGGTGATATATAGGAGGAGCTAAGGTGGGAGGAGTACTGAGAGAAAGAGAAGGAGTGGGGAGCGGAGAAGAAGAAGGAGAGGAGAAGCTGGGTGATGAGAGAGAGAAAGAGAGAGAAGGGGGGGGGACAGGGAGGCAGATGTTCGTGTGTCTCCACCAGTCAAGGATGGTTGATATATCTAGGTTGGGTAGTGGGTTACACCTCTGATTGAGCATTACCAAACTTATAAAGCCTTTGATTAACATTTTTAAAAAGTGTATAAATGCAAAAAGGAAAAGGAGGCATGGGATAGGGGCTTTCTAAGGGGGGGGGGAATGGGGAAAGGGGATGGCATCTGAAGTGTAAATAAAATATTCAATAAAAATAATAAATGAAAAAAGGAAAAAAAGAAAAAAATAAAAGTTTCATTGTATTTGTAAAAAAAATAAACAAACTGGATTATGTTTGTAAATTATTTTAGCAATAGTCAGGTGAGAAACAATGCTACCCTGGTCTTGGAATTTACAGCAGTGGTGAAGCAGATTGTGCATATATTCTAGAAGTAGAGTTGAGAGTGTGTCCCAATGGGTAGGATAGACTGCCATGGTGGAACAAAGATAGTATTTTCTAAGATAATAGACTCGTGGGGAAGATAGTGTCAAGAGTTTCATTTTTCTTTGTTAAGCTTGAGATAGTTAATCTAAGAAAATATCAAGTAGATAATTGAGTATCAGAATTTGGAATTCAATGGAAGACATATTTGGATGCTTTAGTCATTAGGGAGTGGCACTATTTAAGAAGAATTAGAAGGAGTAGGAGGTGTGACCTTGCTGGAGTAGATGTGGCTTGTTGAAGAAAGTGTGTCACTGGGGGTGGGCTTTGAGGTTTCAAGAGTCTCTTGGTCTGTGGATCAGGATGTTGTTCTCAGCTACTTCTCTATGGCATGCCTGCCAAAGCTGCTACCTATCTATTATGATAAAAGACTAAACCTCTGAAATTGTAAATAAGCCTCCAGTTAAATGGTTTTCTTAATGAGAGTTGCCATGGTCAAGGTGTCTCTTGCAGCAATAGAACACTGACTAAGCCAGAAGGCTAAAAGGAAGGATTGAAGAAACAGACAAATGTGAGGTTTGTGGAGTGCTTCAGGACAGCACATCAGTTATTTTGATGCCTGGAAGTTGAGCTGGAGGAAAAGATACAGCATAAGGAGGCTGAAGAGGATGTTCCTGGACAAGTGTGGAAACTGAGGATGTCTTGGTGTCATGGAAACAAAGCTGATCAAGGAAGGGAGAGGGAGAAGCCGTATTGGATGCTGGTAAGCAGTAGTGTGAAGTTGACAGATTCAACATCTCTGTGACTGGTGTGTGTGTGTGTGTGTGTGTGTGCTCACATGAGCACATGTGTATTCCAGAGAAAAACATTGAGTGTCATTATCAGGAATAATGTCTTTCCTCTTTTAGACAGAGCCTCTATTTGGCCTGAAACACACCAATTAGGCTTGAATGGCCAGCCAGCTCTGGTATCTTCCCATCTGTGTTTCTTAGTGTAGGCTTGCTTACATATGCTCCATTATGCCCAAAATTTTACCATGGATTCCAAGGTTCAAGCCTTGCTTCATGCTTACAAGGCAAACTCTTAACTAACTAAACTATCTGTCTAACCCCCATGGGTGACTTTGACAAGAGCAGATTCTGTTGAATGGAGGGATGGGTAATGCAATTGAAGGAATTGAGGAGAAAATGATATGTAGAAGTAGAAGTTTTAACTTTCAAGATATTTAACATGTATGGAAGAAGGGAAATTTAATGTTGCTACTACTTACTGAACACTGTCTTGTGCTAGAAATTTTCCAGATATTGATAGTTCTCTTGACAACTCTCAAGACAATGTATTCACAACTTTCTTTTGAATTTTGAGATTGTTCCCTCAATCTGACCTTTGAACTCTTGCAGACATTCTAAAATTAACATATCCTAAAGGGTCCTCTTGGCTTCCCAACCATCTCTTTCCATTTCCATATATGAGTAAATGGTAAGTATACTCTTTTTCATTATTTGTTGCAGAAGGCTAGTGGTCATCTTCAAATGACCACTTTCTTATTCTGCCAGTTGGATCTATCAAGAAGTCATTGCCAATTCTTTCTTTAAGAGAGACCCTAACTCTGTCTTTCTTTATCTTCAGAATCCCACTCTTAATAACCCTGCCCCAAATGGGCCTCTACTGCTCCACCATCTCACCTATCATGGTTAAGCTCCTTCTAGCTTTACCTGGAAGCAATTATCACTTGTTTGGTAGATGCCTCCTCCTTTCGAATGCAAGTTCCATTAGGGCAGGGCTTCTGTTGTAATTGCTATCTTATCTCTATCTCCATTCCTTAACATGATTAACATACTATCAAGCATATAGTAAGTGCTCAACAAATGTTTTGATAACTGAAGAAAAGACTGACAAATAAATAACTTCTAGGAGGAAGGTAGGAATAGAAGTACAACAAATGGTTGCAGTCAGCTGTGGGAAAAATACTCATCAAAAGACCAGATGCCACTCCTACCTAACTCATGCTGCAATAAACTCCTGCTCAATATGGTCAGCTTTCCAAAGTCCTCAAGGCAACACATCCCGGCCTTGGCTACCTGCCAGGAATGTCTTCCTTCCTCCTCTTCACTCAGGTTGCACATTAGTTTTCTATGCCTTCCCAATAATGCAAATGACAACTTTTGGTAGCTTATACAATATATACGGCTATATTGTTTTGGGGACCTGAGAGAACGGGGTTTGAGCTTTGCTGATGGTAAGTTCAAAGCATAAGTGGTCGAATCCCATGCTGGATGTGCATTCCTGTTTCTAGCCCTGCCTTTCTCACTGTACTTACGTTTTGTATCAGAATATAGTATAGTAATGCTGTAACATCTTCACTTATCACTCAAATTAGGAAATGGGTGACATAAATTTGATGTGTGGGATAAGTTTCCTGATAAAGAAGGAAAGGGTTCAGTGTTTCCCACTTGTCCATCGATTGAAAGCCTGGATTCTTGGTGAGAACTTCTGTTTGATTCCTGGTTTGTGTGTACACTAGGTAACACAATCTTGGGTGAGTTCCTTAGTTCTCTGGTCCTCAGTTACCTCATGTGTAAACTGGAGGTAATAGTAGTACATACTACAGATCATTGTCTGGTTTCTCACTATTGATCCATATAATGTATCCTGTATAATGTTGAATACACAGTAAGAGCTCAAGACTAGCTACTATAACATGGCTGAGCTAAGCCTTGGGCCTTCTTGTTGGGTCCAGCTACAGAGGCCATTTTTATCATTAAAGTTTGTTGTCTACTTAGGAAAGAAAGTGAGAATGATTTTTGTGTAAAATGCTCTTTTTAAGAGTACCCGAGGCTAAGTAAGGATGCCTTGTGTTTTACAAATTTCAGAGTAAAGGTAAGAATTTGAAGTTGTCACATCTGAAATCCAAGGCCATTTTGGAAGAGTGCAATGAAGACCCTAGCATGAGCCTGAAGCGTTGGGCATTTCAGATTGTGTCTATGTTGCAATTTCTCTTCAGAGTCTCAGGCCTGAGCACATGTGTCCTTTTTATTGTGACCCATACTCAGACTTACTGTTCGCCAAAGGAGGGACTTTCCTCCTGACTTTTAAAATTTCTCTGCTATCAGAGTCTGTAGTCATTATTTTTTATTAATAAAGAAAAAAATCTCTTTTGACTTTTGCATAGACTTTATTATTCCAGACCTAAAATAATTTAATCAATCTGTATGTATTAGAAATAAAACATTGGGAATAACAAGAAGACCAGAAGCCACTACCTCAATCCAGGGAACTTCTAAATTGTTATGGCTTTTGTTGCAGACAAGCACAACACAGTTCTGTATTGTCTATCCTTATTGGTGGGTTACTTGTAGAAGAATTTTAATCCAGCAATATGGCTGCTCTGGCAATGGATCACATTCAAAGACCTAGGTCTGTGTGAAGCATCTGGAATGCAGACATGCCATACACCTTTAATCCCTCTGACCGAAACACCCCCCCCCCCCCTTAGTACATACCTTTAAGGTAAAATTAGATTGTAGGAGGAAGGAGCCATGTTTGAAAGTGAAGTATATTAGAGAGGCAGACGAAGTGATGAATCAGAGATAGATTTGACAGAATGAGTCAGATACAGGTTACACACAACTCTCACAAGAACAGACAGGAAACAGAAGCTGTTGAAGAGCAGCACAGGAAGAGTGAGTCAGCTGGGAGTCAGTGCAGTGAGAGCAGTGTGGTGGAGTTGAGTTCATTCATTCATAAGTTCATGTAGTTCAGTGCAGGTCAGAGGTAGTTGAAGCCAGAGAATGAAAAAGAGCCAAAAAGATTAGAACAAATGGCCAGAGTTAGTTTGAGGCCAAGCAGAGCAATTCAGTTGGAAGCACAGAGGAGCCAGATTGAATCAGTCAGCTTGGAGAGAAATTTGAGCTGAGTTGAACCAGGCAGCCAGAGTTTACAAAGAACTGAAAAGGATGATCTTATTCCTCAGTAAAGCTCACGACAATTACATCAGGCAAATAAAAGTTACTTTTCCAATGGCTTCACTGAAATAAAAGGCTCTGGTCAAGTAGATACCTCTTACTTCAAATTCCTATGTTTGACAAAATTATAATGTTTGCCACATTTTTTTTTTCAGTTTCTTGTTAAAAAGAAAAGTGAGATTCTCCTCAAAGGGCCATCTGTGGTCATGGTCATGAGGCTTGCTTGTTTCTAAACTCTACAGATTATCTGGACACACATCCTTCTAATGGCCCACCAACAGATTCTGCAGGTAGGGGCAAAGTCTCAGTTCCAAGGGAAGGTCCTGAGATTGACATCAGTTAATTTAGAGGATTTGGTCACTGCTACCTCTTTATCTGATAGCACAGACACCAAGAAATGAGAGGCAGTATCAGCAAAAGCATTCTTGTATTCCTCCACATTCCTTCCCAGATGTGCAGCAACACTGAGATGTGCCCAGTGAAGGCACCGAAGATGCTTACACCTTTGAATTCTTCTAACCAAAGTCAATGAAAGAACCAAGCTTGGCATCAGAAGTCCACAGATTTATCTGGTCTGTCTTGACCAACTAACAGATTAACATATATGTACTGGGAGACTTTATACAAAAATGTGGTTTGCTGGCTTTTCTTTGAAGGTAAAATGAAGAAGATATGATGACCTACATTACAAAAAATCTGGTTTTGATCAGTACTGAGTACTACCCCAATCTTTTGGAGTGTACTCTGCTTTTGTTATTGCTTGGTTCTAGTACATTTTATTGCCTGCCAATAAATTGAGAGAGACTGTTCAGAGACTAGTTTTATGGATTCTTGGAGTTAAGATCTTTCTATCATTAGGGCATGTTCCTGAAATTCATATATTATATTAGGATGGGGAACTCTCTAAAACCTTGTAAGAGTAGATGAGGCAACAAACTAACATTAGGTCTATTGGCCCATCTAAGGAATTTTATATTGCAAAAGAAAAACAGAAGATACATAGTCAAAAGACAAAAATTGATTAGAAAAATAATTTCTACCAAAAATTAAGAGTTAATATTGCTAATATGTGAGAGTATTTTCCATGTGCAAGAAAAACACAAAGAACAAAAGAGGACATTGAGTCCAGACATGATCGTTCAAGGGTAGCAAACAGCATTGTTATTGTTATTTTTTGGAGGTGTTAGGGACCAAATCAAAAGGTGATTTTAAAGAAGACATCATAATAAACACACAAAGTTTATTTCTCTGCTAATCATGAAAAATCAAATCACTACAACAGTGAAAAAAATTTTTTTTTTTTACTTACTAAATTGGCAATAATTAAAGGGAGCAATAGCATCCCAGGTATGCATGAGGTTGTTGGGAAAGTGAAATGGTGTACTCCAGGGAAAGGATGTCCCATGTCTAATACGTATCCTTTGTCTTTTAGTTGTCAGTTCTACTTTGGAATTTTGTTGTAGAAGAATAAGCAGGCAGGGTGTTAGATGATCCGTAAAAGATACCTTTTTTTGCAACATTGTAATGGAGAACACCACAGAGCAAAGGAAGCGACAACTCTGTTGCTTCCAAAGAAGGAACTGATTCAACACATCACACAAATTTTCAGATTTACTTATTTAATTATTTTATGTGTATGGGTGTTGTATCTGCTTACATATTTGTGTGCACGGACTCTATAGATGCCAGAGAGGCTGTTGGATTCCCAGGGACTGGACCTACCGATGATGATGATTGGGAGCCACCATGTGGCTTCTAGGAGTTGGGGGGAGGGGGTCCTCTGCCACAGGAGCAAACGCTCTTAACCACTGAGCCAACTCTCCAGACCCGATTAAAATAATTTCAAAATATAAATTTTACAGATGATCAATTTTACATAGGGAAACAAGACCAGTTCTACTGGAAGAACGAATGCTTGTGAAAATAAATGGCTCCTGATTATACAGAGAGAACCATACCACTTTTATTTTAAAACTCTAAAACCAACATACATGGATGTTTTTCTATGAGAGGTATGCAGGACTGAAACTGAGAGGCTTCAGTGGAGCAGAGGTGGAAACGCCACATGATTGAGTGAAGTGGTTGGAATTCACCAGAACACTAGCTTTCAAGGAAATGACAGCTTAACATTATTCTGCATTTAGTGCACTCATAAGTTCTGTATGCATAAAAAAACAAGTAAGAAAATACTTTAAAAATTTCTCTCTCTCTCTCTCTCTCTCTCTCTCTCTCTCTCTCTCTCTCTCTCTCTCTCTCTTGTAGACAGGCTTAATTTAGTTTTTTTCTTATATAAAACCCTATACTGAAGCCACAGCTGGAGCCTGATGATAATATTTTTACTTTGCAGTCAGCTTACGTGTTTCCTCTCTTAAAGCCCCTTGACCTCTCCGAAACACATTGCTCAGATACTTTTGAGGCACCCAACGGGGTTGCTTTTTGTCCGGGGTTATGAGTTGAACATTTGTCCATGATCTCACTTCTGCTTTGATAAACAGTTCCTGTTTACAGAGAGCTCAGGGCCCACCTGCACAGTATTTAAAAATTCCCAGGCTCATATAGCATTTTAACTGATAAAAATTATTATACCTGGGCTTCATTAAAGTGTGAGATGAAAAGTCTCAATGAACTTCAGGTATCAAACATGTGATTGTTTTCCCCACCAGTTAGAATGTGTTAGAATGTTTGTGTTGTCATTTGAGACAGATCTGCAACAGTCCCGATAGGTGATAGTTCACTTGTAGGTTTCGGGAAAGTACACACTTTGAAATATGACACTCCGAAGCAAAAAGGAACCCTCAGCACTTGGTATCAAGGTGATAATCTTTGGACTTCCTGTCTAAGATTTACAACTGTGACCTTAGACTCCATTTCTCCTGGAGTGTAGTCTCTTTAAGCTATCAGCATGAGTGCTGGTAGTTACAAGGTCAGTGTGAGTTGCCTAATATAATGATAGAACCGTGCTTCCTAAGGGCTGGGCTGTATTAGAGACGTGAAAGCAAAGTGTATTTTAATGTCTGTAGAAGGCACAGCTCTGATAAGTGAGCCACCCTAGTAAGGATCCACTTCCATGGCAGGAGAGTTTAACACCAGAGCCTAGCTGAGTCCACACTAGCCATCTTTTACACACACAAACACACACACACACACACACACACACACACACACACACGCACACACACGCACACACACGGGGGGGGGGGAGGAAGAGGGAGAGAGAGAATGAGAGATACAATATAAACTACTTTTAATCGGAGAAATCGGAGAATTCATTAGAAACTACCTGGTTAAAGAGATGAAAAGAAAGAGTTACAGAATAGCTAGTTCTATACCAGGGCCATTTTTTTTTTCCCTAGCATGATGAAAAGATGTCGGATGAGGGACGATGCAAAACTGCAAGTAATAGCCTCCAATTCTGTCCATTCGCCACCACCTAGGAACTGAATGGAACTATCACTTTTGCTACAGTTTCAAAATAAATATTTTGCTTTGTCTAAAATTCACAATTGTATTTGGACAGAAGGCAATAAAAGCAGCGAGACTCTGTGTGTTGGCATGGCGTGAACACTAGGTGGCACTCTAGGGCTGCCTTTTCGGTATCTCCTGTGTGTCCAGGTTCCTTCTATGCTAATTCTCCCCTTTAAAAAGAGCAAACAAGCTGTTTAAACAAGGGGTCCCTGTAGTTGCTGTTTTTATATTTATAGTCGTGTAATCAATATGTTGGAAGAGTAATTAATTTTTAACCTCCATCCACGGGGAGAGCAAATGTTAGTGGAGTTAATGGATGGAGCAGGCTTCATTATTCTAAAGTAACACTAATGATGAGGCAGGGGAGAAAGTCAAGGGTTGTAAACAATAGTGCCATCAAACACAACCATAAAGCAACGGGCACCAGGAACAGAGGCGCTGACCCCTTGTCTCCTTTGGTGCAAGCTGTGGTTTCTGCTTAAGTCAATCCGACCTTTCACCAATAGTCCGCTTCCTTTCAATGCCGTTATTATTTCACACAAGAGTTCTGGTTTCATTGCCCTTTTGGGTGAAAGCCTTTGATTATGACCGTTTCCTAACAGCACAGGGTGATATCAAAGCCCTCTAAAGTTTGGGTCTTTTCTATATTCCTGGAGCAACTGTACAGTTCCGGCGCCCTTCCTCAGGGGTGCCATGCTACTCTCCGTCTGCAACACTTTGTGGGGTCTCCTGTTGGCAGTGTCCTGCTCCTTCAATAGAGTTAATAACTCAGAGCACCACAGCTAGGGCACAGAGGATTTTGTATGGATGCACTATCAGGGTAAGGATGGGCTGACATGGCCATAACTGGGTGGATGAGAGCCAAAAATTGCATAGGACTCACTTTAAAGAATGATTATTGCCCCCCACCCCGTCCCCCACCACCCAGCTCTGTCCTTAATATTCCAAATCCACTTCCCCACACCATGAGGAAATATGAACAGTGAGACAGACTCTGCTGTGGGCAGAGAAGGCTTGCATGAGGTTGTTCACTGAAGCACATCATAAAATCAAATTTCTATTTATTGCCAAGGTATTCTCATACTCAAATTAATATTATTTGTTTAGAAACCATTGCCATGCTTTTTTTGACTGTATGATTCCCTTCGTGGGGAATGCCCCTCCCCCCCGACTGTCCAACTAGGCTTAACAAAATGAGGAGTTTTCTTTTGTAAAGTTTTCCTTAAACTGCTTCATATTGTAAGGATGCCCATTACATATAGAACTCTTAAATTTCTCAACGTACATGCCTATTGCAATAATTTACTGCAATTAAGATTTCTGTCCTTTCTGCATCACTAAGGTCTGTCAGATGATTCTGGGCCAGAAGGCTGAAGATTTGATGCTCCAACGTTCGGTAGTATAGGGACTTTCCAGGTGTTCAGTGGTCTCTATAAATTGGCTAAGTCTTAGAAGCTATGTTTAGTGCTTCCCATAATTTCAGTTAACTCAGTCATTCTGGATTTCTGACGGGGTTGAAGACTTATAGTCTCATAGCCAATCCTGGCTATTTACTTTGAGAGAAAAGATCTGAGTGGATGGTTTTCAGCTGACATCCATTCTAAAGCCAAGAAAAAGGCCAGGTTCAAAATTAAGTGTTTTAGTTAGGAGAGATGACAGAGGTTCTGGTTAGTCAACAAAATGATGGACTGGGTATTAGGACTATCTCGTACCTCACTGGTACAATTAGGAATAAGTATGCTCTAATTGTATTGTGAGAAAAAAGTTTTATTTTAATAGGAAGGGTGATATGTAGGAGGAGCTAAGGGGGAAGGAGTACTGAGAGGAAGAGATGGAGTAAGGAGAGGAGAAGATGAAGGAGAGGAGAAACTAGGTGATGAGAGAGAGAGAGAGAAAGGGGGGGGGCATGGAGGCAGATGTTCACTGTCTCCACCAGTCAAAGATAGTTTATATATCTAGGTTCGGTATTGGGTTACAATCCTGATTGAGCATTACCAAATTTATAAAGCCTTTGATTAACATTTTTAAAAAATTGTATAAAAGCAAAAAGGAAAAGGGGGCATCAGATAGGGGTTTTCTAGGGAGAGGAAATGGGGAAAAGGAATGACATCTGAAATGTAAAATATATATATACACACACACATATATACACACACATATACATATATATACATATATACATATACATATATATATATATATATATATATATATATATATATGTCCTTATTACTGTCTCCCTCTCCTCTCTTCTTTTCATTTCTCTTTCTCTTTATTTTTTGGGAAAGGGCAGAGTCTGGTGTAGGCCAGGTTGTCCTCTAGCTAGCTAGCTAAGTAGCCAAGGATAACTTTGAACTCTCGTTCCTCCTGTTTCTATTGCCTAAGTCTTAGGAATCCATGTATGTATCATCACATCAAGTTTTGTGTGATATAGAAGATTCAACCTGGGGTCTCATGCATGCAGTGCAAGCCATCCGCCACCTGCATTATCACCTAGCTCTTGTTTTTCTTTTTTAAGAGCATGTGAGTGAAAAGGGGACCTGCCGGTCTTTGTATTCCTCACACTGGGTGACCAAAAGCCTGAAGTCACAAAAATATGTTTGCAAATGTTAAATATACCAACTTGTATAGTGTACAACTTTATCAAGGGTCCAGGATAGATGGTTTTAAGTGATTAGTAAGTTTTTCTTTTGGAACAATCATCATCCCTAAAGCAGGAAGATATTTCGATGCTGTATTAAATCAAGAACACTGTTGATATTAGTCTGGCTCACACAATGTGAAAGACATCAATTGCAAATCAATGTTCTCTCCTTCCTCAACACAACCCTGGTTTCTATCTAGGCAGGTTTGGGCCAAGAAGAAAGGACTGTTACATCTGACTTATCCCTAGTATTTAGACGTAGACCCAAGACTATATTCTGGTTGAATATATTAGTGGGAGGATTTCAAGGCTCTTTGGGAAGGTTCTTAAAACAAGCTGACCCAGTCCTTCCTCTTTGTCCCAGAAACTCAGGAAGCCATCTGGACTATGAGATGACCTTGAGGATAGAAAACACATGTGGGGGTTTGCCTGTGATGGAAATAAAACCCCCAATGCATCGGGGTTGGCAAGTGGAGCTTAATGAAAGATGACGGGGCAAGGGGGACTATGCCCTCACAAATGGATTGTAATGCATTACAGAGGGAGTGAGTTCATTACAGATGAACATGTTTGGCCACCTTTCTTTTTCTTACACTTTCTTTATTTTTCCACCATTGGATACTGCATCAAGCAGGACCTTGCCAGATTCTGGTCCTCTTATCTCAGACTTCTCCAGAACCATTAACTAATAATTTTTTTTGTTCATTATAAATCACCCAGTGTTTCCTAGTGTATGGAATGGGTGAAGATACCACACACGGGGATAGTAAGGCAGAAAGACAGGAGTCTGTGTCACTGACACACTTCGGATCACCACCTGCAAATGTGACACCCTCTGACCTTGCATAATCGTGTTGTTTTGGGTCTTCTAAGTGCATGTTTGGAACAGTTCCTGTTGTTTTGTTTTTAGGAACTTTCTCTATTTATAATAATGATTACATAAGCTTATGGTCTGAGCATAGGCAGGGGTACAGACGATTAATGGGAAGAGGTAAACACAGAAGGAATGATTTTCTTCTGTAAAATAGAAGACAGCCTCAGACATAATTTGCATCAGATTGGCAGTGCAAACTTTAGAATAGTTTGAATGAGATAAAGTATGTGAGAGGAACAGGAGAGTCTTGTCATTTGGGGTTATTTGTTGTGATGCATTGTGACTTGAGAGTGGACAGTCTTTGCTTACCCATTGCATTCAGTCGGTGGGGGGTAGATAGATTGAGCTGGAAAAAGTGTAATTTTATTTTTATTTCCATAAATTTTTTAGGGTGAGCAGTGGCTACATTCCACTTTTAGAACTAACTCTATTACCACAGGGGGCGTGAAGCGGTTTAAAATAGAAAAACAATTAATTTAAGCATGCATAGTTTTATTTAATCTTTCCAGATAATAACCTTGCTCTTTTTTAGGCTGAAGTAGGTAACGTTCTCAGTCTCAGCCCTGTAACCTCGGAACAGTGCCCTAGAGCTGTGTCCTTGGCTGTCTCAGCTTTCTGATTCGAATTACCAAATGCTGATATCTGCCTATTGGCAGATGGGTAACAAGCACTATGGGGACACGTGTCTCCTGGGGGACAACAGACTCAGCAAGTTCACTCTGCTGAACCCCTCTTCCTTAGAGCAAAGCTTATTTTGTAGGATGCCCTCACTAGTATTTTTAAATAGAATAAGCGAAAAACCAAATTTGTGCATAGGCTAATGGCGGCAGAGCGGGGCGGGGACCCTAGGACCATACTGCTTTGAACCTTCCGTCGGCCCTTACTAATCAGTCAGCCTCCAGAGTTCTCTGGTGTGAAAGCAAGAGCAATTTTAGCTAGACAAAGTCAAAAACAAATCAGAAATAATTTCATTTGTGTTCCCTGTAAACAGTATTTACCTGAACTTCACATATTTTTACTTGAATTGTTTTAATAATTGTCCAAATTATCTCTTTGTTTTCCTATCACTTCGTATTGTTTCTATGTGGGAAGAACCGTTTCCTTTTAAAAATAGTGTTATCTGTACCCTTATGAACTAGTTAATTTTCTTTCCAACATTTGCTTTGGGCCATACGGATTTGACCTAACAGTGGCAGCAATAACACTGTTCATCCAAACGATAAAGACTTTTTATTGTAACTTATAAAACCACCTCCTATAGTGTGAGACTGCTTGTTGTTTTTGGTAATATTTCATTTCCCCAGTAAGGATATTTTCTTCTGTTCTCCATTGTCATCAGACAAAAAAAAAAAAAAAAAAAAAAAAAAAAAGATACAATTAAATCAAGGAAACCTGGCAGGGCTGCTTTTGGAAAATAAAGTGGTTTTGATTTAAACAAAGAGCAATATATTATACTGGAAAAACATGGCCCCAATTGAAGTTCAGTATGCCTTTCATGAGCCCCAGAAACCACCTCCAGATAAGTGTTTATCTTTGAGAAAGGATGATTATTTGGGCCCCAACTATGGATGCTGAAAAGGACCAAAACTCTCTTATGAGGCCTGTTTGGGATTCTGTACCACCTACAGCCCTTATCTCTCCCTGATTCCATGTCACTCCCTTTGATTCCTAGTACAGAGTCTTGCAGATATGAGCCTAGCAGCCACATAGAAGCAAGTGAAATCTTGGGGTTCATTAGAAGAACTCTTATGAATTAGATGTGTTGTAAGGAGACTTTTAAAGAAAAGGCATTGTTGAGACAAGTGTACTAATCATAATACTGGGGCACGGTGAGGCCCACCTCTAGTCCCAGACATACAGAAGGATTATCTGAAGCAAGATGAACCTTGGGCCTAGAACTTTAAAGCTGCCCTGCCTGAACATCAGACAAAGACCAAGCCGTCAGCAAGTAATAATAATCTTATTGAATATTTAATATTTATAATCAAATCTGTGAGCTGTAATTAAGGACAAGGAAGAAAAACTTAACATGATTACATGACATAGCCATCCAGGTATGAGAAATCAGGCCTAGGACCCCCTTCCTCATATTTGTTTGATATTTTTCTAAAACGACGAAGAAAACCAGTGTCTGTTTTCAAGATTTTTATCTTTATATGAAGGCAAGGAAGGCCAAACTCTTAACTTAAAAAAAATGTTTTTATTGGCATAAGTCAATCATACACATTTTTTGTGACACTGTAATGCATGAATATAATATATTTTGATTGTATTCACCTTCTGTCACCCCTTTATTTGCAGGTAATTTTATGTTAGGGCCTTCAATCATGAATCTTCTTGGACTACAGAGCAGATGACAGATAACAAAAAGAAAAAGAATTGAAAATGAAAATGTAGGTCTTCAGTGTGGAGACTAAGGTGTAGAAAGATGCAGTGATTGACCTGGAAAATCACTGTACCCATTATTGGGATCCGTTCAAACCAAGTATGTATGATTCCAAAATGTGCCCAGGCAAACGTGTGTTCCAATTGTTCTGTTCAGAAAGAGGGTGAAGGGTGCTCACTCAGGGGTTGCTGGGCTCTGACATGACAGGATTAAGCCAGGAATATGATGGCAGAAAGGTTAGGTGTGCCTGCACCACAGGGACAACTGGGGTCAAGGAAAGTGACCCCTAGAGCCAACAATCCATCCCTGTAGTGTTGCTTGTACATGCTTCGTCCAGTTCCAGTCAGTGATGTCATCTGTGAGCTGCACTTCTGTAACAATCCCACACAGAACACAAATTTTAAGGATTCAGCTCGTTATACTTGCTACCTCAGTTTAAAAATCTTTTGAGGCCGGGCAGTGGTGGTGCACGCCTTTAATCCCAGCACTTGGGAGGCAGAGGCAGGCGCATTTCTGAGTTCGAGGCCAGCCTGGTCTACAAAGTGAGTTCCAGGACAGCCAGGGCTACAAAGAGAAACCCTGTCTCGAAAAAACCAAAAATAAATAAATAAATAAATAAATAAATAAATAAATATAAAAAAATTGTCCTCTTACCTCCACATGAGCGTCCTGGCACAGGCACATGCATACACTCATGTAACAATAAAGAAATTAAAAAAAAAAAAACAAAAAAACAAAAAAACTTTTGAAACTCTTAAGCAGTTTGAAACGACCACGGCAGAAGAGAACACGAATTTTAGGAAAGTGTAACACTTTGTAAACTTTCAGAAGTGAGCTTATTCTGTTTTGGCAAGTAGAAATAAGTAAGTCTATTTTATGACTGTAAGTATTTAGGTGTTTAAATACTTAAGTAAGTGATATAAAGAGCGCTGGTCTGCAGGGACGCTAGAACAGTCATTCTTAGCCTGTGGGTCACGACCCCTTCACGGAGCTCACATATCAGATATCCCGCAGATCATAGATTTACATTACATTACATAACAGCAGCAAAATTACAGTTACATAGCAATGAAATAATTTTATGGTTGGGGGTCACCAGGACATGAAGAACTGTATTTAAAGGGTGGCAGCATTAGGAAAGTTGAGAACCCCTGCTCTAGACGGAAGGGACAGTTGCTCTTATCCTAACTCTGTGCGTACGATTCCATACGTACACGGTCCCATACGTATACGTGTATGGGTATACGGTTCATATCCTGAGTCAGTCGGAGTTCGAAGTCACCAAGGTTTAGAGAGTCACCTCGGTGGTGTTGGGCTCCTGTTGAATCATAAACAGTTTAGTAAAAATGATGGAAGCTACCGAAGGATGAGCCGACACATCTGGCTTCGTTTGGGCCCCTTCCCGGGGTGGAACATTTCTGGACTACGGTACAAAGAGTTTCAGCAGGAATCACTGTCGAGAGAGCCAGGCTGGAAGGAGGGAGACGGGGGTCAGAGGATATTTTCTGTCCACTTTATAGCATTTGGCACAGTTATTATTATTTTCTTTTGCCACGAGGACCTATTTTACAATAAAAAAAAAATAAGCAAACACAAACAGCACAAAAGATTGAGGTAGACCATTTAGGATTAGGTTTTGAAGCAGGAAGGTGATGCAATCAGGTCTATAATTTTGACAGCTGTTTTTGTAGTTAAAAGGAGAAGGGAATGTTCAGTGGGCAGAATCGAGAGGGCAACTGTTGGAATAACCTTGGACTTCTGAGCCAAGTACAGCTAGGAGACAATATGGTGAAGCTCATACAGATATCCACATTGTCTTCAGGTCAAAGCGTTTAGGACAAAACCCATCCAATTGTAGGAATTCAGTATGCTTACATTAGAGGGAGTTATATTTTTTATTAATAGTTTAATTTAAATATTCCATAAATACACATATTCCCCAGAGTAAAATTATGAGACAGATGCACGAAAGACAGCAACTTGTAAAGCATATGTATTTTCTGAATCACAGATTAATAATAATTAAAATGAACTCAGTACGCAGAGTGTATGACACATACTGCTTGGACTCCTCCAGCATCCCCGCCCCCCAGTGAATCAACCAGCCCTGATGTTTTTACTTTCCATCATTTTAAGCATTCACTTACTAAACTAGCAGCATTTCATTAAGTGAGACTAACCCCTGAGAGCATTACCTTAGCCCATTAGCTTTCAGACAGTCATCAATCCCATGACAGTTCTTGGGATGAGATCATTACTGCTATTACTATTTATTTTTTTATTTTTATTCTATTTATATAATAAGTTCATCTTATAGAAAATAGCTGTGTAGCTAGTTTTAACAGTGGCTATTTTCTTTCTGAACCGTCTGGGGCAGTGATTTGATGCTTCCTCACCCAGGTGTTCCCAGAGGCCCTCCCCCCCCCGCCCCCCCGCCCCTCCCCCGCCCCCGTGGCTACCACAGACGCTCTCATTCTTACAGCATAACAAATTAGAAACAGCTCTGCAGAAAGGCTGGCACTATGATATCTGGGTAGTTTTTCTTTATTGGGACTTCTGAAATTATCTCCGAGGATCATGTGACTGAAGTTGGGTTTCTTGAGGGCGGGCTTCATGTTGGGTATTTCTTCTTTACCACGGAGGAATATGGTGGCTGTTTAGTCACGGTCATGATGAGGGAAAGGCTGGACTTTAATGGAAGAAGCAGATGTCAAGGTAAGGACTTGGGCCGGCAGAGGGAACATAGCTACTTCCCGGCACTCAGCCTCAGAGACAAAGCTAGAGGCACAGCACAGTGGCGGGACTCTGAGCTACCATGTGCCAAGCCTCAGATTTGATTGTGAACACTGAAAAAAAGAAGGAAAGAGGATAGGGTAAGCGAAACAAAAACTAAAATAAATTAAGATAGAATAAGAGACAGACAGCAGATAGGCATAAAACCACTGAGAAGAGAAACCACAAAAAGGTAGACGAAATATGGTACTGAAGAATTTCAGTCTGCCCAATAAAAATAGGAGCTGATATTGTGGCTCCGTGGATCATAACTGAGGAACACAAATGGTTTGGGGATAAAAACAGTGCTGACATATTTGGATGCCAAAAATTTTTAGAGTTGATCTCTTTTGGCCTGGTAAGATTTTATGCATTTTTGCAGTCCCAGCCAAGTGGTCCAAGGATTACTGAGTGTTTCTGCCAGCCTGGAACTCTGTGTAGTCCGAAGAATGTACGAAGAATCACAAAAAAAAAACCCAAAAAAACAAAAAAACAAAAAAACAAAAAAAAACCTACAGGAATAATACAGGACTTAGAATTATTTAGATATTAATTATATGGATTGATAAGTAAATCATATGAGAAAGTGGAAAGGGGAATACTGGGGTGGCATGGTTCAAGGGTACAAGTGAGGAGTGGAGCAAGGAGAAGGGGCAAAGGAGAGGGAGCAGAGGAGAATTCAACCCAAGCCATGCAGGAAAATGTTAAAAGGAAACCGGTTACTTTGTTAGGCAATCCAAAAATAAAATATGTTATTATAAATAAGTAAAATGAAAAAGGTAACTCATGTGAGCCTTTTGAATCCGCATTTTTTAATAATAAGAAAAACACATGCATCAGAATAATTTTAAAAGCATCCAGTGAAGGAAAGAGAGAGAACAGAGACTCCTTCTATTTCAAGTATGTGTTCAGTGTTTGCCCTGAAGCCAAGGTAGCTCCAACTGGATGACAGGACAGTCAAGCCCCATTCATGATGGCTTTTCATTACCATAGGTATGCTTTTGCAATTTTCCTAGATTTTTGCTCCAGGGTCACATGGTAAGTCAATAGTAGTTATAAACCTCTCAGAGTTGTGATCAATACCCTTTGGCTGATGTAATCTAGACCTTTGCTGTGATTTACAACAAAGGACAGTTTGGGCAGCCTCTGTTTTATTACCTTCAATTCACCAACTGAAATATTTCACTGCCTATGACTGAAGGTTTTTTTTTTTTTTTTTTTTTTTCCATTTTTGTGATAGATAGGGAATTAAGATAGTCCAGAAGAAAAATGTCAGGTTTGATGGGGGAAACCAGCAGTAGGTGTTGTTTCCTCTGAGGCACAATGTTCTCAATGCCTTTCTGTGTCACAGCATTATCTCAAGTGCCAGATGGAGCTGTGTCTGTGTAGCTCCTAGTGGGTAGTCATCTGGATGGAGAAGAATGTCCGTGAAGTATTCCTTAGCTTCTCAGCACATGTTATGCACTAATACAACCCTGGACACAAGCTACCCAGCCTGAACGTGAATAGTCAGTAAGCAACCCACTGGAACAAAATGAAACTATTAACAATCTTTAGGCTGTGGGGGCTGTGACTCTATCATTTCACCTCAAGCAACTTCCCTAGAATTTTATATGAACTGTTATTTTCCAAGTCTTTTGTGGATTCCAGGTCTGAAGATTAAACAAGAGAAAAAGAAAACCAGCCACAGTCAGAGTGATAGAGTAGCAGGAGCTTCAGAGAAACATGGTGTGCTGATGTCCTTCAGGGTCCTGCACTGGAACAAAAGTGCCACCACTTGGACACTGTTTTGTCATGTTCTCTATTTGCACACCCACTTTCTCATCTCTATGCTCATGGATGACTTAGCATCACCGTGTGAGCTGAAGGTTTGCAGTTAAACATATGTAAGGTCCTTTCAGATCCACCCCCGGCTACCCTAATGTGAGCTTTTATTGTCCCAAGACTAAAGGTCGTAATAATATTCCAATTACTCAGTAGCGGTGGAAACCAGCTGTCTTGCACACTCCATTTTAATCCTGAAACAATCTTGTGAGTTAAGAAGAACCAGCCTACTTGACAGCTGAGGAATCGGGTATAGGAAAGTTCAGTACAAGGCTAAGTCAGAGTTTGGTCTTATGGTCCAAGAGCCTACCATTTTTGTTGTAACTGTGATGCTTCTTGAAGACTTTTTATATATCTATGAAAAACCAAGGTGTATTATTCCCCAATTAAGTACTTGCTGTCTGTTTTATCCATGGACTTCTTTGGAGTAAGAAAGACAGTTTTACAACCTCATTACCTAACAATACCTGACATAGAAGCTGCCTGATAACTATTTGTTGACCTAAGTGACAGTCAATTTCCTTGTTATTATTAATGTTTTTAGAAAGAAATTGGGAAGATGTCATCATCTGAACACTTGGTATATTTTTACAGGTTATATATTTTTCCTTTTTTTTCAAGAATAGAATCTTCTCTAAAAGTCAAAGAGTAAAAATATTATTGATGTTTGGATCACGAGATGAAAATACATTTTCACAATTAGGTATTCAGGACATCAAACAAAGCGATGTAAAATTTCTTATTTTCCTTTTTATTTCTCTCTCTCTCTCTCTCTCTCGACATCAAACAAAGCGATGTAAAATTTCTCATTTTCCTTTTTTATTTCTCTCTCTCTCTCTCTCTCTCTCTCTCTCTCTCTCTCTCTCTCTCTCTCTCTGTGGTGTATGTCTATGCATGTTTTGCATGTGTGGTACTTTGGTATGGCATGTGTACATGTGGAGGCATGTGGTTGATGTTGGGCATCATCCTTTAATTACTATCTTAGTTCAGATTTTCTATTCCTGTAATAAAGCATCATTTCTAAAGGTAGCTTGGGGAGGAACTTCCAAGTTACAGTTCATCATCAAAGGATTAGGGCAGGATCTCAAGTAGGGTAGGGACCTGGAGGCGGAAGAAGCAGAAGACATGGAGGAGTGTTGCTGACTGGCTTGCTCATGGCTTAATCAGTTTGGGTTCTTCCTCTGCTTCTTGTTCTTCTTCTTCTCTCCCCTCCTCTTCCTCTTTTTCCTCTCCTTCTCTTTCTTTTTCTCCTTCTCATCTTCTTGTTCTTTATCTTCTTCAACTTTTATTGATGCTTTGTGAATTTCACAGTATGCACCCCAATCACACTCATCTCCCAGTCCTTGCATATTCACCTTTCACCCTTGCAACCCTCTCTCCAAAAGAAAAATATCTCACAGTGGAAGCTGCAGTGTATCACACCATAAATCCTTTTGCCCAAACAGCTTTACTTGCAAATGTTCATTGCAGTGAGTCATTGGTCTGATCTGAGGTCTCTGGCTTCTGCTACACTATCAATACTGGATCTTCATTGGGACTCCTCTTGGATATCCTGTTGTTGCCGTGTGCTGTGGAGATCCTGAAGCTTTGGTTCTGTGTATTTGGCCCCTTTATGTGTTCTAGAAGTTCATAGGCGAGGCACATGTTGGAATGGGACAACTTAAAGCACTGGATATGGGTCTGGGTGATAGCTGAGTTGGTCAGCCTGTCAGCTCTCCTTTGCTCAAGCCACTAGGGCCAACTCTCCCTCATTGCCCAAGTGTGGGACAGGGACAGCTCACCTAAGTGCCACAGCTAGTGAGGGTGGGGGAAGCTCATAGCAGCCCTCAGACATCATCATGGCCCTGGGTGGCAGCCCAGACCACAGATGTCCATAGGGCCTTTGGTGGTAACATGGGCCAGGGTCATGAGCACAGATCCCTGTTGCAGTGGGGCCACAAACTTGGCAAGAGCAAGGGCCCAGACATCATCATGTCTTCAGGTGGCCGTGCAGGCTTCTCACATCAGGCTGTTCCTCTTCACATCAGTTCTGTCTCTTTTCAAAGTGCACAAACTGCTCTGCTTCTTTTTTTCCATGATATTCTTGCTCATTGTAGTGGCTCCCCTGCCAGCGGTTATGGCATGCACAGGCAGGCCTCTGGTTGGGCCTCTGTTCTGTCAGTTTGTTTTCTTATACCACATGGGACCAAAGTGGGCACTATTCCCAGTAGTTTTGGACCACCCACATAAATCACTAATTAGGAAAATGTACCACAGGCTTGCCCACAGGCCATTCTGGTAGGGGCATCTTCAAAGTTGACGTTTCCTCTTCTCAGATGAATCTAGCTTGTCTTAAGTTGACATAAAACTAGCCAGAACACTTCTTATATAACTGTCTGAAGCAGGATTTCCATTATTCAGACCTTGCTCAAAAGGCTTGTTCTGGAGATCCCCCCATCTCTGTCTTCAGAATTAGAGGCTGGTTGCCATGAATACCTGACAGTTCGGTGGGTTCTCAAGATCTGAACTTCAGCCTGTGCAACAAGCATTCTAACCACCAAGCTATCTTCCAGCCCATATTATATTCCATGCTGGCTAGTTTTTGAAATAAGCTATAGTCTATTTAAAAGGAGGGACCTCAGTTGAGAAAATGTCCCTACCAGACTTGCCTGTGGGCAAGCCTGACACTAAGGTACATTTTCTTGATTGATGATTGATGTGGGAGGACCCGGCTCACTGTGGGCAATGCCATCTCTGGATTGGTGGTCTTGGAGCTATATGAAAGCAAGTTCAGTAAGCCATGTAGAGCAGGCTTGCCCATGGCCTTTGCTTCTGCTCCTGCCTTTAGGTTCCTGTCCTGTTTGAGTTCCTGCCCTGACTTCCTTTGATGATAGACAGTAATGTGTAACTATAAGCTAAAAATCAACTCTCCTCCACAAGTTGCTTTTGGTCATGATGTTTTATCACAGCAATAGGAGCCTCTTTCCTCAGAAGGTTCCCATGCACATGTCCTGTATTGGTGTTCACCAAATGTCACAGAGATTCATAGCTAAGAACTTTTTCTGCATGGTTTAAAGTGGCTGACAGGAAATGAAACTGCTGGCTCAGTCCAGTAATTATAAGGATCCAAATAGTAGGGATATAAAGATGACAGGATTCTTTCTTCAAAAGACATTAGAGTGAACTTTGTATAAGACAGCATCTCCTGGCTGGAAGCCTGGCTGTGTACAGGAAATAGAATTAGCCCTGAATTATTTTATCAACATTAGTATAAACTTGGAATTTTTTTTTTCAAGAATCAGATATCCCCAAGGTGCTGCACAATTCTTAGATGGCTGACTTATCATCTTTGAGTTCCTTTTTTTGTTTTGAGAATATAGAGATAAGATGACTGTATTTTCTCTGATAGCTAAAGGCCCCAAAGAGTGGGTACATGTGTATATCAAAAGGCAGACTTTGAGGGGCAAAAAGACATCTCTTTCCAACTAGCACTTGTGTATCCAGCTTTCTGCCAACTGTGCATCGAAGTTTCTTTACCTCAGCTTCTGGCCCATGGATACTCTCTGGCTAGAGAAGAGCTCCAAGTTAAAACAGAACCAAAGACTAGCAGGGGAAAGGTTGTCAGAAAAATGCAGTGAATTAAAAACTCAGGACAAACCACCCTTAGCAACATAGAGACTTCAGAGAGTCAGGCATGCAAATCTATGTTGCTACTACCCATCCATTAAGGAATCAGCAGCTGGGCCATGGAGCCAGGTGAAATCAATCTTAGGCTTCCTCTGTCATTATGTAAATGAGGTAGGTAATCAAGCATGACTAGCTATAGCCAACTCACAGTATACAAGATGTTACGTCACTTTATTTTAACTGTATGATTCATCAGAACAATTATTAACACACGGAGTACCATTCAGCTCAAATGCAGGTATAGGCAGTGACAAGTATCTAATTCTTAGGAGAATGACTTACTCTCACAATCTGTCCAGACACATTGCCCTAGGAAGGTTCATAAATAGGAAACATGATTTTCACATTACAGTTTTCTCGAGCATGTATATACAGGTATGGGTGTCTTCCATAGCTCTTTCTGTTCTTCATTTTCTTGACCCCATAATGGCAGTCAATTCTTTCTACAGAGATCTTTTTTTTTTTTTTTTTCCTGTCAGTCTTTGACAGTGCTCTGTGAATTGGCACTACTTTTCATAATCATGAAGCAGTAATATTTGATTTGAAATAAATCTGGGCTATGGTTCCTTATGTGTTCTGATATGTTCCACCACCATCAAAGACCTGTTGATTACCGTCATTTTCCTGCAACAGCAGCCAAATTCAACTATTGGGTTTCAGCAGAGCACACCCATGTCATAGCTTGCTCTATTAACCCTTGGCTTCAAGTCCTGGTGATGTAATGAGGGTGGAGTGTACTGGCAATCAGAACACTTCCTTATCATAACTCACAGCCATTTAAAAACTCATGCTGCTGCCGAACCGAGCCTCACATACCTCTTCTGAAATGTTCACAGTGCAGTGTTTCTGCGGCCTAACGAAAAATTTTTTTACATCATTAAAAATAAACATTTCTATAAAAATATAATACTTTCAATGTTTACACAGATAAAACCAGCTAGGATAACCTAAGCCACATGCACTATACAGTAGTAAGCACAAAATTCCACAGAGCAGAACATGTCAAAAGTCCTGTTCAGAGTAACTATTCTTCCAAGATTTTCAATTGGCTTTTTGTCTGTTTCTAAAATATGTTTTGTTTAACCTAAAATATGTCCCAATGTAAAAATGAGACTTCCCCAAAAGGGTTGGATCCAACTGTTTTAGGTGAGATGCCTCCTCCTGAAAAAGAGTATATATTTCTTTGTTCTACACATAAGCTGTGACTGGAAATAGTGAACCCTTCAGGCAGTTTTATTGTCCTTTAAAAAACATACCGAGTTGCCTTTAAAAAGATTTATCACCACAAGTTACTTATTTTCAAAGTTGTCATTAAAAAACAGATTAAAAAAATTTAAATGTCCACATTCATTAAATCGGAACAAAATCCTTCTCAAACAGTTAAATTTTTGTTTGCCAAGACAGACACTGCTACCCATGCTGGCCTGTGAATCATTCTGTAGCCTAGGTTAGTTTCAAACTTGTGGTAGTCTGACTACCTTAGCTTCCCAAATGCTGAGATTATTGGTGTGAGCTGACACTCTTTGCTAAACAGCTGGGTTTTAAATGACAAATATTTTACTGTAACAAAGCTATTTCTCGAAAAAAAATCTTCCTATTATCATCTATGTACAATACATAAAATCCCTGATAATTTATAAACACATTTCATGTCATGCTATTTTGAAAATAAGTGCATCATCTGTGGATATTCCTCCAACCAAAGGAATGTGTGTATAAACATTTAAAAGGGAATGCTTGCCTGATGGGTAAACAACATCAGAAATGGAAAATGTTCATGACCACAACACAACAAAAAACATTTTTAAAACACTGGAATTCCAATAAGCAGCCTGCTGGGACCTCCACATTTATCCTGAACGAGGCCATCTCTTCTGAGTTTTCTATAAGAAATCTTCAAAGTTCATTGTCTCGGCTCCATATATGTATAAAAACCTGATTTTTAGAACCTTCAAGCCAGAACTGAGATTGAGAACTCCATTGAGATAGGAGTGTTGTAGCTGCAGGCCACCACTGGTGCCCAGCCTATGGGGACCATGTCCTGTTTTCATTGCATTGTCAGATGAGAAATTCCTTAGAATTCAGGAATTTAAAATAGCGAGTCAATATCTCATAGTGGTGCAGCTACGGCAGAAGCAAAACAAAAATGAAAAACACAGCAACAACAACAAACAATGTTGGGTGACCTTCCAAAGGCCAGGCAGTGAGAACTGTTAAAGAAGGTATAGACTGGTTTGGGCCAGTACTGTTTCTTGGAAGGGGGCTGGTGGGCCTCTTATCCATCATGTGTTTGCCTCGCTGTCAATGTTGTCTTGGGATGGCAACAGAGAAGGATATGGAGCAACACATTTTACATTCACATAAGTAGCATTCACATGAACGTAGTGCTCCCCAATGAAGGTGGAGAAGATTGAGGATATCCTGGAGACCAGTTCAGAAAAGGATGGGCGCATTTCTGCTTTGGGGTGCCAGCATTTGAGCATCACTTCATACCTGTCCCAGAAAGAAATGCTGTGAGAGACACAAAGGCAAGTACTTCTGTACAAGTCATAGACTTCAGACATACAGATGACCCCACCAGATTCTTACTTACAAGGCGTCTGGGCAGTATTCTGGTTGCAAGAGTCTTCTGCCTTGCAACAGATAGATAGTGATATCAAAGGTGTTCACATCAGGATAAGGAGGGGCTCCTCTCGTCATGAGCTCCCAGAGAAGCACACCAAAGGACCACTAATAAAACAAGACAGGAGAAGTCAGGTGAGAAAAGTGTTAACCACACTACTATGAAGGGAAAACCAGTAGCTCTCCAAAATTAATTCTTGATTGACTTACTTAACACCGTTTCTATTTAGGGGGGAAATTTTTCTAAAGAGAACTAGTAAGCTATACATTTCATGCCCTGCTTAAATCAGAAAGAGGTAAGGTTTATATTACAAGAATTATAGTTTTCAAAAGGAATATTCGAAGTCTACAGGATGTTTAAGATTTAATCTGTGATTAGTGGAGTACATTTTCTGAGTTCTTTCTCGTAGGGCCAAAGTACCAACATGTTCCTAGCTTCCCCTGCAATAGCTTTGCCACTTTAGATTTTTATAGAAAAAATGGACCTCCCAGAATTTAAAAAAAAAAAAAATGGATTAAAAAGTTCCTGTTTCTCTATGTTTGTGTGTCTGTGTGAGTCTATTTTCAACATGTGGAAGAGATGCTCATGTTCACAGAGGCCAGAGGCCATCAGATCCCCTGGAAATGATAGAGGTCACTGTGAGCTGTGATATGGGTGTTAGGAACAGAACTTAGGTCCTCTGCAAGAGGTGCTCTTAACTGCTGAGCCGTCTCCAGTTTTATGGATCCAAGACCTCTTCTGGCCTCTGCAGTCACATGCATACATGCGCTACACAGGCACACATCCAGGCAAAACATCAAAATACATACATTTAAAGAGATAGGAACTGGAAGCTTATCTAAGGACAAAGTACTTGCCATGAAATTGTAAGGACCAGAGTTCTTATTACTAGCCCCACAAAAAGAGGGACAGACACACACACACACACACACACACACACACACACGTACAGAAAGGCACACACATCAAACAAACATGAACAAGCAAAAAGGGGGGGAAATGTAAACATCTAAGTGTTAATGTTAAAGGGAAGCTCTAAATCAGTGTAAGAAAAAAAAAAAATCTGCCGGGCGGTGGTGGCACACGCCTTTAATCCCAGCACTTGAGAGGCAGAGGCAGGTGGATTTCTGAGTTCAAGGCCAGCCTGGTCTACAGAGTGAGTTCTAGGACAGCCAGGACTATACAGAGAAACCTATACTATACAGAGAAACCCTGTCTTGAAAAACAAAAACAAAAACAAAAACAAAAAAAATAAAATCTGTATTAAATGCATAACTAATCCAACTGCTAGGCAACACTTTTCTATTGAAAACTAATTTCAATAAATCTGAAATTGCTAAAGTGCCAGATTAATGTGAAACAGCTGTATGAGTATTTTACTGGGAGACCAGAGAGACATGGAGGGGCTGAGAGAGCTGCGAAATGTATCTGAAATCACCCTGGCGTAAACGTCTGCATTCAAAGACTTCCTGATCCTCAGGTCTGGCTGTGGCTATTGAACTTCACAGATATGCATTTTCTTGATTTAAAGCTCCCTACTCAAAATAGCAGGGATCATGCATATCATTCCTCCCATCCCACCCCCACTGGACATGTGACAACCTTGACAAGGAGGTAAGTCAGCATATGTAAGTCACCCTATGCAGAGGACACAGAACAATAGTTTTTTCTAGGGGACATTTCCAGGTCATTTCCATACAAAAAAAAAAAAAAAGCCTATAGGAAGGGCATGAGGCTGGTGTGTGAGTGTGTGTGTGTAAGAAAGAAAATCTATACCAAAAAGGAAGTTAGAACCAAATTTAGCTCAGAATATTTAGCGAAAAGAGCAATACATGTCTGAATCCTGAGACAGAAGGAAACTATGAAGCTCCAGGGTCAGCTCTCTAGTTGTTAGAGTTCCTGAAGCAATCACTTAATGACTTTTTTTTTTTCCCAAATAAAAGAGCCACCCCTCCCTTTTTCAAATGATTTATTTGTGTGTGTGTGTGTGTGTGTGTGTGCGCGCGCACACACGCACACATGCCATGGTGAGTACGTGGAGGTCAGAGAATAACTCCCAGGATTCAGTTCTCTCCTACCACCTTGTGGGGTCACAATGGGAGGCAGACAGGTCATCAGGCCTGTGTGCAAGCACCTCTACCCATCAAAACCACTGTGCCAGCCTGCAAGAGCTCTCCTGCCCTCTTTCCTAGGAATAGGGGTACTGTCTCACCCTGTAGTCTACTTTGGCCTTGAGCAGGCAGCAACCTTCCCACCTCTGCCTCCTGAGAGCTCTGTTATAAATATGAGCCACCCTGTGCCACCCTGTCTGGTTCAAGAGCCATTAAGATCACTGAATACTTCGATCGAAGTAGGGAACACAAATCCTCTTCCAGGAGCGAGCTAGATAATTTCCCTCTCGACTCAGCCTCTCATCAAAGTTTTCATGTATGTAACACTAATTCTGGAAACTTACGGGGTGAACGCTTAAGCTCTAGAATTTGAGTTAAAATTTAAGTCCACTGAACAAGTGCTGATTGACCTTCGATCCTGTACAAGTCGGTTACTGTCCAGGTTACTAGACAGAGGTCCCAGGGCCGATTGAACTCTGTTAACAGTGTTGTGCAATAGGAACATAACTGTAATAGAAACTGATGATAGAAAAGCAGTGCAGCTGCTGTGAAATATCAACAGGCACCCAGAAAGATTATAGGACTAGAGAGGGGAAAATGGATCTTGAGGAAGAGGCAAAACTTAGGCAGGAGTTCATGGCAGACTCCTAGATGGAGCGGTGCAGCAGCAAGAGTATCCACATGAAGTTAAGTATGGTGGCATACATCTCTAATTGTAGACTTGGGAAGCAGAGGCAGAAAAATAATGAGTTTGAGGCTAGACTGAAGTGCTAGATAGAGACACTGTGTCAAGCCCTTATCTCCCTCCAAAATGAACAGACATTTCTTCCTGTTGAATTTCTAGTCCTGGAGAGGTCACACTTCTAACCTGTGGAGTAGGTGATGGGGAGAGATGGTCACAACACAACTGTGAGGGGAAGGTTTTCAAATGCTGAAAATGGGTCAGGCTCAAACACGAGACATGGCTACCGTGTGCCTGGAGACTGTGACCACAAAAGTGCTTAACGCAAAAGGAGACTCTAGTGGCGGCAGACATGGCAGAGTTGGTAGAGAGCGTTCCTAGCATGCACGAAGCCCTGGGTTCCTCTCCCAGTATATATAAAACCAGGGATGGTAGAGCATGTCTATCATTCTAGCGCCCAGGAGGCAGAAGCAAGGGGTATCAGAAGTCCAGGTTTTTCCTCAGCTACATTGTAAGTTTGGGACCAGCCTGGGCTACATGACTAAGATTCTTTCCAAAACAAACAAACAAACAAACAAACAAACAAACAAAAATGGAGAAGTTTGCTCACAAATCCTCAAGCCAGCCGAGGATTCTGAGTAAGAAGAGGGAAGGGAGCTTCAGTATGAGAAGCAAGTAAGCCTGTGGATCTTTTCTCCACGTCCGATGCCAGAAGAGGGTCTGCCATAGAGTGCAGCATGTGTAAACATCACTTCCTACCCAAATTATTTTCTTAATCCTTAGAATGGTTTAACAGTGATCATAGCCTTGAAGTGTAAATAACTTTGTAGATGGTGTAGGAACATGGAAGCCAGAGCTGTAAGAGGCTGATGAGATGCAGGGTCTGCAATGGAGAAGGAGTAGAATAGAGAAAAAAAGACTCTCGAATACCATACACCTTAGGCAACGGCATCAGAAGGGAGGTAGAAAGACACAGCTTCCAGAAAGCATTATCCTAGACTATAACAAACATGCTTGTCTGATGGTATGCACCTGTATCCAGAATACACAAATGACTCAAACAACTTAAACCAAAAATGGGAGTAAGGTCTGACGAGACATCTCATCAAAAAAGATACAAGGATGTCACTGAGCGCATAGTATGCTCAACATTAGTCATTAGAGAAATATAGATTAAAAAGAAAACACAGCTTTATTAGATTGGTTTAAACTCCCCCAAATCTGACAATACCAACTGTAGGTGGGGATGCCGAATGGCTGTAACTCACAGGGATCACCGGTCGGGAGAGAAAACGATACAGCCATTGTGTAAAACATTTGGCACTTTCTTAAACATTTGAACATGTAGGAGTGGTACTCCTAAATATCTAAAAGGAAACAAAAATATATTCACACACTTTTAAGCAAGTGTCTAAGTTATAATTATAATATGTAATTATAATATGTATATGTCATGTATAATATGTATAATATGTAATCGCTGTAGGTAACTGCCTACCAATAGGATCCTTCAGCTGGTAACGGAGGAGACAGAAGGAAGATAGGCTGTGGAGAATAAAGAAAATTTCCTGGTTAAGAAGTAGGAAGAAAACCAGGTAGCCCAGTGTCTGGAAAGAAAGGGGTATTTCAAGGAAGGGCTGGGTGCCTGTGGACGGTGGATGATCCTGCGAAATGAGGCAGAACAGGAACAGAGAAAAGCCAGCTGGACAGAAAAAGCAAGAACACACACTTTGGTGAAGAGCTTGTGCTAAGTGAGCACCACTGAACGGGGCTGTCTGGACACGAGTAACTTCACAGGAAGTGAGTCCTATCTGGTTTGAACGCTCATGAGCGTATTTGGTGTGGCCAAATCGCACCTGGGCACTGGCTAATAAAAGAACCTATACGAACGCAGGCATGTTTTTGCGCGTAGGATTAGAGATACTTTGAATTTACTACATGCTTTTGGAAATGTTCCACGTCAACACTCAAAAGACTATGCTGCCTTTGAAATGAAACTTTATACAAACTATTCCATGCAGTCAGCGGCTGTTGAGCAATGCAGCATTGTGTGTGGCTTACCCTTCACTGTATAGTGTCTTTCAGTGAGAGGGACTGCACTGATATCAGCATTTCCTTTAAGTGTTTGCTCTAGGTTTCGTGGCTCTTGGGCCTTTTCTTGCCGATGTCTGCTTTACAGGTTACAGAATTACCTGCATATCACTATATAATCAATGATGCTGAAAAGTTCAGCTAGGCTATAGGTACCATTGCATCCCAGTCTTAGCTCACTTGCAATTCCCTAGAAAGTTCCCTCAGTCCCATTTGTAACTCATTTGTTCCCTCAGCTCCCATTCCTATTCTTAGCGACAGGCAACCACTGATCTGTTTTGCTTATAGTCCTCCTGCTTTCTAGAAATTTCTCACACGTGGAATCATTGAACATTTTATCTTTTGATTCTGCTCTCTTTCACTTGATATAATTTTGGGAGTTCTAACTGCACTACAGCACATGTTCGTCATTCCTGTATACTGCCAAACGGTTTTGCATCATAGGCATCTCTTTCTCCCTCTCTCCCTCTCTCTCCTCTCTTTCTCCTCTCTCTGTCTCTCTGTCTTTCTGTCTCTGTCTCTCCCTCTCTCTCCTTCCCTCTCTGTCTGTCTCTGTCTGTCTCTGTCTCTCTCTCTCTCTCTCTGTGTGTGTGTGTATGTGAAGGCCATAGATCAAGGTCTACTTTGCATATCTATCCACTTTATTTTTATTTTGTATATGAATATTTTGGCTGCACATATGTACATATGTGTATCACGTGCTTGTTGCCCACAGATGCCAGAAGAATGTGTTAAGTCCCCTGAAACTGGATTTATAGAAGGTTGTTAGCTGCTACAAAATGCTTGCAGGGCAGTAAATGCACTTACCTGGCTGAGCCATCTCTCTAAGTCCCAAAAACTTTAACTTTTTGTAAACAGAATTTTTCACTCAACCTGGAGCGTACCAATTTGAGTAGATGAGACGGACATCAAGTCTCAGGTATGTTCCCTGTCTCGGCCAGGCCAGGGCTGGAACCACAGATGCCTGGCCCAGCTTTTACGTGAGGGCTGGGGACACACTCAGGTCCTCATGCCCGCACAGCAAGCAGCTTACTGACTGAGGCATCTCCACAGCACGAGGTGCATCATATTTCACTTATCCATTCTCAAGCTGATGAATATTAGGACTGCTCCTGATTTGGGGCAATTATGAATAATACTTCCGCAATTCTTTACGTGCCAATCTTTGTGTGGGCATGTTATTCTTCATTATTAGCTAATGAGTCACAAATGTGTTCTGTGTAATGCCCACTCAGATCTTTTTTCGACTTTTGTTGTTGAGTTGTTAACCCCCCTCCCCTCCTGTAAGCACACAAGCGGTCAGGTCTGAATGTGAGGATAAGTGAGCTCTCAGCCACTGACATGTCACCTTGTTACAGTCTCCCTCTCTAACGCTCATTTTCTTATACGTCTTCATCTATACAAACTTTCACTGTCAAAGTCTCAGGCATCAGGCTCTACTTTGTGCTCTCTTTCCCTCCCTCCCTCCCCTCCCTCCCTCCCTCCCTCCCTCCCTCTCTCCCTCCCTCCCTCCCTTCCTCTCTCCCTCCCTCCCTTTAATGGATCTCATGGCCCCAGAAATCTCTTTACACTGCCATGGCTTGTGACATACTTCTTGAAAACAAAAGGTTAGTCACCTCCAATAGATGTCAATACCCCTTCCTCCTCCTCACAGGATCAGAAACTAGATGAACACCCCTTCTTTGGCTTATTCCATAAAGCCCACTCCTCTCTGATTGACAAGGGAATGAGATGATTTTTTTTTTTTTCACCAACCTCAGGCCCTATCCCTCGTCATCTCTCTGCCGCTGCCAACCTTCCCTTTTGAAGCACACATCCTCCAGGAACATTTATGGAATGACTTGTGTACTGACAGCACAGATTTGTGGTTGTATTCTTAAGGGTAAAACAACAAATATTTTTCTACCTAAACATCGCACTTTTCCTGCCTCGTGGCATGTGAGTAAAACAGCCCACTCGGGGTTTCACGCAGCACTCATGCTCTGAGCATGCTCTGTAATTCCTAAGAGGCCAAGGACTAGGGTTTTGGACCAGTGAGAACCAGTGGACTGCTGTTCCCTTCACCCACATCCCTTGTTACATGCTTCTCTTCGGCTGGCGTCCATGGTAGTCTCCCCTGGATCTTCAGCCTCTCTGCCTTCCTCCTCACTTTACTGTGTAGATTCTTTCAAATGATTTCTTTTGGACTCTCATATAAATATCACTAGTCTACAATGCTGTGTGTGCTGGTGTTGGGAGATGGGGTCTCTAAGAGATTACCGGAACCTGGGCGTATAGCTCACTGTGGTGCTTTGGTCTATGTTGATTTTTGAATAGACAAGGGAATTTCTGAATATAGTTTGGTACCTACTGGACAGTTAAACTCCAGTTTTACACCTGCAATTGAAGACACTCTGCAATTAGTGGTTTGGAATTTCATAAAAAAAAAATGTTACCATACAACTACGGAAAGAAAGTCCAGAAAGAGAAATTTAGGAAGGATGGGTACATTACCACATCTGACTTGGTGGTGAACTTCTGCGTTTGCAGACTCTCTAAAGCCATCCACTTCACGGGTAGTTTTGCACCTGTTTTGTTGTGGACACTATAGTACTCTTTATCGTACATGTCTCTGGCAAGACCGAAGTCAGCAACCTTGACAGTGAATTTTTCATCCAACCTACGGGAGAAAAATTATTACTGACTGGAGTAGAATAATTTACAACGGTGCTCAATGCCTATAGATTTTCAAAAGTGGCTTTAGTATTAGTGATCCATAATTTCCTCTGGCCTATTGACTAATGCTAAATTACAGTGGAATCCCTGAATAAAAATGCCTGACATTTACATTACAAATTCCACACCTGCTGAAGAGAGACATTGTGATTGACATGGCATTTGCTAGGGTGTAGGTTTGCAGAAAAGGTAAAGCTGGATTCCACCTAGCTTTCCTTGGTGGCAAAATAAATAGGGCACCAGGCCTGTGCACTGCAGCACCTACATCACTATAACATCACTTGTTATCTTACAGTGTGTTTCATAGGATGAAGAGGTTATGGGTGCTATTTTACTGGGTCTCTCTCTCTCTCTCTCTCTCTCTCTCTCTCTCTCTCAAATAGGCCAGCCAGCACATAAAACTCTATGTCCCATCAGTGAGGTAGTGAGACAGAAGTCGAAGCACCCAAGAAAACTGTCATGTTAAAAAAAAACCAAACCAAACCAACCCAAAGTCAACGAGACAAATACTTTCTGCTAACTAAGACTGTGTATTCGTTGTTTAACGTACTTTTATGATGTTACCCTGAGCAAGACCTAGGTAGAGCAGTAACAGCATAGCTCTTTCATTCACACATACCATGAGCCATGCATCAGTGCTCTGCAAGGGAAAGCCAGGATTGAATTATAAACTGATGACCGTTGTTGTTATAAAGCCGGGCAGCCAGACACAAATAAAAGTTCTTTGTATATTCCTTCCCAAAGACCATTTTTGGTAGCACTTCTGCAGGCTGGTTTCAGAGCTGCTGTTGGGAGTTACACTGCATTGGTATTCCTGTTACCAGCTTTCCTTTTTCACTGTCAAATGCTGGAGATCAAATTCTCTCTCCCGATCACTAATTCAGTGTGAAACCACAACACTGGAGACTGCTGGTGGGAAGGACTGAGGAAAGCTGGGGGACAGAGCAGCTGTCTGAGGTCCCCTGTGGAGCAACCTTTTAAATGCTTTGTTTGATAAAACTAAAAGCCCCACCTACACCCCAGGGGCTTAAAGATTCACTCAAAATCATCAAGGAAATTATTTATTTATTTATTTTGCTTCGAAGAGAAGAGAGAAAATGTTCTTACTGGCAGAGTATTGAGAAAAGACTTCGTTTGTACTTTGCAAATGGAGATACTTCCCATACTTACATGCAGTTTCGTGCAGCTAAGTCTCTGTGGACAAACTTTTTGCTGGCAAGATATTTCATGCCTTTGGCTACTTGAAGACCAAATCCTATAAGATCTTTCACAGTTGGATTCTGCAATCAAAGAGAGTCGGAAAAGCATAAACTAAGCACTCAATGTTCTAACAGTGAGCTCAGAATACTGCAGTGTTTATACGACTTATCTTGTCTCAAATAATAACTCATGCCCCTGGGAGAGCCACAACTATTTATTAAGTAACTAATACTGTATACAACGTATTGGGCTAGATATTTTCTATAAATTTTAGTTATTTTGTACACACTTCTGCTTGGGGGGTGTTATAAGCTCTTGTTTTCCAGATGGGGAAATGCAGATGTTCTGAAGTGCAGATTTTATTATTCAATGGGTATGATGAGACAGAATTGATCAGGAGATAGTTCATGTTGAAAAGACAGTTTGCTTCTTACAGTTTCAAAAAAAAAAAAAAAACCTCGATATGTCACACCACACATGCAGAGCTGTGTTGGAAAGTATCAGAGATAGGCAGGAAGCAGGAGGGGAAGGCATGGGCAAGATCCTTTATTGTAGCTCCCCTGAGAAGGTGCAGGACAAAGGCAGCCTTGGCTCTTTTAAATAGTTCCAGCAGGGCTGTTCTAAGGGTCTCATGTCTGGTCCTAGGGTGGTTAGGATAGGTAGATAGTAGGTTAGAGTCTGAGAACCTGATGTAGTGGAGCTGAAGCATGGGTTGGTTTGCAGATGAATGGCACACTCTAAAGGCAGAGTGTAGACTACTTTAAGAATTAGCCCTGAAAGGAGCAATCCTACTCAAACCAGCAAGGATCTAGATGTCAGGAACTTGGTAAATGTAGGAGGCTCAGAAAAACAAGCCAAACCACTCCGGAGGACATGCATCCACTGGAGTCTGTTGGAAGCTCACCTGAGCTAATGTACCAGCTTGTTCATCATCCAGCAATCCTGGACCAACACAGAGAACAGTGTATACAAGTGCCACTCCCAAAAGTGTACGAGCAGAGGAAAGGCTTTAGTGACTGTAAGACTGGAATCTGAAGTTACACATCTCACTGTGATGAGAAGGGTCTTACTATCCAGAACAGGCTGTCTCTCCTTCAGCAGCTACCATGGAGCTTCTGAGCACAGTATTCCAATGATAACCAGACAGAAGGGCCGCAGTCCCTGCTAGTACACATAGCCCACACAGTGTGTGAACAGGCCACATCTTGTAGCTTAGACATATGTGTTAGGCACCAGTAACCATTCTTTGGGTATTAAGAGGCCAGCTTCTATTCTGTAATGGACAGTAAGACATCTCTCCCATGCTTTAATCCCAGGAGAACAGTGCTACAGAGAAGGTGTCATATCTAAGCTGACTGACTCATCAGAGAGATGACAAGAGTTAGCAAGGCCTTTGCAATGTCAATTCGCATTGTCTGCAAACATTTTCACACCCTGAGGGTGTTTTATTCTTTTGGCCGAACAGAAACTATTTCTTCAATGTCCTAGAGCTTACTTAGTGTCATGTTTATACAGTCATTTTTGATGAAGAGTAAAGCTACTTGGTTGACTCCCACGGGGACCTGTGCAGCAGTAGCCAAGCCTGAGGCTATCCAATCAGATTAGTTCTGGGAGCTCTTCATTCTGTTCTCCTCAGCCCTGGCCCGGCTAAAGTTCAGTCAACTGTTATGTCCTGGTATAAGTGTCATAAAGAAAACTCACACCCACAAGAGGTGTGGTCCTCTTTTGTAACCGTGAGCTCATCTCTTGGACTAAAATTTGTTAAGAGCTGAAGTGCTGAGGACGGGGCCCATAGGAGTAAACAAGATATGCAAAGTTCCTACCCTGTAAGCTAGTGAGTATGTGAGCATACACATATATGGTTTTTGTTTATTGCACAGTACAACACTATTTGGTATCATATAAAGTAAGATACACATATACTTTAACCTGAAGATAGATGAAACGTATCACAATATATTTTAACCCACATTTTAAAAATATTATTTCAACACATGATCAATATAAGGGATTATTAAAGAGCTATTCCTCTTTTTCTAAGACAGCATCTGCCTATGGATGCTACCGAGAAGGTATCATATCTCAGCTGATTGGGTAATAGACTGGATTGGCAAGTAGCTTTTTATAAGACAGAAATGCTTGTGTTGGAGCTAGAAAGATGGTTCAGTGGGAAAAATGCTTCCTTTGTAAACATAAGAATCTGAATGTCAACCCCAAGCATCCATGTAAAAACCAGGTGTTATAGTACACCTCCTAACACCTCTAACTCCAGGGCAGTGGGCAGAGGCAGGCAGATCCTAGAGCCTCACTGGCTAGCTAATTTAGGCCAAATGTTGAACCCCAGTTTCAGTGACAGTCCTTGTCTCGAAACCTAAGGTAGAGAAAGAATTGAGGAAGACACCCAGTGTCAGCCTTTGGCTTGGACAAGTACTCTGGTAGGTGTGTGTGCAGACATCCTGACACACCCAACAAAGAAGCAAGAGAGCAAGCAAACAAATGGGCTGGAAAGATGGCTCCATTGTTAAGGCCATCTGCCATTCTTGCAGAAGACATGGATTTGTTTCTCTTGCACATGCATGATAGCTCATAACTGTTTGGCTTACTGCTTATTTGCAAGTCAATAAGCTTGGTACAGTACTTACATGGGTCTCATTTCGAATGAAATTTCGAAGATCTCCATGCTTCATATAGGGTAGAACCACCAGAGGGGACCCTTCACTCCGCAGGCAGATTCCCAAGAGTGAGAGGACATTGGGATGGCTGAAGTCTTTCATGATGATCCCCTCAGTCAGAAACTGGGAGACTTCTTCTATATCTGTGATTCCTGAAAAATTCAGTGTTGAGACTTTAGCCTCGAGAGAGGACAATGAATACTTTTTCAAAGTTAGATAGCAAGAGAGAAATGTCTAAAACCAGCAGGTGACAGTTTGTCAGGGTGCTTCAGCCTTAGAGCGTTCTGTCCATAACATGCCTGAGTGAATGGTGTCTGGGGCAGAAAGGATTTCCCAGCCCCGCCAACTTTCCTTACCTATTGTGAGGATAACATCTGAGAATCCTCCAACTAAGAACCGATTAACAACAGGAGAGTATGAGGTCCTTTTAAAAACATTTTGTTTTGTTTATTATTACTATTAGTGTATGTGGGGGTAGGGAAAGCAGATGATTGTGAGCCACCCATAGGGGCTGCTGGGAACAAAGCTCGAGTCCTCTGGAAGAGTGAGAAGTTCTCTTAACTGCTGAGCCATCCCTCTAGCCCTGCATAAATGAGAGCTATGATCTGCCTTGAGGGGCGGGGAGAACTTCTCATTTTTAAGGCCTACTACTACTTTCAGGAATAAAGGAGACCTGGGGTCAGAAAGGCAGGAGATAGTCAGAAGAGGCCTGCCAGATATCTTTTAGCTCAAAGAACTCAACAAACCAAAGCCCCATAGTGTAGGATATCGTTTCCCTGAGCCTCGAATGTGTCGCCCTGCACAGTGCCATCAAGTCACCACTGACAACCTCATTTGTGAAACAGAGTTCAGGAAACAACTGGTCTCATGCAGAAGCATAGATTGTTTTATACAGATACAAACCAAAGATGCACACTGTTCCATCTGGGCAGTATCCAGGGCCTAGGCTGACAAGTGCTGCTGTAGTTGGTTAGATAGTGTTCAGCTTTATGGGCCATGTGGTGTCTGTTGCAAATACTTAACTCTACTGCTGAACCATGAAAGTGTACACAGTAAATGCCTAGGTCACAAAAAAGACTCACCCATAAAAACAGCTAGTGGGTTATAGATCAATGTTTACTGATCTAGGAGAATTTGAGGACCAGCTACCATGTGGCATATGCAAGTAGCTCCCCAACTCTTTTTCTGTACTCTGGATTGGACTGAGCCTTGTATGTGTAAATGCTCTACCATTGAGCTACATTCTTCCCAGCTAAGTGGGTTATGTGTGTTTGTGTTCATGCATCGTATTCACGTGTGTGTGTGTGTGCGCGTGTGTGTGTGTACACAAAGACCCAAGAATGACATCCATTGTCTCTGCACCATTCCTTTGAGCCAGGGTCTCTCACTGAATTTGGATCAAAGCTGCTGATCAGCAAGCCCCAGTAATCCTATTTCCAATGCTACAAACACTTGTGGACATGCTGTTTTTTTTTTTTTTTTTTTAATTTTTTTTATTTTATTTTCATGTGAGTGCAGGGATCTGAGCAGTGGTCCTTATGCTTATTGCTATTACTCACTGAGCCATCTCTCCAGCCCCAGAATAGCTAGTGGTTAGTGTAGTACTTCCTAATTACCTCTGGAAAGACATACTGAGGGCACACCAATGAAGACTTAACAACATTAACATAAGCTTCACAAGTATCTCTTTGGTGTTCCTGAGAACACCAAATGCTTTCTAAGGTCTGGAAAGGAGGATGGAGGTCAACGTGGACCGACAACAGCAACCACATGACAAAGATAGAAAAATGTCTTGGGTTAGGACTGTTCTGAGTAAAAATGGCAACACTGCTTTCCTCTGAGGATAACTTATTGATCAGTGTACTTTATCTACCGTGGTTTGCTACTGAACTCCACGTAGACTGTCCCTTTATTTATTTTGTGGTCAGGTATCCACAAAATTAACCATATAGAATGGACGCTCATGGAGATTAGACTGATTTTTAAAAAAAGTTGAAGTAGTTCTGGTATCAGAACTTGGAGGGAAACCCCATTTATACTTTTGAAGCTTATTAATTCTAATACAAATCTATAATATAGTTGGCTAACATTTTTCCCGGTGGCCTCAAACTCTAAAGTATAAAATTACAAAGTAAGAAAGCAAATATGTGAGCTCTGTCAACAAAGGCGGAGCCAGGAATCTTCTCACGTGCAGAGTACACTGGCTTGTATACTGTAGCAATTTTGTCCATAATTATGCCTGTATATCAGTGAAGACTAAGTTTATGTTTACAAGCATATCCTGGTCTTTAAAGAGACTGTGCACTTGATCTTAAGAGTTTTCTACGTAACAGCTATAATTTTAAGAAATATTTCATTAAGAGGGGACATGTTGTGTTTCCTTAGGAATTAATTTCTGTGGAACACCTCATTCCATAAACGTGGATAAGTGAGGGATTATCATACTTAATGATTCTCCAGTTTTCTGCCGGTTATTAATCCTTTTTTTCTAATATGGAAGTGCTGGTTAAAAAACAATTATAGTAGTGTCTCTGGGCAGAATGAGTCATTACTATGGGATGTGCGAATGCTTCCAATAGTTTCCATAAATGTCATTTGCAAAACAATTATTGCAAGTCAAATGTGGCCAAATGATACTCAGTTCATTTAGGAGACTCGCCGCTCCTAACTCCCTTACTTATTAGTTCTCCGTGGGGTAATTTCAGAGGGACTATCTCACTAAGTGTTTAGACTAAACACATTTTCAGGATTAATTCCACAATTTCAGTAGCAGATGATTTTTTTTTCCCACAAGGGAAAGTGCAAATCAACACTTCATTATTTGCAAACCACAAATGTACCCTCCACTAGCAAATGCAACTTACTATTCAAGGATTTCACAGCACAGTGAATTTTCTTTCCGTCATTGTCCAACAAAGTCCCATGATAGACACAGCCAAAATGCCCTACCGAAAAAGAGAATTTGCTCCAGTTATATGATACTGGCTTAATTATGCAACACTTATTTATTAAGCCCCTTTCCTGTAAGACCAAAAAAGGCACATAACTTATGATACTTTAATTAATAATACCACTCTGTATGGTAAAAGTGTTAGATATAAATATAGATGCAATACATTTCTCTCCATGCTGTAAGCAATATGATTATTTAATATATGGTGAAAATGGTAGGTAGTATGGATTCTTTTAAAAATTAATATACTAAAGCATCACGTCATTGGGGTATCATTGGACACAATAATAGCATCTGCATGAAAGAAAATTTATTATTTTTAAGGATAAAATAATATTAAAGAAAACATGTAAATAATTTTATCCACTTGAGTAAGTATAAAATAAGCCCTCTATAGTCCAGTAACTGATTATAAATAATGTATTATAGGGTAAGGATTTCCCCTGTTAGTCACTGGTTAATATGTAAGCCATGTTGGCAGGAGTCAAAAGACAGTTGCCCAAATGGAGCAGATTCACTGTGACTCACTTCATGCATTTCCCTCTGACTTTACCCACTCACTTCCCCAACCGCGGCCTCTCAACAGTGGCAGTAATTTTTCCCAGAGGTGCCAAATGTCTGATAGCTGTGTAAGTCATTCAATTAACTCATGGAGTCCGGCAAGCTGTCCTGAGTGCTTACTATATGAGGTATGGGGCTACCCTCTGTGACACAAAGATGAATACAATAAAACCCATGCTCACGAGTGCTCACAATTTTTCATGGGGGTGGGGGGAACATATAAACAAACAGTAGTTAATGTTGATAGCTTCTTAATGACTGTGAGTTTGGAAAAATAATCACCATGTTATCCTTTCACAGTTAAAAAAAATGTCCTGATTTTACAATGTGTAGACTAAGTATTACAAAGTAGAGTGAGCTTACAAAGAATTCCACTAGGCTTCTCCCAGGAACCAAGGAAGGGAGCCCTAAATCATCACCTGTGGCCAGGTATAAGGCAGGCATATAAGAGGATTGCTCGCACCCCACACCCCAGCTCTCTCTCTCTCTGCAATCTCATATTCTTTCTCCCCTCCTTCATTTTCTCTTTCTCTGTCCTCACTTGTTGTAGCAGGCCTCTTCCAATCTTTTTCCTCTCTTTTTGTCTTTCTCCACCCCTTTCTCTGCCTCTATCCTTTCTCCACTCCTCTCCCTTCACACAGTACTAAAACGTCTTTTTATACTAGGCTTGTGGCTTGGGCGTGATTGTTCAGGGGACGCTTAGGCTCAGGCCTACCAAGATGGTCCCTCCCGCTGCATCATGTCACTGTTTTACAAAACACAACAGTGAGAGTATAATGTGTGAGACTGTACTCTCCAACACTGGCACACTGACTGGATTTACAGGCCTGTAACATGACCCAATCACATGCTTGTGCACAGAGGCCACTTTTCAGGAAAACACAACTTACAACCTCAGCTCTGGATGTTCTGAAGGACCAGTATTCACACACTGCCACCCCATCAGTTTCTCCTGCATCATCCTGGCAGATGCCTATGCAACCTCTTGTAGAGCGTTTAGAATAAGAGTAACCAGAAGCCATTCAGTACTAAGTTAAAAAGGATTTCACAGTAGACTTTATCTCATGGCTTCTGGTTGGTTTCTCTTCCTGACAAATATTTCCTCCAATAGTGTTAATGTTTGCAGTTATCGATGCTCTGGCTAGCTTACTGCAAGTAGTCATTCTTTGTATGAAGAAATTGGAGTGCATTGTGGAGATGATATATGTTGCCTTAGATCAGTGGAGGGCTATAAATTCCCCGTATCCTGATGCTGTCCAGCAGTGTACAAGCTGCTGTACACTAGACTTTGCTAATGCTTTCAAGATAGAGAAAGATTGAAGAGACAATGGAGTGAAAAAATTGACATGATTTTTTTCCCCAAGAAACTGTAGTTACTGTGAGAAATATTAGGGAGAAATGGGGTCTTCTCTCCTATGCTGGCATTATTATCCAAAGGCTTCCACACATAGGGCAATCTCCGTGGATATGCTTTTTTCACGTCTGTATTTCTGCAGGACAGAACTCAAACACCTCATTATCAGGCTCTGTCAGGAGCCCTCAGCATTGTCTAAGTTCCTAATCTGCAAAACAGGAGATAAAAGGCTTACTGGAAAACTGTACTTAACAGAGAGCTGAGTGGAAACACTTACCTCTTCCTATGACTTCATTGAAATGCACAATCAGGCTACTGGGTCCAATCACTACATGCTGAACTGCTTGGACCAGCTCTGGATTTAGAGCACTGAGGTCAATGTGAACAGTATTTTGTAGTAATGGGCTGGATATATCAGAGTCTCCACTTGTCAGGATTGGGGACAGATCTGTCAGAGGATACTGCACTTGTCTGCATACTCCATTCTGAGAGGAGTTGGGAAACTGGTCTGCAAGATAAAGCAAATAGATACAGCCATGAAGCCTCACTCACTGGGATGTGCCTCAGGGGTGGCGAAGGGAATGAATAGTGGATTGTAACATTAATGAAATGCTAGTTACTGCATTCAGTGAGGCTGGGAATACCCTTTGCAAAGGAATGGTTGGAGAAAGATGGTGGTGAATCCGGAAAAGGCACACACATAGACCTTTGGACAGAAACATTTTATAAAGAGCTTAGAAATTTTTTTTAAAATGAGTAATGTTAACAATGAACTCTTGCTTGTCTTATTTGGTTTCTTTGGGTATTTATTTTTCTTTTTATTAATAACAAAAAGCAATGCCTGAAGTTCATTTTAAGACATATTCTTCCTCTAAGAAACAGAAGCAGTATGAATCGGTGATGGCTTCTAGAGGAAAGGGTTAATTTTCCTTAAGGATGAGGGCCCCGAGTGAGAACCATGTTCGAGTATATGGCTTCATACCTAGGAATATATAGGCAGCACATATTGATCTAGATAAGTTATTTAAAAAAAAGGTCATGAGATGGGGTGGGGGAGGACAGGGAGTCAGCGGGAAGAGTAAGCATGAAAATGATCAAGATGCGTTGTATGAAATTCCCAAAGGATTAACAAAAGCATTATATTAAAAGGAAAAGAATCAGAGGCTCAGAAGCAAAGTGGCTAAGCAGCTGCCCAGTCCTGCAAATATCCAGTTTACACATAAAAAAAAAATAAGAAAAAGATGCCTTCTGAGGTGATGACTTATTAATGGAAATAATTAGTATTGTGGCAACTCCTAGACAAGGGAATACGTATAGAAAAATACATACAATCAATACAAGTTGAATATCCCTTTCAAAAATACTTGGGACCAGAGATTGTTTAGTTTTTGAATTTTCTCAGAGTTTGAAAAACTGGCATGGACTTTACTGGTTGGTCATTCATCCCTGATCACCCAATCTGAAATTTAAAATCAAAAATATATAACTTTTAAGCCTGATACTTCAAAGTATCATAGTTCTTTAGGGTTGGGAAGATGGCTCAGTGGGCAACAGCACTTGCTTTACAAGCATGAGGACTCGAGTTCAAACCCCCCAGCTGTCATATAAACAACAACAATAACAAAAAGCATTGCAGAACCAAGACACGTGGTTCCCAAGAGCTTCTAGCGAGCCTAGCAAAAAAACCGGTGATCATTAGGCTCAGGGACCCAGCCTGTCATAAGGTAACAAGGCCAAGAGTGATAGCCAAGGCTACTGACATCCTGCTCTGGGCTCCACATGTAGGTACAAGGACATGCACGCACAGGCACACACAGGCACACACAGGCACACACAGGCACCCACAGGCACACACAGGCACACACAGGCATACACACACATGCACTCACGTATGCACGTGCACTCAGCACACATATGTGTTTGTGTGCGCACACACACCACAGAACTTTCAACTATTTTTTTATTTCAAAATTTTGGGTTATGGTTGTCAACCTGTACTTATATATATCGTTAAAAGTCACTAATGCTACATTCTCAGGAAAGAGAGTCTCGGACAGCAGTGGTACGTTCTCCCGCACTGTGGTGGGGTCACAGTGTCATGGCTGCTTAGAGCAGGCAGTTGGATCTGTGCTGGTACGCCCTACCACTGTTCAGTTGAGGGTGTTTGGGCAGGGCCCCGTTTCCCATTAGCCCATCTTTACAACCAAAGTGCTCTAAGAACCTTAAGCAACGTTTCTTTTGTGAGGAGAGGGCAGTTTCATGCCAAGGTTAAGGAGCTGTGGCACTGAGTGCTTTTAAACCTAAAGGAGGCAAAGAAGCCACTAGGTGTTTTGCATCTCCCACTGGAACACCATCCATAACAAAGATCGGACATTAGAATCACAGCAACTGGCTGGCATTGTGTGTGTGTGTGTGTGTGTGTGTGTGTGTGTGTGTGGTGTGTAAGGACAATTTACATTCCTCACTTGCCTAACATGTGTCATCATGGCTAGGAAAACAAGCTTTTCCCTCCTGGCTTGCTTTCTACCTGCTCCTTGCTTCTTTTGCAGGGCAGAAGAATGAAAGAAGAGTGAGAGAGCGCACACTCCACACCTAACCAATAGCAACTGCAGAACTCTCTTTCTATAGCTGGTAAGAATAGTTCCCCCCTCCCTTACCCCTGCCCCATGGGGACCCAGATTTCTCTATGATGTTTCAGCAGGATTATATATGAATGATCTAAATTGGCTTCTCTGTGTATCAGACTTAACAGAGGCTCAGGAGGAGTTCCCTTCAGGAGACCTTTGTTTTGTATCTTACAAAAGTTTTTCCTCAGTCGCTGAGAATCCACGGCTCTGAACTGCAGGAGCAAAGGAGAGCGAGGTGAGGGGACAAGGTTAGAAAACCCTCGTTTGACTCCTGCTATTAAAGGGGCGGCCAGGGAGCAAGGCTTCCTTTCGCCTTTACCTACCCACCATTTGTGGGGACCTCTTCAAAGGTCTACAGTCTTCCTGGGAGGTTGCATTTGTTTGTTTTGAGCTACTGATTATTATGACTATAAAGGCCCTTCCAAAACTTTTCTGGGGGTATTTTTTGAGATTTACTGTCTGGCCGAGAAAGTATTACTAACCAAAAGAGCTACTGTGGAAAATACTAAACATGCTTAAGTGGAGTTAGAAATAGTCACGCCGTCATCAGCTTTCTGAAGTTCTGATTTTCTTGTTTGACTGCAAGCAAATAATATTATCTGTTGTTGCCACCGGGGACCACTTACCTAACCCACCTCCTTTCATCTCACACACACACACACACACACACACACACACACACACGCATGCACACATACACACACACTTTAAAGATCAAGAAAGCGTTATGGTGTGTGTGTGTGTGTGTGTGTGTGCTTGCATGTGTTTATATTGTGCTTGTGCCAGAGGTTAATGCTTGGCGTCTTTCTCAACCACTCTCCACTTTATTTCTTTAACTGAATCTGGAGCTGCTTGGCCCACGGACTCTGAGGACGTGTGCCCTACATGCCCAGGACATGTGACGTTTATGTGCTCTCTGATGATACTAACTTAGGCCCCCTTTCTTGGGCTGTAACTATTTTATAGACAATCACCTCCCATGCCCAGGAAAGCTTTGTACAAAGCAGTTAGTTGCAAAGCTCAGTAATTCCAGGTTAGAGCTATTAAAACAGGGTTATGAACTTCTAATTATAGCTCAAGTTTAAAAGCATGCACTGCTTGATTCATCCACAATCTCAAAGGATTGGGGTTCTTTCTGACAGTGAATGGAGTCATGTGGGGCATTTGATAATCTCTGGAGAACTAACCTAAGTCTCAGGAAGGGCAACAAGTGGTGAGAAACTTGAAATGCTAAATGTCTCACTGCTGGTGTACTGGCTTGGATGAGCCGCTTCTAACTTCTCAGTATCTACCCTGTTTGTGACGCACTTCTATTTATCCAATGGTAGATATTTCAACGGGGAAGTGCTTGGACTTGACTCACGTCCTGTAACTTCTAAAGATAATGGCCCTGGTACAATACAGACATTTTGCTTTGTGCAAGACATGTTTAGCTAAAACAATGTGAAGTGCCCCGGCCAACCTGACCATTTGTCGGTCTGGTGTTTTGCAAAGCAGATGCTGTTGATGACTGGCACAACGGGAGGCTTTTCTTGGATAGATCTCAAAGTATATTCAAGTCATAGATGGTGGTAGGTAAAAGGTATGCTCATTGAGAATGTTTTAAAAGGTTACTAATGGTATAATTCAAAAGTTTCCCCCCAAAAGATAGCATTTTAAAATAATATTTAAATAAAAATATTCGATAACTACAGTCCAGCTGAAGGGTTAAGAAGAGCTTCTGAGTGTCTTAGCATTGCTGAGGTAAGTTGCCTTGCTCAAAGAATTCTAAAGTGAACCTTTCTGTATGTGAGCAGAGAGCTTACAGATGCTAAAATTCCACTATGATACCTGCATGAGTTTGATTTTTAAAGTGAAGGCCATGCAATGCCGCATCAAGTTAATTATTCCTTTGGCAGGGGTCAACACTTTTTTCTACTTGTATAAAAAATAAAAAGGACAAAAAGCAAAAAGCAAGAACAATGCCACAGCTCACAGAGGTCTATGTATAGATATTTCTCAGGATAGTAAACTGAATTATACCTTCTGGAAAAGTAGCTCTGTAGTCTACAGACTCATTTGAAACCATCTCTGTAGTTGGACTTACACTTCGGGCACTTACAAGCCTATCCAAATGAGGAGTGTGTACTCTGGCGTCATAGCGAACTAATTCACTGCCCAGATCTTAAAACAGAGAGAGAGAGAGAGAGAGAGCTCGTTAAAGTCTTTGCTGTCACAGGTCCCAGGAGACTTTGACCCAGGGCCCAGAACTCACAGCCTTGTATGAATGCTTATTTAGACAACCCATATCTCCATGACAGTGTTGAATGTAATCACTATATCACTCTGGTAGCTTTTTAGACAATAAACAAAATATGCACCTTTATGCTTTCTCTTTTTCAGCCACAGGAAGAGCCCGGACAATAACAAAACTACTACTGATATAGAGACTGCACCAATGATCAATCCTGCAAAATTCTGATCCGGTTGAACGATCACTTTTCCAAGGACAGTTGAAGAGACTGCTTGCTTCCACTAGAAATAAATAAGGAGGAAAGTCAGATTTTGGCCAAGATTGATATAAAATATACTATTTATGTGGAACCAAGTTTCTCTGGGCCCCAATTAGCACCTGGTGGCCACTATTCTAGAAGGTGCATTACGGCCTTCAGAGTAAGTGAGAATTTTCTCAATTTTGCCTCAGTGTTCAGATAATTAGAAAATATTGATTACCTAATTTATTGATTACCTAACTTATTGATTACCATGACTTAGATAAACAAAAAAATTTCTTTGATCTTGAGGAACTAAAGTATACATGAAGGGAAATGGGTAGACCAAGTATTATGATACCATAGAAATATGAATAAATAAAACTTATGTCCCATTTGGGAGGGTGAAGTGCACAGCAGAAAAGATTTCTTATAAGAGGGGAGGTTGTATTATTATAGGATAATAAAGTCTCATAGTCCCTTTATTTCCATTTTGCTACACAGAAGAAATCTCGTGGTTTCTCCCAGCTCCAGTGCTCTGTGATTTTTAAAATCGATGCTCATTCTGAAAATTCAACTCTAGTTTCTACATTTGGTCTTAGATTTTGTAATTCTTTTGTATATTTCCATTTCTTAACATTTCCAGAAGACTTCAGGGATCCTTCAAAGCTACCGTTTCTTGGGTAAGCAATATATGGTATGCATGAAATAAGATATCATTCAGCCATAAACTAGAGTGAACCACAAAAATGTGTGCCAATTCAAATGAGCAAGATGCCAAAGACAAATATTGTATGATTCGACTAAGGTGAAATACCCAGGACAACAAATTCACAGAGGAAGAAAGTAGATTAGAGGTTACAGGGGCTGCTGGAGAGGAGGGTGGGGAATTATTGCTTAGTTGGTTACATAGCATCTGCTTGGGAAAGCTTTTGAGTCACAGAGCAGTGATGGTTATACACATTATGAATATAATTCATGCCCCTGAATTGTACATTTAATATCATTTAAAAAGGAAATTTTATAATATATGTGTATTGCCCTGGATTTAAAGAAACTTACATTGTCAACATTCTAAGCCTATTAAACTGGACATTTCGAATGGTAAATTGTATGGTACGTGAGATATATCAAAAATAAACTATTAAAAATAATAAAGAAACTTTCTTGTTCTGGGTTATCTGATTTAGTTGTGGACATGAAAGAATGAAATATACAACAATTGGGTTTCCACTTTACTCTGCCAAGGGGATACGTCTCCTTTTATTTATAGAGTTCTATGCAGTGTGACCACTGAAGTGGGAGGGCCTCTTAGCCTGGTAAAAAGTGGGAGAAGGGACACTCTTGCATGTTTTCTGCTCCTTATGAGAACAGCAGCACGTTTTGGCAAGAGTCTGGCATGAAGGGGACGCAGTGCTGGTTAAAACGACTTTTGAGAATTACGCTTTTGACCCAGGGGAAAGAGACAGTGTGATTAAAAACCTCGGCATTTCTCAAATCACAGCTAGGAACTGAGGCTGAGCTGATGAGCTAGAGCCAACATACAGATGAGCTTTGATGATTTATTTTAAGCCGCCCGGTGACATAATTACAGCGGCATCCTTATTTACATCATGAAAGGCTTGTGGGAACCCCACCTCTATATTTAGCTCGCTGTTGAGTTTCAGCAGGTCACTGGGGACTGTACATAACACAGTTTCTGAATGCCAGTGGAGATTCTCACAGCTCTGGTTCCCAACTTTTAACACTTCACCTTTCACTGCTTCAGGGTCAATATTGTTTCCCTGGAAGGGAAAAAGAAAACAGAACGGAAGGGTCATTAACACTTCACAGGTCAGCAGGAACGCCAGCAATTCTAGAAGGAAGCCAAGAATACAGCAAACTCGGATGCTGTTTTCCAAGAAATCTGATTTTTTTTTTTTAATGGTACTCAGCTTCACGGGAGTTGGGTTGGCTGGAAGGGAGTATGAGCATTTCAGGACACTATCTAGGCAGGAATGGCAAGAGGAGATTTTTCCATCAGGTTCAGTTTTAGAGAAAAGGAAAGGGAATACCGTTTGAGTCCTTACTTTGAAAACTGTCATGCATAGTCATCTTATTAGTGTCTTCACACGGAGGACGGGACGCATGGCAGAAAGAAAACAACATTGGGTTTAGCAGCTAAACCTGCTGAATTGCTTAACACTGCCTTTTGTCACGATTCACACCGAACTCTTTGGAAAATACCAAAGCCAAGGTTTCATCTCCAGAGATCCAAGGAGCTGCCTCGTCCATACATTCCTTTAGCTGTCTGAGCCGGGCAATTTCTTTTTATTCTTTTTGCTTAGTTGAACAGTGCACACGAGTTAAATTCATTTCAATAAAATTCCCAGAAGATGCGGTATGACCTTCATTAGATTTTGAGAGCACAGTTGCATTATTTTGAATAATTATGTAGTTCCTTGAGGATTATTAAACATTACCCAACTTGACATAGTTAACTTGAGTTACCATCAGGAATGTTAAATGTTAAAACATCAACATTTTGTTCGAGAAAGCAATCATTAGTCTTGGGAAAGGAGTGTAAACCACGGATACATTTTTTCCCCCATATCAAGACTTACTGAGTAGTTATTTATTAAACAGGCTTGGAGGGGAGAGCTATCTAAATCTATTACAATTTTTCTTATGGACAAGGAACAGATCCTAAAATAAGACAGCCCTGCAACTTTGTGTTACAAGCTCTCGAGTGTGTTCACAAACTGATTTTTCTTGCAGCATGGATTTCAAGATGGGTAGGTCTGACAGCATTCTAGAAATAGGAATTTCTGAGAGAAGGCACATCTTCATAGTCTAAGACTCCATTGAAGAAATGAACACAGACAAACCCTGTCCTTACAGTACTTCCAGAGGCGGTAGGAGCAAGCCATTGATCTAGGTCAGCCGCACAGGGTAATTCAACAGAGAAGCACATAAATCTCATGGGTCACTTTGGGGTTTGAAATGACAACTTGTTGGTTAGGTCTAGAAAGGGCGCAGGCCCTTACTCACATATTGGAGGGAATTCAGCGAATGACAGAGGAAAGAGATTAAAGAGCCAGAGGGCTTGATTTATGAGAGAAGCCCTAACATGTGCCTCGCATGCTTAGATCATAGCTAAGGGTGGGGGAAGGGAGGACATAACCTATGTCCTTCTCCAGGGCTCATGTGCTCTGCCTTATGATATCTTTGGAGAATCAGAAGAATAAACAACTAGAAGACTGGATTCTTTTTTGATTCATAACCATCAAGGAACACATGATGAGCACTGGCTAATAGAATATGTGTTACCAACAGCAGTGAAGATGAAACACTTTTAAAAGCTGAAATCAGATAGAAAAGCATAGATAGGCAAGAGCGATCCCAGCAGCCATAGCTATCTAACAGGAACTGGTACCAAGGCAGGAAGAACAAAAATGGATGCAGTTTAACTTTTGTATTCAAAGTAAATGTAGCTTTGTTGAGCCTTGGAAATGATTTTTAAAGTTTCCATTGTTAATTATCAACTCTTTATTAAGAATACATTTACAAGGTCAGCTCAGTTCTGTAGCCATTGAAGTGACAGGATTCTAAATAAAATGGCATAAGTGAGAGCGAGAGAGTGAGCGAGAGTGAGAGAAAGAATGAGAGAGAGAGAGAGAGAGAGAGAGAGAGAGAGAGAGAGAGAGAGAGAGAGAGAAAGCTTCAACTCTTTAGACACAAAGAGCAACTCGGAATTACAATGACCTCATTTTCTTCTGAAAAGGCTCTTGGTATTTTCTGATTGCTGATTTACAGGAGGAGGGCTAAGCTTCAAGAAAAGACTAAGTCACAAAGCTTAGCAAATTCTATCTGATGCAAAATTTGCTTCTCACCCAATGAATGACGAGTAGGGGAAAACAAAGACTCATCAAATTTTAGATGTTTGAAGAAAGTTTAGAGTAGGGGTAGAGAGATGGCTCAGCAATTAAGACACCTTACTACCCTTCCAGAGAACCTGAGTTCAGTTCCCATCATTCACATGGCTTACAACATGGCCTATAATTCTAGCTCCAGGGGATCCACCCTCTTTTGGACTCCACAGGTACCTGTACTTACACATGTACATACCTAGGTGCACGAGCATACATACACATACATACACATAGACATACACGCACACACACGCACGCACACACTCACTTAAAATAAAATAAAAATGTTTAGAGCTATTTTACTCAAGTAAGTGTGTACAACCCATGTCACATTGTAAAAAAAAATTTTTCTACTATAAAGTATTTTTATATTCATTAAATGAAAGTGAATAATTAGAGACACTATAATTCAGTGAATTTCATGGAATTTGGACTCAGGAAAATTGCACATATGTTTTAGTACCACTGTTTGCTCCCCAAAGGACCCCAAGACAATTAAGTTAATCTTTCTAAACCCATTTATTTACTTGTTAATAGGGAACAATACCTACTGAACCCCTAACCTCAAAGATTTAAATCAAATAACATAAGTTAAAAACCGTATGCTACTGTAAAATCTTTCATAAACATGAGTGCTATAGTTTATGGGAACCCCACTGTGCACTTCCAAAGAGAAGCTTACTCTACAACGCCCTTCACAAGTACTCCTGGTAGACTTGATCAACCTCTAACATCTATAGGATTCCCAATTTATTGTTAAGAATGACTGAAATCTGGTGCTATTGTGGCTTGTCCCTTCACATAGTCACCAGGCCAACTAGAGGCTGAGGCAGATCCCACAACTGGGCCTGAAAACTATCATGATCCTCCTTAAGCCAAGGATTCTTATAAATACATCTGGTTGAGAAATGCGATCTCCTCCTGGCAGTAAACAACACATTTCATAGTGTAATTTCTCCCATAAATATTGCTGTCTTTTCTTTCTGACATTGTTTCACTATGTAGCCCATATACTGGCCTAGAACACATTTTCTTTCTATCCCAGCTACCCATAATGGATTACAAGTAGGCACTATGGCCCCTAACTACCCGTTTCCTCCTCCCCCCTCTGGCTCCTCCCTCCCTCTCTTCCTTATTTGTTATATGCACATTTGTGATTCTTGTCACACAAGCAGTCTTCACAAGAGCCAAGGAGATCCTCTGGAGTTGAAGTTACATGTGACTGTGAGGCTCTGGCATGGTGCTGGGAACCAATCCCTAACTCAGCCCTTCTGCAAACATACAGTCTTAACCGTTGACCCACCTTTCCAGCTCCCATTTTTTTTTTTTTTTTTGTTTAACACTTGTAGTATTATTGGTTAGGCCTAGGGTCTCGTGCATGCTAGATGAGAGCTTTATAACCAAGCCATTCTCTAGCACCTCAGTATTTTCATTAATGGAAGGTAAATGCCCTTTACACTCATGTTTGAATGGCAGTGGAATTAATTAACAAGAAATTCTTTTCACAAAAAACACACTACTGGGTGTCCAAGAGAGGCAGAGGGTTCAAAGCGATCAATTTTAGAAACTGATGAAAGATTAAATTTCTGTCACAGTAAATAAGATCACACAGTCCACTTTTATTTCCTCCTAGACTTACAGAAAACGGTGTATGGGAAAAGAGTGAATCAGGACACTGTTCCCACTGGAGCAAAGCTTTGTGACACACAAGTGCTATAGACTTCTTAGAGAGAATGAGTGAACTTTATATAGCGAAGAAAGGGGACTGCTTTGTGCCCATCTCTAGGGAACTTGAACCATGTTAGAAATGCCACCAGCAGACTTAGGATGATGTCAAGTCATGTTTTCCTTGGTCCAACAACTTTGTAGGACATTGAATAATAGCTGATTAATTTATAGAGAGAGGAGTTTCTCTACCATCAAACAGTAGGTTTGAAAGGGTAGACAAAGAACCACTTATCTCTAATCTGTCCATCATAGACACAGGAACAGGAAAATAGTGTTCTGGGGTGGCATAAAACTATTTGCACACAAAACCTTTGTTTTCATCAAGAAAAACCAAATGGAATCTTTTAAACAGCAAACCATTATTGTTGAAAGTGAAAGGTCACACTAGATTAGTTTTATTGGGGGGAAAAAAAGGAGAGAAGTGATAAAAACCCTTTCTCTTTTTCTAAAACCAATTAAGGAAGCAGATGAAAGAACTTTGGTGTGGCACACACGCTGTTCAGTGAAGCAGGCTTCCATTTAATTTCATGCTGGGTTTACTTAATTATTATACAAAATGCAATGGTGAGGTTAGTGACCGTGTGAGGGTGAGTGTGTGCATGGGTTTGTTCAGAGATTAAAAAAAAAAAGTCTCCCTGAAAAGCAGAACTATTTCAGGGGAAGTGTCACTCGGGTGGAGATGACACATGCCACCCACATCACACCTAAGCTGTTCGTGTGCGCTCATATACGCCGTTAGATGTTCTTTCAGGAGAAAACATTCTCAGTGTCTCCGACAAGAGGTTGTGAAAGGATGACTATTTTGCTATTTGAGTGGACCGTTGAAAGCTCAAATTTTGATCATTTTGATAGCTTTCTTATTATCTGAAATAAAAGTGACTGACATAAAGAAGAGAGCTGATCTGAGTCTTTACTGTTTCTGCCTGGGCTTGAATGATCTTTCTCTGCAGCAGAGGGGTGATCTGTTACTACGTATTAAGTAGGTTTTAGAAGCTAATGTATCCCCAAGGTGGTGGTAAAACAGATCCATTTATAAATCAGCTTAGATTTGACCGCACCTATGAAATGGCCCAGTGGGTGTGGGTATGAGTTAAATCCCCAAAGACCATGTAAAAAGCTGAACGCTGTGACTTGCATCTATAATCCCAGTATGCCTACGACAGGGAGGCAGAGAAAAGAGAGCTGCTTAGAAACTTATGGACCATCTAGCCTGGAGTGGCAGAAACAAGAGTCTGTGTTGCTGTGAAGTGAGGTCAAGAACCCATGGCTGGGGAGCTGACAGTTTCCATGGAGGCAAACCTGCTACTATTATTTTACTAAATAGGCATAAAACCAAACTGTCCTCTAAATTCCTATTTCTATGTTCGTAGATTAGTGTAGTCTTCAGACTTTGTCAGGGGACTTTGTGCATTGCATAGTGGTTAATACAGAAACCCAGACCTGGTCAAAGTGCAGAAAGTCAGTGTTAGCAGAGTGCTAAGCCACGAATGGAGCATCCATATCACCCTTTCCTCTCCAAGCCTCAGGGACCATATCTTGGAAGAGGAGGGGTGTAGAAAGATGGTAAGAGTCAGAGGGTGGAGATGAGCAGTGCAAAGCCATGTCTTCTGGCTATTCATTCCAGTTTCATGTCTGAACCGTTCATTCAGGAATCCACAGCTGTTTGCACAGAACCTGAGCATGACCTCCCACCCCTAGCTAAGGAGTTGTCACCTGCGGAAATTTTGGAGGACAGCTGATTTTGTTTTGTTTTGTTTTTTTTTTTTTTTTTTTTTTTTAAGTGTGTGGTCTCTGCTAAGTCAACTATAAGTACATTCCAGTGAATGGCCCAGGTCTATGACTATAATAAAGGAGATGCAAATTGTATTTGGTAGGCTATTATTTTTTTAAAAAGAGGGCATGAAGTTGAGAAGGGGTTGGGCAGGTATCTGGGAAGAGTTACAGGGAAGAGTGGGGAGTGAATATGGAAAAAATACACCATGTGTCTCTGAAATCCTCAAAGAAGTAATACATATATATATCTTCTTATATATATTATATATTATAATATATGTTATATATTAATATATGTTATATATTAATATAATGTATGTTATATATTAATATAATATATGTTATATATTATAATATATAATAATTAAATATATATTATATGTTATAATTATATATTATATCACACACATATGTATATATGTATGGAGAAAGAGAGAGGGAAAAGAGAGAGACATAGAAACAAGGTACAAGAAGAAAAACCAACTCTAAAAAGTTGACCTCTGGTCTTCAAATATTTGCCATGGCATGCCTACCCTTCCTCCCCCAGTTGGTTACACACAGATATAAAACTTCACATACTACAAGGAAACACGAAACTGTAGCTAACGCATTTACCATTGCAGCCCTTACTGTTTGTCTTCCAATAAACATGTATAGGTGAAGCCCACAAGGGAATGTATGCCATCACATCATCATGACAGCATCGGTGGGAGCCTGCTTGATAGATTTATGCTTAACATTTGTTACTTCTTAATAGATACACAAGGAAGGGGTCTTAAATGCTTCATTAAAAAGCAATGGATAACTACACTTATCTTCTGCCAAAAAGATTTGTTTTCACTGCTTTGATATTTGCTGATGTAGAATGAGATACATTGAGCAAACACAATGACTCTATTCACATGGCCATGAAGTCAGCAGAGAAGTTTAAGTTCATTTAAGAGAGTGTTTGAAACAACTCTTACCTTAATTTCCACGACATTTTCATTGCCCATTGAGATCACTACTGGCTTTTCAAAAGGCTTAAATACAGGATCATGTACATAAGTGAGATCAAAGTGATTGGAAAGGATGCCGTCTAACAGGAAGAAGGCTTTGGTCTCCAGGGGGAGTTGCAGGTTCAGCTGTTGCAGTGAAGGAGTGGTGCAGCACATGATCTCTGACTGAGAGCGATGCTGACATGCCTACAGAAGACAGAGTTCCCACTGTCAGCAGGACATGGACAGCGGCTACATGACTTGGCTACTTCATAACTTCAGAATCAACTCAAAATGCATCAGTTGTTGAAAATGTTCTGCACTTAACTTCCTAACATGGAAGAATACATTTTGGGAAACACAATGGAGGTAAAAATTTCCAAATAACTGAGCTTCACGTACTGCGAATAAGCTACGGTGATGTAGTGGCAGCTGGCCCTTCCCCCCCATCATGCAATTTTCCTTAGCTCAACAAAGCACTTTCCTGGTGGAACCGCCTCCTCATTTTGTAAAGCATCGATGAGCCAACAGGGGCTGGACCTTGAGGATTTAGATCCCACTTTTAAGTTTTAAGAACTGAGGTAAAGGCATCACTCAGAAACTCACTTTCCTCACTTAGTAAATAAGATTTAAGTGTTCTTCTCGGTGTGAGATGTTTCGTGGAATGACATCTTATAACTTGCAAAGTTCCATGTGATTAGTACCACAGGTGACAATGTCCGTGCACTCTTATTAGTGTGTTTACTGGTAAGGGTTAATTCCTAAATTCAAAGTCAGTCTCAACTAATGGTCCCTGTATTCCTTTTTTTTTTTTTTTTTTTTTCCTGAGACAGGGTTTCTCTGTGAAGCCCTGGCTGTCATGGAACTCACTCTGTAGACCAGGCTGGCCTCGAACTCAGAAATCTGCCTGCCTCTGCCTCCCAAGTGTTGGGATTAAAGGCATGTGCCACCATCACCCAGTGGTCCCTAGGCGGCATGTTGTTCTTTTCTCGGAGGGGGTGGGGGAGGAGCAGGGTTTCTCTGTGTAGCCCTTGCTGTCCTGGAATTCACTCTGTCAATCAGAGTGGCCTTGAACTCAGTGATCTGCCTGCCTCTGCCTCCTGAGTGCTGGGATTAAGGGCGAATGCCACCACTGCCTGGCTCCATTTTCAGATAAAGACATTGAACTTGGAAACCATACTTCATTCAGTCTGGTCAGAGATCTGACAGATGGAGTAGGGTGTTACCAAGGCTAATAAACACCAATGTTCACTATCATCTTGGCTGAGCCTTGCTTCTGTTTCACTCTGTAGCGTCTCTAAATAATGCTGTCCGTGTTACAAAGGCTCTGCTGTTATTATTTTATATCCTTTCATCTCCCATTTCAAATCTTCCTCTTTGAAATTCTGATTTATGGAATTTTGGAAAATGCAGTTTCCTCTTGATTGTACTTGACTAAAGCCAGCCACACAAAGTGGTATATTTAAAGTCAAAGGGCTGTGTTTCTCCCCCAAGGAAAAGACAAACAGGCAACAACATCCCTTAGATTTCCTTTTCTTTGACAAGTATAGTTAGAGATAAAACAATTACTTATGCTCACAATAGCAAAAGGCCTCAGGATATACATAAAAAGCACAGAATTTACTGTGTGATATTTTCTTCTTAATAATTTAAAAACAGTCTGTATTTTAAAAATGTATGTTGGAATCAGATAAAACAGAGATACTACATGGACAAAACATATATTGCAATGTTTAGTTTTATATCAAATATAATGTCATAGCACGAAGAGCTATTTATTTCTATGATCTTGTAAAACGGAAATGAAAGATTTCACTGCTACTAGAATAATTCTTTGTATACTAATAAGAACCTAGGAACCACAAAACAATCTGGGACACAGCTTGCATTAACACATGAATTTACATTTTGTTAAATTAATTATTTCCATATTTTAATGCACTGAGGTTATTTAAATTAAAAATATATATATATATATATACCTGACCATGAGTTTTTATTTGTTAAATAATAAATGTGTTCAATTCATCTTGGTCAACTTTAAACTCTATAAGCTGCAGGGAAAGGAACATACATCTCTGTAAATGGCAGAGTTTAGAAATGACAGTAAATTAAGGAATAATGAAAAAAATAAATAGTAGAATATCCCTTAAACAATAGTAATTAATATTAATATTATTTGATAGCTATTAATTAATATTAATTAATAGATTAGTGTTGGAAAACCGTTGTCCAACACTAATGCACAGTATCCTGTGTTTTTTTGGCTCAAACAAGAGGAGTTTGTACTTCCAGATGTGTAGACCATTAGAACTTTTAAAAAAATCTGCTACTATTTGAGTCTTTCTTACAGTATGCCTCTCTTATATCTGACACTGAAGGCTTCAAGCAGGCATTTAATATGTCATCTTTGGGTAAGGGAGATGAAAGCAAGCTCAGTAATTATCTTAATAATGGGTAGGCTTGGCCTTCAGTAAATGAATCATTTCTTAGACCCAACTTTAAAAAGTCACATGCCAACACCAAAGAGGGTTATTGTTATTTTTATTTGGTTAAAGTAAAATCATATCTTGGTTGTGGAGAACTGATGTCTCCTAAGTTAATAGCAGTGGCATTTTAACTTTGTTTGTGGCCATGTATGGGGATTGGCTTCAAGGTCCTTAACTTCATGCTGTGACTCCCCCTGGAGCATCATCTCTTGGAAATATGATAAGAATCTAATAACACTTGTTAGAGGTGATGCAATGTGGATGACTGAGAGGGTCAAGAGAAATCTCATTTGAGATGACCTTAGTGTTTAGTGATTTGGCTTGACATTTTTAGTCCCAAATCACTTTCTGTAATTAAGGACCAGAGTGGCTTTAGTCCTTAAGAAATATTGGATGGGGGAATTTCAAAGAAAGTGCTATAATTCAATCTACCACTTGCACAATCAAGGCTGTATGAGAGTGAGTGAGAGAGAGAGAGAGAGAGAGAGAGCACTTAGAGTCTTAACTCCAAGTTGAGTGCAACTGATGTGTGACATTTCACAGCAGAAAAGCACTGCAATAAAACATACACCTTTCTGAGTTTGAGATTAAGATTACTGGTGTTTGTTTGGTTTGGTTTGTTTATACAACAGGGTCTATTTAGCCCCAGTGTGATCTTGAACTTGCTATAGATCAGAGGCTAACCCTAGACTCTTGATCCTCCTGTCTGCATCTTCCAGATGCTGTTATTACAGACTCCCACCACCATGCCGGGCCTAATGTAAAATTGTTACAGCAACAGATGTAAGGTTAAATTATGGTTGAGCTTGCAAATAAAAAAATGTAGAGAAATGAAAAAATACCATTGATATACTTGATAATAATACTTTATTAGCATTCCCTGTGTGCTAATAAAGAGACAAGGACGGTAGTAAGGAAATGTAAGGAAAGGTTTATGATCCATAATCTAAGGCGGCGGGGTGGGTGCTGTGTTTTGTATTATTATTTTAATCAAGGGGAATGTAACAGTTTAAAATTTCTTAATTTCATTAGTCAAAATCATTTTTGATTATACATGTGTTACAAGAAATACATCTATCTATAATATATGTACATATAAGTTTTTTGTATGCATAATATAGACCTATCTGGTTTATTAACATTATGTACCATGTGTTTAAAGAAAAGAAAAATACATAATTATGATTAAAATATAGTATTTATGCATTTTATTCACAAAAATGTCTATAATATTTCTTTCACTTGAGAAACTCATCGCAGGCTGTGTTAATTATAATTAGGCTTGTACTGCTGTGACAAAGCTCCAGGGCCAAAATCAACTTTGGAGGAGAAGGTTTATTTCATCTCATAACTCTCAAATTACACTCCATCACTGAGGAACATCAGGACAAGAACTCAAGGAGAGGGTATGGAAGCAGGAACTGCAGGAAAGACCACAGAGGAATTCTGCATACCTGTTCATTCTCCGGGCTCATGTTAAACTACCTTTTCTATCCCTCCCAGGACCTAGGGAGGGCATCACTCATAGTGGACTGGTCCTTCCAACATCAATAATAAAAAAAAATGCCTCCAGAGACTTGCCTGCAGGCCAGGCTGATGGAGGCACCTTCTCGGTTGTGATTCCTCCAAGATGACCCTTGGCTTGTGACAAGTTTGTGTTTCCACCAAGTCTGAAAACGGCTGCTCAAGCTGAAGATCTTCATTGGTGTATAAACGTGTGTGTGTGTGTGTGTGTGTCTGTTTACAATGTCAGTCCAAGACTCTACTGTTGAATAAAAGTACCATTTGGCCTCTGCTGCAGGTTACTAGACAAAACCAAAATGTCCCTGTGTCCTGAAAGCCTGGCAGCACAGGCAGAGTTCTGAGCAGAATGGCCACTCTAGAACTTACCACTGTGTAGTTCACGCCCACTTCATGCACATCTATTACCAGCTTTGGGATGCTAACTGAATTCAGGTTCTTTCCAGTTCCCGTTATTGTGCTTCCACCACTGGTAAAATAAGATAGAAAACAGGAATATTCAGAGCTTCCCCACCAACTGTGTAGAGGCTCTAATACTCAGTCTTATAACTTATTATACTCATAGAATGTTAGAAGATTCCCTAGGGTTAAATGGGAGTTCAGGGTTAACTCTTCTCTGGAAATTCGAGAATATTTAAAGAAAATTATATTTCATTAGCTGTAGAAATGGCTGAATTTTTACTAAATGTGGAAAAGAAATGCTTTTTTATTTCCTCTCTGAAAAATATAGAGAAAAATGTCCATGACTATTGTCGGTGGACTGATAGAACAAGCGAAAACGGAAGAGGCTTGATAGATGCTGACTAAAGCAGAGTTTGGTGCAGGGAAGAAACATGTATGTGTAAAGGGATCACAAAACATGACAAGAGGAGAGGGAAAAGGTGACCTGCAGCTCAGCAGAGAACTGACACAGATGAAAACATACTATGTATGACATAGGTGCGTATATACTATGGCACCAGGTTGAACTATTTTTCTCTAGATGTTGAATGCACAACAGGAAATGAATAATAGGAAGAACTGTCCTTGGCAGGAAGTACCATTGATAAAGTCAGACTGTCCTCAGAACCTAAATGCAATTTCCCACTGAATTGGAAAGGTGCCTTCAAAGAAACACAGTAGTGTTTAAATGAGGGATAAAAATGTGATGCCCCTTGGGTGTTCCTCAGCCAAGTCATCTTTCTGTTCTTGCTTTTCTTCTATCCATAAGAAGCTTTTACTTACCTAATAAAAGATTTGGTCGGGTGAATTTCATAGACAACGGGGTCTTCCCGGTAACTGAAGCTGCTTGTCCCTCGGTTAGCCAAGTCAATTTTCAATTTCACAGGAAACTCAGCAGAGATAGTTTGGGCTGGGGTGTAACATTCAAGAATACTATCTGATACACTGAACAACAAACAAACAAACAAACAAACAAAGGACCAGAAAGAAAGGAAGGGAAAAAATAAACAGCAGACATTAGTTATTAGTGATAAACACACTCCAAAATTATATCTGTAAGTTGAAAAATACAACTCAGTGGAACTTCCTGAAGTGGCCTAGAAGAAAAGCCCTTCCCAGTGTAACTTGTTTACATCCAACTAGATCCCACGCTTAGCCTTGCTGAAAGGCCATCCGTGACTTCAAAACATTTGGCGGCTCAAGCAAGCTTCAAAGTACATTTGGTACTTGAATAAACTTAGCTCCTTCAACTCTAAGGAGAAATGTGACTACCTTTCAGATCTAACCTCACCCATTCCGTCCCTCCACAGGTCTTCTTTATCTTTGAATCTTGGTAGGAATGACCATTTTCATGTACTGCCAAGGACCAGAGCTTTATGTTCACCGTATAGCGCAGATAAGACTCACCACAACAAAGGGATGAATAGCAAGACAAAACTCAGAATGGGGATTAAGCAATAAAAAGGGAAGGATAGAAAAATCAGCAAAATTTCACCAGTGGGACAGAATCATATAAAAACATCTTTATTATGCTCTGTGCAAACACCAAATAACTTGGCTTGATGTATTAGGGCACAGATATGAATACAGCAAAATATTGACAATACCTTTTTAAAGTACATGTTTTCCCTCCAATTGAAATGTGTCTAGAATTGCCGCTGTTGAGGTATTTTCCAGTTAAAGTGAGTAAGGTGCCTCCAGCCTGAGGACCATACCTCGGAGAAATACTTGTTATTACAGGATCCTAAATGGGCAGCAAAACCAAAGAGGAATGGGTTAGTTCCATCCTTTAAGTAGATGAAATAAAAGCCAGATATCCTAGGTCATGGAAAAAAGCAGTGCTTGAACTTACTACATAGGAAAATGCACTGTACTGTGTTGTCTCTCGACTATTCGAGATAATTACAGACACATTGAAGTGCTCACTCATCGCGGGACCAACTGTGCATTTCAATCTGAAAAAAAAAAAAGCATGGAGCTTAATATGTTTCAAATCCACATGCATTTTCTGATTTTCTGGTTTGGCTGCTTGTTGTGATGGGACATTAACCCTAAATTGTGAGCTCATGACTCCAAACAGTGAGCTCAGTTACATGGAAGCATTAAGGCTGAAAACTCACGTAATTCTATTTTTTTGAATGGTGAGGCCAAACTATATCGACCATTGTAGGAAACTTCATACGTCACCAATGCAGACTCACCAGCTAAGAAGTGCATGATAACCTAACCTGTAAAGTTATGTGCTTGGTTGTTTGGTGCATGTAACATAATGGCTGCTATGTCAGCAGCCTATGGAGCAATGTGCCAGCTACGAGTAAGCCAACTCTCTTCATCAATTTATGCTTGCTCTGATCTCTGGCTAGCTCAGGTAGGCTGTACCCCAGTAAGGCAAGAATGGAACTGACACCCCCTAAGATTTGGGGGATGCCCAGATGGTAGAGTGCCAATGAGCTGAATATAAATTTAGGTTCATTTAAAAAGAGTCTTAACACTGCTTGATTTGATTGATGGCTTTACCACTGTTCCAAGGACTAGCAGGGGAATCATGAACAGTCTTTATTGATGTTCATGAGAGGCCTTTGGGGGCAATGTTTGACGTCTGAAGTCGGAAGGGCCACTGGTTTAAATTGCACAGGCAATTTCTGCAGAGTTTTTTTACTTTAGTAGTTTCAAAACTCGTAGATGCTGGCCTAGGAGGATGGAGAGCAGCTACCACACAAGCCTAATGGTCTGAGTTTGAGCCTTGGAATGTACACTGGAGGGAGGTAACCGAATTCCTGAAGCTGTCTTCTGGCTTCCACATGCAATGCTACCTGTGCAACGACACCCACAGATACTCGCCAAACACCCAAACCCGCAGTCATAAAGGCAAATATCAAACCCACCTCTGTATGAAGATTAAATCAAGTGAACAATTCTAAAAGCAACTCATAGATGCTGAATTGCTCTAGGCCATGTCACCTTTATCTTTCTCCTAGGGTTAATAAAATGAGATTACAAGAAGAAAACCAAATACGCCTTCAAATGCTATGATGGGTCAAGACCCTTGTGAACGCATGGGTGAGCATGTTGCATTTTTTTTTTTTCCTTTTCAGAAAACCCAATTCAAGAACCCAGGCTATCTTCCAAGGCCAGCCCAGCACAGTCACCATGCTCCTTACGTATTTGTCGAGCTCTCGCTTATGGTCAAGGTACAGCTCTCATTGCCAAGCAGAACTTTGGTTTTCCTTAAATCAAATTTATTATTCTTCTTGAATCCAAAGTCCCAGCCACATATGGTCACCGTTGTTCCTCCTTCAAGGGGTGCACTAGTGGGGAAAACCTACAACAGAATGTGATAATATCTCATACTGTAGAAACCAAGCAAAAACTACGTACTACTTCTAAGTATTTAATTTTATTCTGAAAAATTCACATGCATGTGTTTCTGTGTGGGGGTTTGTACTTGTGAGCACATGGACTATGGAAGCTGGAAGAGGGCATTTGCTCCCCTGATCCTGGCATTATAGCTGTAACGTGGGTACTGGGAGGTAAACTCACAGGCTAGGTTGAACATTTCTCCAAGTCTCAGAATCAAGTAATTAATCTCTACCAATTTGTATTTCTTAGTAAGAATTTTAGTTGCTTTTTAAATATGGTGAAACTTTGATCCAGAACCTATATAAAATTATGTATTTAGTATATTTAGTACAAACAACACATTATTTCTACTGGCAAAAATATGAGAGATCCTCACATTAGTATTGTAGTAATTTTTTTTTTTGAGACAGGGTTTCTCTGTATATCCCTGGATGTCCTGAAACTCACTCTGTAGACCAGGCTGGCCTCAAACTCAGAAATCTGCCTGCCTCTGCTTCCCAAGTGCTGGGATTAAAGGCGTGCGCTACTATTGCCCAGCTGTGGTAATTTTTCTAATTCTACTTATTGATATTATTTTATCTCATTTTGTAGACGTTTTTCCTTAGTGAATAATAGGCTCGTTTTCGGTGTGTTAAAAGTGACCCCTGGAGTTCCTCTAAGACAGCGGCAGCCCTCATATACTGTAACACGAAGCATTTACGATGACCATTCCTAGGCTAAAATTATTTAGGCGAAACACATTTCCAAGTTAAAAATAAGCTTCTCCCAGGGAGCCGTGTGACAATTGAGACAGGAAATGCTCTTTTGGGAGGACATATTGTAAATTGTACTGTAAAGTACAATGGTGGGAAAGCCAAGTGTGAGGATCAGAGCAGCTCAGAACCAGCCGAGACACTTACTAAAAAGCCTGGCCCAAGACACTCTTACAGTTAAGAAGGTCAGGAGAACTCAAACTTGCAAACATCCCCATGCTTCCTGAGCAAATAATTGCAAACCAACGTCTTAACTTACCCTTGTTGCCAACCTCTCTAAAGTCTCAGCTTAATGCTTTCATAATCGCCCTTTTACCCATAAAAATCCATTACATAGTTGTGCCTTTTATGAAAACTCACCTCTTCTGTGTCTAGCCAAATGAGAACTGCTAAGGGGAGAATCTGTTTATTATGATATTGGCAATTCAGCAGAAGAGAAGAGGCAATCACTCCCAGGACTCTTCCGCCAAGGCTGACACCCAGCTGCTGCTCACTGTAGGGAGGTTTCCCCCCCACAGCTGCCCAAGCCAATGTGGGCCAGATCCTTCTGCCTCCAGCTCTTCCCCTGCTCCATGTCAAAACTGAAGCCTGTCACTCAGCACGCATCATCATTGCTTTCAATGAAATGGCAGAGTGACTTGGCAATTACTGAGAAAAGACAGCATTACCTAGTAGCTGTGACTACTAGTGACAAATGACTACTGTGACAAGTGAGCTATCCCCCTGATCCTACTCCGAGCTAGAAAGGTTGGCTCTGTTTAGCATTTTCTGAGCCGAATGCAGTCCCAGTAGCTTATGAAGGAACTGTCCCTCTTCCAGGGGAAAAGGAAGGAAGCTGTCGTAGACCATACACCCTTGTATAGCCCCAACAATGGGCTGGCAAACTCGGAGTTATCCTGAAGTGCAGAGAAACTCTCCAGGCAGGAAATGAGTGTCCTGCACAAAGCCACAGAAGCCTGGTCTCCCACCTGTCTGGCGGGGGAGATACCACCACAAAGTAGTTCTTATCCTTTCACAGGTGAAAGAGCACATTACTGCTGGGCTCATTCCATCAAGATGTTAGGATTATGTTTGTGAACCCCATTTAAATAAAATATGAGAAAGCATTTAAAAAAACATTGAAAATTAAATTTACCACCGAAGCCACTTTCTGTTTTAGCAGAAAAAATAAATTCACAAATACGTTGGTGGCAATGTCCTGCTTGGTCCGCTGATGCTCCTTATCTGGGATTCTGGCCAATGATACAGTCCTATTGTGTCTCTGAGACTGTCTTTAGTCCTATAATGTATGAAAATTATCCCACTCCGATACATTCAGACTATACTATGAAAATACCCCTCCTTTTCTAAACATTCCTCATTGCTCTTAAAGTATGAGGACAGATGACACATTTGAAACAATGCATCGGGTTAAAAAATCCTGAAATCACTAATATCTGAGACTGCAAAGTATCTCAGCTACTTGATATCATGTACCTTGAGACTCAGGTTAATGTGTATGTATCAGAAAATGAAATTCTATACATCAGCTGGATTTGTGCATGTAGAGTTGAAGACAGAGAAAAAGGGGAACAATTTATCTTTTTATTATTTTTTTTTTTGCAGTAAGAATGCCCAATGTCACGGTCTAGTATGGCATGAAATCTTCCTAACAGCTATGGACAGAGGGGGTGGGTGTGTGGGTTTATAGACTCAGCTGTGCTGTTGCTGCTTTTCTTCTGCCATAACAGCTACACCTCATCGACGTGTGCATGACACACCGAAACCTTTTAAAGTGAACTGTAGATGCTGGACTTTGGAAAGATGAAGGAAGAAGAAGACTTGTATGAGAAACTATGTTGTTCTGGAAAACTCTAAGATATGTGCTCTGTTGTCGGCTCTTTTAACAAGACTTTGATGATTAATAAAGGGAGGCACAAGGGTCAAGATGAAGTGTCAGGTTATCAGCCTGTTTTCTTAACACTAATGTGGATAGTTTTGAAAAGAAAGTGTTGTGATTTAATTGTGTGAGCTGTGTGCACGTACACACACACACACACACACACACACACACACACACACACACACACAGAGTATAGAGTACAAGTTTCTGGCATCTGAAATTGCCAACACTGTTTGTTTGATCAAGTATTCAGTTGCACAAGGGTTTTAAAAGAAGACCTGAACAACACGATACAGACCTAGAGCTGCTTTCCTACTGTTTTCAGTTCATTCTCTGGCTGACCAAGCCAAGGCTTGATAACTACACCTAGCAGAAAATGGTTTTACCGAAAGCCCAGTTACCCACTGCAAATCTTGCTCTAAACCGTAGCTAAATGGAAACAGCTATGCACCCCAGTCTGGCTTCCACTCTGCTGATTTGTTTACTTGGAGTGAGCCAGGTGACCCAACCCTTTAGCTTGAGTCTTTGACAGGAACCGTTTATGGAAGTCCAGCTATTCTACATGCAGACAGAAAAGTTAATATTCGGTCCTCATTTGGGAAATCTTTTTCAAGCAAAATTTACAGGGGCCAAGACACTTTAAAAAACGGTCTCAGCTTTTTATAGTGTTAAACCAAAGATTATAGAAATAAAGGAACACTTTGAGTATGGCTGCATTGTCAAGGTTGTCATCTCTGCCAGAAGTTAGGTTCCTCAGCAGTGGGCCGCACTTGTCTCTTCTAAAACTATATGTCTTGCCATACAATTGGTAAGCATTTTCAGAGTGAATAAAGCCATATGATATGGCTTACAGAAGAAGTGTAGATGCCACTATAGCTATTCTCTGTGTCATTATTTCTTGTTCAAGGACATTGACATAAGATTTAAAGGTACCCACAGGCGAACCTGGGAACCAACCTCTATGTATGTCACTCTTCATGGTTCAACTTAGGAGCTCCCTATACACCATAAACCTGAGAACTATCTCTGTGGAGTTGAAAGCTTCAGTTGGGGGGCACTTGGCTTAGAGCAGGCAATGAGGACTAAGAATGTGGGTGATTCAGCAGGGAACAGATCTGGACTGGGAAGCAGTATTAGTCATCTCTTATCTCATTGTGTTACACACATGGACCTAAGGGAGAGCGACCATCCTAGAGAGGATCTATGGAACATGAAGCAAGCACTTTAGATCCAGAATGAGAGGGTGTACCAATGCTATCTTAAGGACAAAGCTAAGACAGAGAGAAGAACTTTGGCTTATGTCCCCCACATAGATGGATGCATTGATTTTTTGCATTCCTTTTTCATGATTGGAATTTGCATTTACCAAAAATATACATAATAGCTGGCAGATATGCCTACCTTATAAACTTCCGGCAGACAGATCTCTTGAGTCCATGTACCACTGGGGCATTCATTGGAATGCACGCATCGATTGTGGCACCAGCCACACTGTATAAAGTAAGGAGCTGAGAGACACTGACTGCAGGTTTGGAAATGTCCACAGCCTAGTCCATTCAGTGGAATCTTGGTGATCTGCAAAGAAAAAGGGAAGAAAGGGCTTCTAGAAAGGTTTTTAAAAATTGAATATGTAAGTCTCATGACAGCATCTAATTGAGATAGCATCTGTGTGAAAAATCCCATAACAATGGCTTTAAGTGATCTTTAAAAAGCAAACTCCTTTTACTGTTGGCACACACATGATAAAAAGGTAACATTGTTTGGCAGATATAGTGTGCACCTGAGATGTCTGCTTCTTGGAAAGCTGAGACAGGGCTGTGAGCTCCAGGACATCTTGGATAGCAAAACCAGAACTAATTAACTAACACCCTCCGCACTCCAACCTTAAGGAAACATCAACATTACTGTGCTGGTCCAGAATCACTATTCCATAATGTTAGGCTATGCAGAGTAGAGACATGTGTCTCTGTCTGAGATGATTTTAAAATAAGAGAAACTAATTTCAGCTGTAGGGGAAACACTTGAGACCCTGGAAATTTCTGTGTAAGGTTATATGGCATCTTAAAGAAAAGGGATTGCAGGCTGGAGTCACTTTCCAGTGTGTGTCTCCAGGATTTATCATCTGCCTACTCTGGGGTTCGGCTGTTAGGATTATAATTCACAATTCACATACTCCTTGTTTGTTTGTTTGTTTCACTGAGAAACAGGACTGAGGGGAAATGCACATTCTAAAGAAGGCCTCCCCAGGCCTAATACGCTTTGACTAGAGGATAACTCTGCTTTAGGAGCTCTCTGGAAGACGCAAGAAACAATTAAATGGAGAAGGCATGAATCTAAGTCTCAGGGATGGGGAATTTAAATAACACCTCACATAATCCATCCAAGAAGAACCACATCCATGGAAATTCCCATGGAAACAGGCCTTACCTTCTTTCCTGTGACAACCAATGTGTAGCCATTTTGATTTGATGGATGCTCAACAATAACTTCTGGAGATACAGGATGAGAATCCAGAAGGAAGCTCACATGAGGGGTGAAATGTGCTGTTCGAGAGAGCACCACCTGAGAAACAGAAGAAGCCACCCTCATTCCAGCAGACTTACTTTAAACACAGGACGAGGGCATCACTGCTCCAACCAAAGAGCCACAGTGCACTAATTGTGCACTAACGAAACATCTTTTCATCTCCTGCCTTGAAGCCAATTTGTCTGAACCCTCATGTTTTGCCGGTGGCCTCAGCAGTTTCTAGGGGATGAGATCTTCCAATCAATCAGGCAGCACATTCAGACCAATCCTTACAGGTGCATGGGAACCAGAGGAGCCAAAACTCTCCCCAGAAGGAAGACACCACATAGGCCACATCACCACATCATTCCCAGATTATTCCCTAATCTGCCCTTTTAACCCTCCCCATGTGGCAGTTTCTCTAAGAGTAGAACATGGGGAATCTGGAAACCTGGGGCTGACTCCAGGTTTGTGACTCTTAAGTTGTATTTATGGATCTTCTGGGGTCAGAATAGACTCTGACTATTTGAATTAAATGTTTTACACACACACACACACACACACACACACACACACACACACACACACACAACCAGCTGTCTCATGATATGCTATTACTCATATTACAAATAAACTTCTACATTTTGTCCTGGCTTTAAAAAAAAAGTCCTGGGGTTTTAACAGTGCCTGAAGGATGTGTTCGGAGAAATGGTGATATTTTTGCTCTCAGGTATTTGTCATTAGGGATAATCCCCAACAATACAATTTCCCTCCCTCCTGTTTCTAGTATGCAGTGACAATGGATCAACTGAGGAGACCAGATCAGGACTGTTATATTAGCTGATTGCAGATTTTAGGAAAGTTTGGGCATGCTCAGAGGGTCTCTTATGTAGATCATCAGTTTGCACACAGGACATGTGGAGTAAGAGGTTGATTCAACACTTCCTATCTCCTGTGAAACTGCCTCACATTTCCAAGGAACTTTTATAAGTTGTAATTTCAAAGTGAAGTGGATTATTATATGGAATCCTAGGACAATAATGGGCACTCTGAAATTAGAATACAAACAAAACAAAACAAAACAAAACAAAAGAACAAAACCAAATCACTCTGTTGCAATAATTTTCTCATTTGCAAAACAGAAGTGGAGATTAAAGTAATGATATTTTAAATGCTTTGGATGCAAATACACACAAAATAAACATATTCAGCATATTCTGGGGAAAAATGGTCATTTTTTCTTCTTCTTCTTCTTCTTCTTCAATACAATAAAAGAAGTCAAGTAGCCTAAAACAATTTAGGAAGATTTCCAAGTGCTTTATTTGTTCTCATGGGGTGAACTGTTAATAGAAAAACTAACCAAGTGCACATTGAGCCATAAAAGTTTAACAACATGACAGTTTGGTTCTATTCCAAACACTCAACACTTTCAAAACACCTCCATTAATTGGGGTGGTTATATTTGCACAGAAGTTTAATGATGGTTCAAGGGCCATGTGGTCAGGATGGAAATTTCTTATATTTAGGGCCCAATAGGCACTTGTGACGTTGCGGGAACATGAAGAGGAGTTTCATTTCCAGTCCCCCACCTCCTTCCTTGGGCTGCTCCCTATCAGACGTTGAAGATCCCAAATCTCTACAGCACATCGCCTGGATTTCAGCTATTCAGTTTTGCAATCTTAAAACTCTTCTGGTGCTTAGCTCCTCCCATTCTCTGTGGTTCTCTAACCTATGACTTCACTTTGAAAATAAAGATATAAAAAAACAAAACCAAAACAAAACAACAACAAAAACCAAAGCCAGAAAAAATAATTTTTCTCCTGCACAAGTCAAAACCAAGACAAACATCAGTGTGCTGGCTAGTCTTAGGTTAACTTGACAACACGAAATAGAGTTATCTGAAAGGAAGGAATCTTAATTGAGAAAATGGCTCCATATGATCTGGCTGTACGACACTTTTTAAATTAGTTATTGAGAGGAGAGGGCCACACCCATTGTGGGTGGTTCCATTCCCGGGCTTCTATAAGAAAGCAGACTGAGCAAGCCATGGGACACAAGCCAATAAGCAGCATTCCTCCATGGCCTCTCCATCAGCTCCTGCCTCCAGGTTCCTGGCCTATTTGAGTTCCTGTCCTGACTTCCTTAGATGATGAACGGTGATGTGGAAGTGTAAAAGCCAAATAAACCCCTTTCCTCCTCTGCTTGCTTTTTGGTCATGGTGTTTCGTTTCAGTAATAAAACCCAAACTAAGACACATCAGCTTGTCTTAATACTCAGTTTTCTGTGACTTTCACCTCTTTGATGATTATGGATTAACGGTTGAATAGTTGCATGTTGCACCTGCTTTCTGGTTTCCTCTAGGCTCCTCAAATGGACTACATGACAATGATCATCTCCCAGAACACTTTGAAAGGCTATGTTTCCTTTTCCTGAAACTGCTGTCACGTGACGTGTCAGGACTGGTTGCTGAGCCGTATGGCAATTCTATATATAACCTTCTTGCTCGGTTTAGAGTTTCTCGAATCTATAATAAGCAATCCCTTCTTAATTACTAGACTGTTATCTCTGACTTTATCGGCTATCTGATTATACATGCTTCACAGGAGTGATTAACCTTTCCCTTTGTTTTCAAAAAAAGAAGCTCTTTGCATCCCTGGGCTCGAGTTGATGAATTTGTTTTCGCCTTTTCATGATTTTTCAGCTGGAGACACCATACACATGCCACTTTCCTCATAGGTAACGGAGTCAGACTCTATGCTCAGTGCTTCAAGAAGAGATCAGAGTTATTCTGGAAGATAGATACTGCTTTTGCTCTCGATAAAATCCAAGGGAAAAGTGAACAAGAGAGTGCAAGAGTCAGGTTTCCCGGAGACTTTATCTAATGCCCAAATCTGAGCATTAGATTCCTTCCTAAACCACCCAGCTGCTTGGCTCTTGGAGCCCTGGAGTGAGTGAATACCAATATAAAGCTTCAAGTCAGAAGTTCCAAAGAGCACTGGGGACTTGAAGTTAGAACAGCTTTCACAATGCATTGCCTTGCCAGTGACCCCTTGTTTCAGTAACCTTGGCTGCAGGAGTTAAGTGCACCTAAGGCCCTCTGTTTCAAATGAGTTCTGATGGCCTACAGGACACCATACTAGCCCAGTTAGCCAAGCTGCTGGACTAGAACGGGTGTGCTGCTGTCTGCTATGGAAAGTGGACAGACAGGCCAGGGGAAAGGGGCAGTGGTGGTGGTGGGAGAATTTTTGCCTTTGCAGTGATGAGCAGAGACCTTATCACAGATGCAAATACCCTTTCAGCTGATCATCAGCCTTTTCTCTGCAGGAGCATCCACTGTAAGGAAATGCCAAGAATACTTTTTCTATCATTAATCCCTCCCTTTCTCTCATTGCCAGAATCCTAAATAATTGAGTAACCACTAAAATCCTCAGAATACTCCCGAAGCAATGCTTACAAGAATTAGGAGCTGCTTTTTGTTGTTATGGAGATATTTCTAGGGACAGAACAGAATTTGGCATGGAAGTTTAATTCTTATGATAAATCACTTGGCAATCTGAGAACAATTAGTATGAAATAGAAGACTAGCAATTATCTTTTGAGTTTCTACTGTGTCCATGACTAATCCTTAGTATTTAGGTCACAAAACCTTTTTCTTTAATGATCCTGAAAATATAGGCCTAATGCACTGTTTGGGGGGGAGTATGGGGAGAGGGAAGAATACAAATTTACTTGCTCATTGCTGTTATTAGGCCACCCAAACTCTCTCAATAAGGTGCTGTCTGAGAAAAAAAATGCTGTAAAAAATACATGAACAGAAAAATAAAACAGTGTGGTTTCACCCAGAAAACTTGTAAATGTGAACAAAATAATTTTTTTTGTGTGTGTGACTTATTATGATTCACAAAGACCAAATTCCCTACCATATATAGGTTTTATTTTCAACTAGACAGCTTTACAAGTAATTTTGTTTAAAAAGAGATGAAGATAATTTTAATAAGAAAAAAATAAATCTAGATAGCTATTTCTTCAAATGCGTCTGTCTCTCTGTTTTAGACAATTCAATAGTTTCATGTATAAAGGTGATGAGGAGGAAGAGAGGGAGGACAGGGAGGAGATAGGGAAGGAAGAGGGAGAGAAGAAGGAGGAGGAAGAGCAGGGAGTGATGGTGATGTTTGTAGGGTCAATAGGAATTTCAGTGCTCACTTGAGTAGGAAATGTCCTTAATCAACAGAGAAGTAGATTAACCTTCTATACAAGTATACATCACTTGGGAAACATTTTGGTTGCTTCTACGTCTTGCTTCTGAATACTGCTACTATGGATATTGATGTGAAACTTCCTGTGTGAACATATACTTACATTTCTCCTGTGTGCTGCATCCAGGACAAGACTTTTTTCTTTTTAAAACTTTACGGTAACCTTATCTTTACGTTTTTAAGGTGTTACTAAGTTATTTACAGGTGTTTGTAATTCCCATTTCTAGACAAGGTCTCTCTACATATCTCTGGCTATCCTGGAACTCACTATGTTGACCAGGCTGGCCTTGAACTCACAGAGTTCTTCCTGTCTCTGCCTCTCAAATGCTCAAGTGACAAGAGTAAAGGTGAGTGCCACAATGCCTGGCCCTATTTTCCATTTTCTTTATTATGGACATTTTAGTACGTGTGAAGTAATACTTTTCTGTGGTTTGGGTCTGTATTTCTTACCATGTGTTCTTGTTTTGTTTTGTTTTTCGTTTGTCTTGCTTTTTTATTTTTGTAAGAGGAAAGTCTATTTCAAGAGATTAACTGGAGACCCTTGCTTGGCCTTCTCTGCTCAGCACCCACAGTTAAGGCTTGGAAGAATGGTTCCTCGGGCTTAGAGCAGGCGTCTATGGTGCAGGGTTCTAGAGAAGCTGGGAGCTGACAGGGTCGATTCTCACTAATGAGACAGTGAGAGATGAAGCACACAGTTATCTGTGTGGCAGATCCCATGGAGGCAGAGAGACCTGCATGAAACTGTTGGAAGACCAAAGTGGATTTTTCTTGAACAAGAGTTAAAAATCTACAGCCCTGTTTCAAGGCAATCAAAGCATCAAAACTCCTCTTGAGTTGTGATACCATTTATGATATTGATTTATTTTAAATGTTAAGAAGCCCAGGATTTGTTAAGAAGTAAGGACAAACCAATTATCCATGAAAGAGCCAAATTATTGGAATTTGGGACTCAAGGAGAAAAATATGAGTAAAGGTGACATTATTGATAGACAGACCATGTTATACCTAAATATACTGCTACAGATTTAGAGTTTAATCTGCTTTTTGTGTACTTCCAGGGTAGAACAGATTCTGGTCCATAGGAGGTCTCCAAGGCATGTCTATTGTTTTAATATATTTGCAGATTTAAATGTGAAGCCCACTTATGCCTTGATGAAGGCCTGAATGTTTTAAGTGTTTCAGACTATACCAAACATTTGAGTTGAATGTGTATTTTCAAGGGATGACTCCGAGGCCTTAGGCTCCTAACCAGCTTTCCTAGCATCTACAAACGATGTTTATTAGAAAGAAGCCATAATATGAAGAGTTGCTGTTTCAATCAAGGAAACCAGTTTAATGAAATAGAAAAAAAAAATAGTAGAAATTGCCGATTGGCATTGGAAGCTCAGAATTCAAAGAGGTGGAAGATGCTATACCAAATAGGGAAGCTGAGGTAAATAGGACAGGAGAGGGAAGATGTGGCCCTCCATGTTACAGAATGAAGCCATGTGGTTCATTTAAAAGCCAGGGCTGGGGAGGTTTCCTCTGTACTTTGCTTAGTTATTTTTGCTAGATGGACATACCAAGCAGGCATTGTAGGGACAGGCATAGCCAAAAACAAGTCCTGGGGCTGGAAAGATGGCTCAGTGGTTAAGAGCACTGACTATTCTTCCAGAGGTCCTGAGTTCAATTCTCAGCAACCCCATGGTGGCTCACAATTATCTGTAATGGGATCTGATGTCAGAGGACATCAGACTGGTCTGTCTGAAGATAGCTACAGTGTACTCATATTAAATATATATATATATATATATATATATATATATATATATATATATATATATTTAAAAAGCAAGTCTTTATGTGTCTGCATTTCATTTATTTGAAAGGAGTCAAAAAGAAATTCAAACATCTAAAACCCCAAATAAGCTAATGAAATTGTACCCCCCCCCAAAAAAAAATGGAAAGAAACAATACATTTGTCAGAGTTTGGGTGTGAAAATGTCTCCCACGGGCTCATGTTTGAACATTTGGTCCTCAGTTGGTGGCATTGTTCTAAGAGGTTGAGGGACTTTTGGGAAGTGGAATCTGGCTGAAGGAAGTAGGCTGCTGGAGAGCAGGCCTTGAGGTTTCTATCCAGACCTTGCTTTCTATCTGTCTCTGCCCCCTCATCTACCCAGACGTGAGAAGCAGCCTCTGCCACAGCCTTCAGTCACTGCTGATTGTATGCCTTATTCACTGATGTGATGGACTGCATCCTCAAGGCCAAATCAATCCTTCCTCCCTTAAGTCGGTTCTGTCAGCATGTTGTTATAGTGATGAGATAAATAACTAATGCAACTTCCAATTTTGTAGTGCAAACTCACTGATGATGGGACAATTCATCAATGTACAAAGTTTATCTCCTACTGATATTTAAAATTAATAAAGGTTTATAAACTAATGCTATATATGTTTCCTATTTTACACATCTCTCTGATTTGTTTTTGATTTTCTACAAAGCATCCATGAAATAAATTTTACTTTCCCTTTGTTATCTACAAACAAAACAAACAAAAGTTCCACATTTTCCCAGGGTTTCAAATATTTATGATGGTTTAAATTTCTGTGATTTGATAGCGAACAAAATATATGCCTTTCAAAAGCATGTATACATTAATTTTAAGATCCCAGCTTAAATTTTAGCTATTGGCATGACCTTCAAATTCTTATTTGCAATACGTGCTTGTTTAGCACAAAGAAGCTCCTGAACTCAGTGCACATGTTTTCTTCAAAAGAAACAGACTACTGCTAATATTCTTTAGGTAGGGCTATATCTAGGTCAGTGTTTCATTTTAAATGACATTTTTAATGATGCCTCTGTCTGAATATTTTATAAGAGATGAGTCAATTAACAATCCCTAAAGAGAGACAGTGTTTGAATTTAATCTTCATTCAAATGCATCTCTATCTAATGTCCCCTTTCTGGACTGGTATGTGTCTACATATTAGAAAATAACTAATTCCCAACATGATACATTGCCATTGCCCTGCGATAGAAGGTACTGATGTGGCACACCAGATGAGGGTCTAGAAACCCCAAGCAAACCGATGGCAGGAGATCAGGAAATGAATTGGGCTTATGGAAAGGAAGTGATTACTCTCACCTTACCAACATGTCCCTTTAAGTAATGGCCATAAAGAATAATCATGACCAAACGACATCTTTCCTCTTTAATTTCTTGCTAGACTCAACTAGTCCAGATAAGACCAGAACGACAGTAATAAACTTTAATATCAATAAAGATAACAGAATAGGAAAGGGGTTGGGATGATGAAGAAAGACCAGGGTGGTACCAAAGAGCTTAATGGTAGCTGGGATTGTGCCCAGGCAGTGGGCACTGTAAACAGGCATACTATTGGTACTCAGTAAATGTCTGTGAGTGGAGTTTGAAGCAGGCTGTAGAAAGGCCTCTGGGCCCCTGCTCCATCCTTCATCCACTGACTCTGCCCAGCCTGACAGTCATGCACAAATATTTTAATAGCAATGCTTTACATTTAGAGATTAAAGGCCTTATACAAGTGCTGTAAAAAAAAAAATCAAGCAAGCATTGTTTAGATGTAAATTAGATCAGGAGCTCAGAAGGAGAGACGTTGGCAATCCCTGTGATTAGTCCTGTGATCTTCATGAGAATCCACCGTTCTCCCACATGGCCCCGCTCACTGGGCTAGGTTTTCCTATAAGGACACATATTCTCCGTGTTTACTTCTGCTCTCTCAAATCTACTCACATCTCAAATCTCAAATTCTGTCTCCTGATCTACTTCAAAGCATCCCAAGAGAGTAATCACACAAACCAAAACTGTTTTAGAATTCTACACTGCTATATTACTGCTATATTTCCAAGGATCTAGACTCAGATATACATGCAACATCAGTATATTTAGACTTAGGGGCACCTGCATGAGATACGTTACACTTGTTTAAAAGTTAGCAACGTGTCCAAAATGTCTTCTCTGCCATGCACAGACTATTGTTAGCTAAACAATATAATTCTTTCTAATCAAATAACCACTGTGAAATACCTGATTCACTCTGCACCCAACAGCTGGGGCTGTTGCTTGTGTTCCCAGCCTAAGCTGGACACCAGCACAATAGGAAGGGCAGAAACAGCTGCAAACTCTTGGGATAAAAAAAAAATCTGCTAAGTAACTTTGCCATTAGGCTTGAGGGTAGGAAGGAAGTAAAATCATTTCTCTGTGTTTCTCATGTGTGGCAGCTGCCTTGGGAGGGAAAAAAATATGTTGATTCTATTTTGTAACAGAAACGCCATAGTATTTACTAACATGAGAGTTGTAGAAACTTAGCCTGGCTACAGATTCAGAGTTTTAGTCCAATCAAAACACTGACAGAACCTGGTAGTAAGTCACTCTGGCAAAGGCAGCTCAAGGTCTCTTGTATTCTCTACACTCTTTGTCACCACACCTCCCCACTTCCCTCCCTGTATTTGATGTAAACGAACTGGTTTTCAGCGTGGTTGGCTGCCTGATTCTGTTGCCTGTCAAATGCTTTCGGTTTATTTATATAAAACTTGATGGAACATAATGATCACAGACATAAGTCCTTTCTGCTCCCTGTAGCTCTCTAGCAGCATGCTCCACTGCTGCCAGGAAAACATTTTAATCTCCTCTATCAGAATATTTAATATTTTATTTCCCCAAAAGCAGGTTCTAAGTTTCCCTTGCTTCACTCACTTGCCCAGTTTAAAAACAAAAATAAGCAGAATCTTAACATAGGCTTGATGACGTTAAGATGACCTGGATAACAAAACTATCAGGCTGTGATGCCAGTACCTGTTATGAAATAGGTTCTCGTTTTCATCGACTGGACTGTGGCAGAAGATAGCTCCCTCCACCATCCGAACACATCAAGATACAAGAATTGAGCATCAACTACAGAATTTTAGGAGTATAAAGTTATAGACACATGATCTATCCCTTGGATGGTATGAACTCTTTTATTAAAGCAACTTACTTAAAAATGGGATTTTATTATCATTTTAAACACGTGGAAGTAAACTTAGACCTTCTTTCTGTTTAAGAAAATACTGCTCTAAGGATGAAACAGGTTATATCTTTATATACACCTATGCATATATACCTTTACATATACGCAGGCACTAACAGTGAAGAAAAAGAGGCCATGAATTTGAAGGATCATGGTGAGGGCTATATGAGAGGACTTGGAAGGGGAAAAAAGAAGGGAGAAATGCAATTATATTATAATCTCAAAAATAAAAAAAAATACCTTTCAAATCTTAACTGATTGCTAAATTGTATTAATGTAGACCTGGATTGGTGAGATAATGGAGAACTTAGAAAACAGAAAATCACAAATAATGATAAGGGATGCAAGCCATTGGCATGCACACATAAGTAATTGATCTGATGCCCCCCCCCCTTCTCCTTCAGACTCATTGGACCTTTATCTATAGCAATGGTCAGTGTAACTGAAGAATGTGTACAAACACAAGCAATGGGATTCCATTTCAGAGATAGCAGGTGATAGCTATATTGCAATGTTAAAGTGCACAAGTATGTGGAAAGAAGATGTGTCCCACTTTCACAGGTAAGAACAGATTTAAATGACCAAGACTGGCGAGGCAGGCAGACAGCACACCAGACTGGGAGAGGAGGTTAAGAGGACTGGTCAGCTGTGAGGGTCAAGAAGTTGGGGAGATAGCGTGGGGACATTCATATCATGGGATGTTTGTTAACAATTTAGAGATAGGAGGTTGAGTGTCGGGCTTCATTACTCTGGAGAGGTCCCACCATGTTGATGAACACGAGAGAACTACGATTTGTAGTTCTGAAATTATGGCGATGACCAACATCTGGATTACTCTAAAGATAATGAGAATTTTCAAAACTTTGCTTTGTAAAATAACATACATACAGTACGTAGGGATGGGTAAATTAGAGGAAAATCTCATCACCTTCAATTGGCTTATTAGATGCCATTGTCTAATCAGGATATTAACTACATTGTACAATTAATAACTATATTAGACAATGAAGTAAGCATCATCCCTCATTAGAAATTTCTAATATTCATAAAAGTTCCACAGGTGCCACTGTCCCTCCACATTAATTGAGAATCTACTCACGAACTCATGGTGAAAAGCACCAATAACTATTAAAGCAATAAAATATAGGAGTTGTTAATTTCTGCAAAGTGCTATGATTTTTGTGGCTAGGAAACACTAATTCCGTCAAGCCTGAAATGTGAACTTTTATTGTATGGAAATACTGTCACTAGCCATTAGAAGCATTTCTTAATGAGGCCTGCTTTTAAAAAAACGTATCTGAACTTCTTGGTGAGACTGCACTACTTTGCAGAAGGAGGTGAACCCAAGGTACAGTGGGAATTCGATAGGATCTCTTTCTCTTTTCTGCCAGTGTCTCTCAGGAATGTGAATGTCTCTTCTCATGGACAAGCATGGGCCACACAATAGCTCTCCTTTGATGCACAGTTTTCCCCTGAAACAGGAAAGCATTGCCTGGGAGTGCTTAATTGTTTCATTTTTTACTTTCCAATCATGTGATAAAGTTATGAATGGAAAAAAAAAAAAAAAACAACCCAATTCCAGACAAGATTAAAGCAGCCACATTTGGGTTGAAAGGTTCAAAACCTTTACAAAAACAAGCTACCCACTTCATAAAAAGTAGGTCATGCCTCACTGTTGCCCTTTTTGGGTTTTGTCTGTAGCTTCTACTGTGATTTGCACTTTATAGCTTGTTGATAAATATCATTTAGCTATAATTAGATAAAGCCAGCTACCCTACGAATGCTCTTACCTGCATGAAGCGACCTTCTGACGTCCCTAGATTAGCAATGGTGAGGTCACCTTTGATGAAGGTGGAGATAGACGTCAAGAGCACTTGGTTGAGCCGGCCCATGAACAAGTCAACGCGCTGCAAAGCTGTGGTAAATTCCGTCCGGTACTCGTCGCTTCGCACGTCACAGCCCGATGAGTTTCTCAGCAGGGTCTGGAGTAAAACATGGCCATGAAGTTAGAGTCTGGAGGCAAACCAGCTGGTAGGAAACTTTGCTGTGTGTCATCACAGAGTTTGTTCAGAATATCAAGGATGGTCGCACGGACACACAAACAGCCCTAACTGCGCATGAAAGTCTGTAGCGACTGAAATGGCTCCAGTTCTACTAGGCACTGTTATATGTACAGACTCTCAAAAACGGGAGGTAGAGCTTATTATCTCAATGTTACACTGTGGTTCAAATGTACACTCATGAAGATGAAACCTGGATGCTGTGGAAAGAAAAAAGAAACGTTGAATGTCTCATTTCTTGACATGAGTGTATAGTTCCTTAGCAGGAAGTCCTATGAAATGAAATTCAGATACGATGATGGTGCTGCTGATGGTGGTGATGATGGTGATGGTGATGTAGATGTTAAAAGTCGTACTATGATATATTTTAAAGTCCATACATATATGCATGTTTGGGGGCACAGAAGTAGAGGGAAATGATTTCTATAGAAAATTCATGGGGAGGCACCTGAGCATATACCAACTGCCTTTATCAAGTGTTGGTCCCGAGTGTGTGTGCGTATACAATTCCCATCATCTTTCTGTGTTCAGAAATTGAGGTGATTTGTGCTTTTTTCTTTCCAACTGTAAAACAGAGATTGCTACAGAAAAAAAAAATGTCCCCACAAGAAAGAATTGTTGCAAAGACTAAGTCAACTAGCTCATATGAATCTCTGGCAACAGAACCAACATACGGAGCTTCACTTTAGACTGTCATCATTGGGAGAAAGATTTTTTTTTAAGTGCACATCAAATATCTCAGTAAGCAGCTTCCTGAAAGACAAGCGACAATCTGTTGATGTTCAAATTCAAGCGAAACGGTGGAGAAAAAATTACTGCTCAACAATACAAGAAAAGGGCAATTAAGCACCGAGGACCCCTCCCTCTATATACTGATCCTGTTGCTGGTGTTTCTCTTACCTCTCAGACCCAAGAATCTGTGCTTCTGTGCAGGACCAGCCATGCCTGAGTATCCACATCAGGTTTCCCTAGGCTTCTAGGGTCACACATGTACCACACAAGCCTGGACCATACACTCATCATACTCTCCCCAGCAATCCATTTCTACTGGAGTATATCTATTTTATTGACTCTACATCTCCATCCACATGTCCGAGAGACTTGGGCTTAGCCTGACCCTTTTGCCCTTTCCTGACCTTATGACATTATACACTTCACAGAATGACTCTTCCATTCCTCCAGATGTATGAAGCAGATAGCTAAGTGTCTTTATGGTTCCCTTCTCCTTCGTCCCTCCCATGTAATCTACCTTGAAACTCCATTAGTTTCATTTGCTAACTATCTTATTTACTTTCTGTTGCTGACCAAAGGCGCCTTGGGGGAGGACAGGCTTGTTTGGTTTACAAGTCTAAATCACAATCCATCATCAATGGAAGTCAGGGCAGGAACTTAGGCAGAGGCAGGAGGCTTGGAGGAAAGCTGCATGCTGAGTTGCCGCCAGCTATCTTGCTTGTTCTTCCCAGGACTAGCTTCGCAGGGATGACACTACTACCCACAGTGGGCTGGGCCTTCCCACTTCAATCAACAATGCAGTGCAGAACTGCCTATAGGCTGCTCTGGTGGAGGTGTTTCCTCACTTCAGGTTTTCCTGCTCCCAAGTGCCTCTAGTTTGGGCTGGTTTTTGTAAACAGACTATTTCCCAGTTCTATCCCTGGTCTTTCTATCTCTACCACTGTGATATTTGTCCTAGCCATCTACCCTTCTGCTGTGCTATGGCTATAGCTTCTACCCCCTTCTGGTTCTGTGTTCTCTGTGTCTCAGTGTTCAGGCCTGCTTTCTGCTGTCCGAGTGTTGCAGACATCCCATTAACGAGTCTGACATAAGTGGTTTGCTCTTCCAGGGTCTGCCTCCACCTTCACTCACCTAGTTAGCTCCTGAATATCCTTTATTTGCAAATTTAGTCCCAGTCTCCCAGGAGACTCGCTCTGATGCTCACATCAAGGTCCAATGCTCCTACTGGAGAGTCTCATGATAGCTTTTGCTCACGCCTCAAGCACAGCGGTAACCATTTCTGCTGCAGCTCAGAGCATTCCCTTGTTTACATAATAACTGTAGTTGCTCTTCCAAAACTATACTTCTCGTGGCAGACTGAACATCAGGCAAAACAGAGAGCTAGTAAATAACAACAGAGTGACGGGTTAAGTCAGGCGGAGGTGACGTGAGTATGAAGCTGTGAACTAGTAGTTTGGAAAGTATCATTTTCAGGAACAGGGCAGTTAGGAGTTCATGAGGAACAAGGAATGGTTGGCTCCTCCATGTTCCTGATGACAGCTGGGAGTCGGTAAATCTGGGTTAGCTGAAGGGGGAGGAAGGATATACTAAGGAAAATGAAGCCTAACTTAGAAGAAAAGAAATGAAGGTTTACTTTTGAACATTTTGTTTGGTTGGTTTTGTCTTTCAAGACAGGGTTCCTCCCTGTATCCCTGGCTGGCCTGGAATTCACTCTGTAGACCAGGGTGTCCTTGAACTCACAGATCCACCCGCCTCTAGCTCATGAATGCAGGCATTAAAAGTGTGTACCACCACTGCCTGGCACACCTTTTTTTATATATATATAGCTACTAGTCAGGGAAAATGATTGAGATGTTAGAAATTTTTCATTACTATCATCTATTATAAAAGTCAAAAACCTAATCTTTTGTGGTACTTATGACTGAATCCAGGGCTTTGCACATACTAGGCAAGCATTCGCTCCCTACTCTCATCACCTGCCCTCTAACTTACTGTTAAGAATAACAAAAACTCAGTTATATTACTGTGTAGTGACTTCAGTTCTTAAGGCTGACCATCCATCACATAGAATTGTGAAGTTCTTATATATTTTGCCTTTGTGGTTAAAAGCCACCTAAAATATTTTATTTATGAGCATTGGTAATTTCTTCATTTTAATTGGCAATCAATTAGCAAACTGGGAGAGTCTTAGGAGAGACTAAATCTATTGTATCTTGTAATTAAGAAAATGTTTCAGTTCTGGACACTTATTTTTGATGTATAATAAGCACTGGCTCACTATTTAATTAGAAGCCTTTCTTCACTAAAGTACTATAGATTATTCTGAGGAGTAGCAGTTAACTGGGATGTACCAGCTACTCAATAGAGATCGATTAATTGATAATTGAGTTTCAACTGGTGATTGCTGATTTATTTTGTAGAGATAGCCAGAGGCAAGGGAAGCCGCTTAAAGGAGCAATGAACAATTTCAAATCTTAGGCCATCTGAAGTGCTCCATCAGGGCCAGGTTCTTTCTTTTACTAGGTCCTGCATTGCCTCTTCTAGATCTGGGAACTTTAAAACCTCAGACTTGACCTAGGGCACACGGTTTCTTAATGTCTTCCTGGGATACAAATACAACATGTAAGGTGAGGAGCCATCCTGGATCATAAACTACTGTCTGCCTCTGTCACCAAGAAGAACTTCCTCAATATTTTTTGTCCCAACTTCTCTCCATCATGCCTAAGTGATGTCAGCAGGTGATAACTGTTGCAGTAAGATTTGTGTATCTGCAAAGCCACCAGAGACAAAGCCCTTCTCCTAACCAGCTTGCTTTAAGGTCCACCTCCCTGAGTGAGGTGAATAGGAGAGGGAGTGAGGTGATCTCTGGGAGTTTCTTCGAGTGCCTGCAAATCTACAGGAGCGTGTTGACATTTTCTTCAGAGGAAAGAGAGTGTTGCAACCAGGGCCTCAGCCCTATACACCTGTTGTCCCAGATGCAAAGGTTAAAAATAAATCTGCATCAGCATCGATGGAATATTTATATAGTGAGCTTCAAGACCCTTCCTTCAGGAAATTGGTCTCTAAATCTTATCCAAGGATTGGTAGTAGCATGGAGTTATGTCTCTATCTCTTCCCAGTAAAATTCTTACGTGGAGACATTGCACAACTCCAGAATCTGCAGGGCTCCTTGATCTTGAAAGATTGTGCAATTTGGAGCTAAGAAACAAACAGGGTCAAGGACATTCTAGTTTCGTAATGCATGGATCCATATCTACTTTTTCGTCTTTTCTCAAAGCAGAGAGCAGCAGGGGGAGCAGTAAGAACACTGGCTTCTGGGAAGAAGTAATGTCCCAACTTTCACTGCGGGAGAGGGGACTCTCCTTATCTCTCTCCCTGCTGAGACTGCTGCAGGGTGGCTTACAGAGCTGCATGCTATCTGAGCCTCAGCAATAGGATTTTAATAAGGAGCCAAGCTCTCCACATTACAGAACAACATGCAAACAGGGCTAACTTTCAGTCGGACTCACTACGTCCTGTAACGATGTCCCTGACCTCAACATATACATTCAAAGGACTATGCGCCATGTACATGCACACACCTTAAACGTGTTGCAACTCCTTTCCCTGGGCTCTATCTTTTATGTCATCCTAGAGATAACTGGAATTACTCTATATTATACACTTTGAAGCAATACCATAATTAATTCAGCCTACTGTATTTCTGTGTATGAGGAGTTTTAAAAATCATTTTATTATACTTGCCTGTTACTTTTTAAAAAAACATGACTCAGATATATATTTTGTTTCTTTTAATAAAAAGAAAATTGAAGTGCTAGAAACCTCAATAGGTTTGACTCAAAATGTTTCGCTCAATTAACACTTTGATGTATGAAGCGAGTATGTAATTACATTTAATTCAGCGTAATTAAGGATGTGATATATTTGAAATAGCGATTCTTTTAATTGATCTATAGGACAGATTTAGCTCCTCTGTAGCTGATTTAAATCAGTCATGTAGATAACTTTTTAAAATTGAGTTTTGTTAAACCATCCCAGCTTATTCATCCCAGTTCTTATGTCCTTGACCATGAAAAATTAACATAAGGTTTTTAATATAAACTCTATTCAGAGTCGTATTTTGCAGAAAGTATAGTAATGGCTTTGTGGGAAACTCAACCTTCAAAATGGAAAGTTGCTTCTCTTAGACTCTTTTAGTCAGTTTGCTAAACACCCAACTATATTAAGTTTTCTTTCCTAAATGCCATTCCTGCAGGGGTGCAGTGTGGCTGTTGAATGCAGGGGTTATGCTTCCTACAGAGGAAGTTTATGCTGCTCCATGTTTGCTTCTCCCCTTCAGGATAGCCAGCCTCAGTGCCCATTTCCCCACTGATCCTGAGCTGTTACCATCCCACGGTTTAACTCTCCAGTCACTAGAACTTCTCAGTGACCAACACGGAAGACAGGGCTTTTTGTATGGTGCAGAAGACTCAGTTCTTGGGCAGAGCAGGCTAGTCTTTAATGTCAAAGTTGGTGTTGTCTGGACCTTGTCCTGTGCTAGGAAGAGAACTTAAGTTTGATGTTCTCAAGGTACAGCATGAAAGGAAGATGCTCCCTCACTATCTCTGCATCCACTGACTCACCTAGATGAAGAAATTCTGTACTGTGTCTCCATTTGCCCTGGGGTTATGACTACGTGACGCCTGCCTAGTCTAACAGTGTAGCTGCAGGTCTAACAGAAGAGAAAAGCTGGGTGCAGAGTTAAAGGCAAACTGGCAGAACCACATGCTTTTCAGCCAGGCCAGTCATGAAGGCAGCACAAACAGGCCTCTGGTTGGCCTGCTGCTGGCTCAGCACTTGTGAGTCACCTGGGGACAATGGGGCAGCTAGACTCTCACTTACCTAGTGCTGATGACCTAACTCTACACAGCCATTTGGCTTGTAACTCCTCAGGGCAAGTACATCTCCACATCTGCCTGCAGGCTACATTTGAATAGGTCTGACTCAAACGCATCATTTTCCCTCCCAAATTGGGAGGGAAGATTTTTCTCTCCTTTAGTATAAGACTTCTATAAATCATTTCATCCTTCCCGCCACAACCACCCCCACTGCTGAATATTGAACCCAAAGCTCTGTAAATGCTAAGCACGTGTTCTACCAAGCTACACCCCTGCTCTTACATTCTACTATTTTCATTACAAAAGTGTTGCACTTTTGCTGTGGATAGCTGCTCAAGACCAGCTACAAATTCCAGCACGGAGAAGGGAGGGACTCACAAAGCTCCACCCTTAGTGGAATCCTTTTATTTTGAAGCTGGACTAGAAGGAGATTGTGTTCATGTCCTCATGGATGACCCACACTCATGTGCATATAAAACAGTACTAAATGGACTCAGTGGGTTATAAAAAAAAAAAAGGACATGAAGCTGGAAGGGGGAGGGGGAACTGGGGGGAGTAGGGGTTTAATATGATAGGATCCACTGCATGTGTTTATGAAGTTGTCAAAGAATTAAAAAATTATATTAAATATGATTATATTATATATCACACATAAATACATTAAATAAAACTATATACTAGACTTTGAAGATAATAGGATCTATGTGACATATTTTACTTTTCTTGTATATATGTAACTCTTTAAAAATGTAAAAACACTCTTAACTTGACGTGTGTGTCAAAATGTTTTTTTTTTTTTGCCTGTCTTTTGAAGGCACTGTGCATGTAGAGAGACCAGAGACCAACACATAAAAGCGCATAACATGATGTAAGCAAAGAAGTCAGCAGAGAGGTAACTAAAGCCCTGTGCTATCCAACTAGAGAGGGACGAGAGGAGTGTGGCCTTCAACGGCTGCAGAGCCTCGCAGCAGAGACGGATGCCGAGCTAGGTCTTGGCAGAAGCTGGACTACAGGAGGAAAGATTCTTGGAACAGAATATATTTTATGCATGTGCAGGTATGACTTTCTATATGCATGTGTACAAATGCATATATATATATATATATATATATATATATATATATATATCCACTCTTGGGGTTAGAACACTCAAAATTCTACAATGGGCTTTGGAATTGGAAATGTTAAGACTTTTGCATCTTTATCATTTCCTAAGGTGAACCAGATAGAAAACAGGCTGAGCCCATGTGGTTTTGGTTAGCAGCCTTCATACTGAGCTCCAGTCTCAGCGAGGAGCAACAGTGATGCATCAAACTGCTCCAGGTATGGCAGGTTTCGATGCTATGAGAACGTTTTCTCTCTTTCTCTATTTAGTTGATAGAAACCAAATTGTAATGCACTTATTTCATAGAAGCATTAGAAAGCCAGAAGGCACAAAACCAACAGCCCCCCCCCCCAAACACATTAATGAATCAAAAGGAAGTCATTTTTCCTGAATGCAGTAAGAGCCACAGCTTCCTTGTAGGCCCAGGAGGTTTCCTCTTACTATAGAGCAACTAATAAATGTCTTAGCAGAAGACAGGACGAGGCGAAAGATGGATGAAATGGAAGTGTTCAGTCATGCCCTAGTATGCTCCTGAAGCCCATGACTGTATTCTAGTCATGGGTCCAACAGTCATTATCTCTTATCCCTCTTTTTCATCTTAGCATTATAGAGTGAGACTTATTTCCTGTTTTCTCATTTGGTCTCAGACCTGAACTACATATTAGAAACTTTGTAAGTGCCAACCCAATTCTCTCCTTTCAACTGGGCATATCCAGTTCAGGACAGGGCTTCTCTGTCTAGCCCACACTTCATGCCTATGAAGTAATGCCAAGTAAGAGGAGTCCTGTGTCCATAAGGGTGGTATTGATACAGACACTTATTTTTTTTCCTGTTAATCCATGCATCATTATAAACGTGAAACCATGTTTGGTGTCTAGCGGCGAAAACTGTGGGTTTCCAGGGCAGATGTCAGGGGGAGGGTTCCCACTGTGACTATCACTCACAGTGACAGTGTAACTCGAGCCTTATCCACTAGATGTTCTCCAAAGCATCTCACCCTGATAGTATCATTCAGTTCTGGGAATGTTCCAGAAGGCCTAAAGGAACAAAGATGTCCTACCTCTAAATATTCTTAATGGCTTGAATTTCCCAACTTCAGGTCACGAGAAAGTTCTATAATTTCTGTCTGTCCATCTTCCTCACCTTCATCTTCTTTCATATTTCTCTCTCTTTGATTTATCAGTTTTTTCTAAACTGGGTAGAGTGCAAATGTGCATGTGTAATGCATAAGAATGTAGGAGGAAGCATAGGCTAGAAGAAATGTAACTTTTTAGTTTCTCCTGTGTTGACTTAAATATTCAAACTCCACTACTCTATAAATTAGCTATTAGAGATTTAAGGGGAAGAATGAAAGGTAGTTTGGGGGACAATGTTATTTTTACTAATAAATATTTTAATAGCCCAGTTGAAACATGGATCTGTGTTACAATCATCTGCTTGATTGAATGCATTTTGTTCAGGCTATTGTCTTCCACACCAGATACATGGAGCTAGAATCCATAGCCCATATCAAGAGAATAACAACATTGAGTGGAACATACACTACTCTGGAGGTGATGTGGTCGAAATGGGTAACAAAAATCACTCAGAAAAATTCAGACTATAGGGGGGAGAGGGAATGGGAGGGAATCTTGCCAATAGGTCCTGGGAAAGATAGTATCTAAAGTGAGAATGAAAAAAGAATAGAGAAGAAATGTGAGTTTGACAAAATGACTGTTGAAGGAAATCAGAGGCTGACCATGGAACAGGCATTAGAAGACTGGGCTGCGAGGGAGACTCACAGACACTATCCACTACAGCAGTGATAGCCCAGGTATAGGGTAGAGCCCAAAGTCACACCTGAGCTGCTGTATACCAGCACACGGAGCCATGTGTTCAAGTTCTTCCCTAGTTTTATTCAATGACAAAACTTGTATCAGTGGTAACTTAGCATAGGCATGGTGGGACACTGAAATGCCAGGAAGTGACCAGCTATGCAAGTCAGGGGTTTCTACTACCCTCTGCCAAGAGTTAGTTCTTGACTGGAATTCTACTCCATGTGAAGGAAACCAGGGCCCAAGTAAGACACTCCTTCAATATCACAACAAATGAGTTTAGATTGTGCTCTGAAGCAATTGGGGGAGCCCCCAGAGTCTTTCTAAAGTCGCAGCTATAAACACATGCTACTTTCAAGAAAGATTACCACATCATCGGTACTTGGGAGACAAGCAGATTGGGTGGAGATGAGGACAGATCCAGGATGATCTAATTTTCTCTTACTGGCATCGTTTTTTAGCACACTGAAAGATTTTTTTTTTTAGAAGCAATAATATTTTCTATTTCTGCTTTATGAATACGTAGAAAGAAATTAAGGATTTTAGAACTATGCATTTACTAGGAAAGAATCTAGATTTTATTTTGAAGATGAAATGGGAGATTGTGGTCACGAAGAAGGCTGAGGCAGGCCAAATGATTCCTTGGAAATATTAAATTTTTTGATTAAATAGGCGTCGTTTGCACCCACATCAGCAGCTGGGTAAGGGCTTAAGGAATCCTTAAGCAAGGCTGGGCTCCAGAAGGAGAATGTCAACATGGGTTAATGAATGAGAGAGGTTGTGTAAACGATTACTTAATCCCAGTAGAGGTTTGCCTGAGCTACTGGGGAACTGGGGTGAGGTTGATAGACACGAATAAGGTTCGAAGGAAACAGAGCCTTAAGCAAACAATAGTGCAATTTATTTTGTGATTTGCCTGTAGCGTAGAGTAGAAAATAAAAGCTGTGCTAAGGCAAGAAAGGTAAAATGAAGCTATACTATCTTCGTTATTGAAGTAATTAACCATCCACTCACTCAGATAGATATTTTAGTATATGTTACAGACAAAACGGAAAATTTGACTGTCTTAACTATTCCTTGAACCTCTAATACAGAGAGCATTAAATAAGGTTCTGGGAGTTCTAACTGCCTCCAAGGACCATGCAGGGAAAGCTTTCATACAAAAGCAGTATTTAGTAATGAAAATCCAGGTGTTCAAATTCTAAGTGGTTGACCACTGAGATACACTCTGTAAGCCTGTTGTCTTTTCACTAGGATCACAATGACACCAATGGCCGTCACCTTCTTCATCCTAGATCCTAGGAAAATGTGAAGGTTTGCTCTTGTTTTGTTTCATTTTTTTCAACAGGAAATTTTCTTTTTAGTAGGTGGAAAAGTTGTCACAATTTACATACCCAATTTTACCTGGAATCACTGCTTTTATAATAATTATTCTTAAAGCAAATTTGAGAGCAAGAAATGGTGCTATTTTTTCCCCACAGTGTCTCCAGCTAACCCAATGTAACTGCTCTTTTCCAAAGTAGAAATATTTCTAAATCATTTTTACTAATACAGTTATTGCTTCTTGTTTACTATGATGGTGGAGCCACAAATTAGTTTCTACCTAATGAATTATCAGATTTATTCTATTCTATTGTAAACTTCCCATAATAATTCAAGATGTTAAGTTTTGGGACTACTTAATGTGACCTGAGGTTAACCTTTATTACTGCACTTTAGGACATTTCTAGAGACTCAGACTATCTCATATTATTCAAAATATGAAGACAATAGTTTCACTTTCCCATTGTCTTTTCCAAAATTGTATGTATTTCTTACATCCACTAGCTCTTATAAACAGTCTTATTACATTCAAGAGTTGGTCACTTTACTGGAAAATAAATAGTCCTCTGCCTGTAATTACAGGCTGCATTGCAGGAAGGGGCAAGCCAATGACCTCCCTGACTTGTAGGCACAGGAACAAGTTCTGAAGATTAACTACCTCCTATTCCCTTGGCAAACACCACTTCTTTCTTGGCCAAACAACAGTGAACAGACAAACACAGAAAAAGGTGAGCATTTCTTTAGATACGTCAGCCTATTTTTACACCTGCACTTCAGATCTTCTCAGCTTATGCAGATGATGAAAACACTGTTTACAATTTATTCGTAAAAATACTTGCGTAAACTTTACTGAGATTGTGCATGCCTGGGACTTGTATGATCTTTCTCTCCTGTTCAAATGCACAGACTATTTGAGAGCCCTCTACAAACAAACTGACACCATGTATTGTCTGTGATCTACAATGCAGACGCTTGGTAGTAAAGCACGGCAAACGCCTCCCGTCTGAGACCTCTCCTCACTTAGATATCTGCATGATTAAACACATAAGCAGACGAAGATGGTTAACAAGAGAGATAAAAGCTTAGTGTACATGTACCAGAGATGAAAGGATTGGTAGCACAAAGATGGCCCTGGTTGTGGGGCACACACTTGGGCATTCAGGAAGTGCTCATAAGATGTTCATGAGTCCTGGGAAGACATTCTGGAGGTGCTCATAAGATGAGCATGAGTCCTGGGAGCACTTGGCTCCCACTTGGCCTCTCAGCCACATGATCCTCATGAGGAGGAAACACAGTAAAAAGGGAGGTAATTGTGCAGGGTAGATACACTCTGCAGATACAGAAGGACAATGTGACTTGGGCCACCTCAGCATCACATTGCCTTAAATTCTATTGGTGTTTACAATGCTGAGGGCTTCAAAAGGACTTATTTGTGCGTTCTCTGAGTTGCATGAGTCTTTGTCACAGGACTCATGAGTAATGGGAGAACCCTTTTCATGTGCAGAAGGAAAAAAAAAATGTCTTCGCAAATACTGAGTGTTGACACAAAGAGAGGCAGGGAGCCAACGGAGAAATAATCCAGCCCAGCAGAAACCCCATTTACTTCCAAAGAAGCTGATGGCGTGCTAGGTCATGAGGCAGTGAGTGAGCACAGCTGAAACGAGGTCTGTAGCTTCTAGCCACGCACACATTACCCACTTCGCACCAAGCTCCATTAAAACACATTGACAATTTTGCATAACAGAATATATTTTTTTTTTAAAAGAAAGGTAAACTCCCAACAGGACATTACACCTTCTGATATTTTTTGTTAAGTAGAAAATAATGTGTTCTAACGGATCCAAGTCATTTTAAAAAGTTAAAGGGAAATACAGCAGTTTATGCTTTAGACAAAAGGCCATGAAATAGGTCGTGATTGTTAGTGTACTAGATACTTGGCATGCGTTTGCCCCAAACTAAATATACTAAAGATAGAATGCACTTTTATACCATTGTAAGCGTTATGTAAAAGTTAATTTTAATCACTCCAAAGTCTTCTTTTAAGATCAAATCATAAAATTTGGATATTGCCTCTCATTTGTATTCACAGGCCACATCATATTTCATGAATTATCAGGACATCTTGTTTGCTGGAGTGAGTTGGTCATTTACTGCCATCTCTCCTCATCCATTGCCACATGAAGAAGAGTGTCACATACGATTGGCTCACCACTGTCTTACCAGCACAATAAGCACCCAGGAAGCAACTACTGGGCTTCCTATGGAATCCTGGTTGCATAATAAATCCTTTCTTCGGATTCTTGCTGAAAATGGTGTTTAGGAAGATCTGCTCATTCTGTGGCCTAAATAAAACAGTTAGGTTTCTGGCACTTTGCTTAAGCTAATAAGGTTTGAGAACAAGCTTGCAATGTAATTAGCTGAAAATAAATGGAAAATATTGCACATTTCATTGTCAAGGTAGTCTTTAGAGGCATGCGCTTTTGCTATCGACTGCTGCTGCATTAGTGCTTGTCCTGTTTAGTGCATTAGCTCTAAGCACTATTGATTCACTCTGAGCTGGTGAGCCGGTTCAATTCTGCTTTGTCCCCCAATTCTGAGTGGCCCTTCACGTTGAGTGTTGCTGTAAACTGCTTGAGAGATGCTAAGGGATAAGCAGATATTTTCAATGTAAACTCTCAGTCTAAAATTTAGCCTTCAAACTTAGACGTTCCTGGCACCGAAGACCTACATTCCGGGGCACCGTGAATCACAACACAACAGACTGGATGGATTTTCATAAAGTCATCTCCACAAAAGAGCCTTCCAAACTCAAACTGACCTTAATTCACCTCTTTTTTTATTTTTATTTTTTTTTTTTACCTGCAGCATAATCTGAAGTGTCATCAGCCATTTCATGTTCTCTGATTGATGATCACTTTGACGACACACCCAAATAAAGTAAGGGAAGTCAGGTATCAGTTGGAATTCACAACGCATCATTTTGTTTTAGGATGGTATCATTTATACCCCAACTGCAGCCATGTATGAACATGGAGGATGGTTAAAACAAACTTTTATTCTATGTTAGCATGCACTAGACATTCCCCTTTCCATCTCCTTCTGAAAGACTGGAAAATCTTCCTGAAGTGTTTGTGTACACACAGTCCTTTGCCTCCCATGTTAGCCTGGCTACCAGGTGAAGTGCCATAAATTGCTTCCCTAAGGTAGAGCCTAGCTTTTAGAATAGGAAGTCAATTACTGCTCAGCCAGCGATTCACATGCAAACGAACTCTTCTGGAACAGATTAGTTTGAAAAGATATATAATCAGCAGACCGGACCTTATTCAGGACCTTAGAATCACTGACTACATCCATGATTTTAAGTTCAGGGAGTTGTACTGACTTCAAGAGTAGCGAAGCCTTTGGTTTCATTTCCCTGATACTTTGCAGCCCTGCGTGGAGGTGGGCGCTGGAGGTGTGACTTTAAAGCAGTTCCTGGACACTTGCTCATTTTAAATGCGCTGTATTCATATTTGTGCCAAACCAAGAGTAACCAACGGCAAAAAATTTTCAAGTCTTCTCTAAATTCCTTGTCTTTCTTGTTTGAGAGATGAGATAAGAACAGAGGGAGGGATGGCCTCTGATTACACAAGTCTGGAGGAGGAGTGCGACACCCAAGATTTGAGATGTTATAGTAAGTTTAAAAAAATTTGTTATTACACAAGTAGGTTATTATCCTTATCAACATGAGGGGCTCTACCTGCTTCCGGTAATCTCCAACCGTGCATTGTAGGAATGAAGACTTCAAATCTCAGTGCTCTGGCCTCAGAATTTTTGCCTTTTTTTTTTTTTTTTTTTCAAAAGTCAATTTTAAGATTGATTTCTCCTGTGGACTTTGTCTGACAAAGCAATTTCCCCAAATGAATCACCATCTAGGGATCAGCAACTTAACACAGTCATGCCCTGCTTTAGAAGACAGAGCAGACAGGAAACACTCTTCAAATGCAAGGGGCATGGGTAACCTCAACTACCCCACACGTGGGAGATACTGTTACTCACATCCTGAGTCAGTGCCATCCCAGGTAAACGTTGCCTGTATGTCTGGCCTGAGTTTCAACTTTAACCAAGTCCTTTTGCCTTCACATGATGACAGCATCATGCTTTGAAATCTTAAAATCTTTTCTGGGGAGAGGGTCGGGAACAGACATGTGACGATTTAAGGGGGTTAATGGGAAGATGGGGGAAAGGCAAAAGGCACTAATCACTACTCATTAGTTACCTTTTAAAAAACACCCCGCCCCCTAGGGTGTTGCCAATGAACTCAGAGGGTGTTTTGAAATTCTGGGAAGAAATTGATTGTAAGTTTCTCTTAAATAAAAAAAAAAAAATGCACTATGCCATTTTGTATGCACAGAGAGTTCAAACGAGACAGGAGGCAGCAATGTGCTGAGTCTGGGAGAGAAGAGAGCCAGGGAAAGGAAGCAAGAGAAAACAGGGTTTTACTTAGGTTGTTAAAAAGGTAAAGTAGATCCAATCCTTGGACCTCAAGGACTTTCTGTCTTACAAGATTTTGTTTTGGTAGCAATTACATTTGCTGTACAACCAAGATATTTCATGTTTAAGTTTGGAGAACTGCCTAATATCAAGAATAAAGACTCCTGGGTAACAGTGTACATACAGGGCGACATCCTCTCATTCCCGAACACAGGAAGTAAAAAACAGCTTTATAATCTGACTTTACATTTATCACCCTTAATACAAAATGCATTCCCTCGAGAGCCCTGTAGTCTAAATAAGCCTTGCCAGACCAATCAAATGACATGGATGTTATTTCTAAAGCTGACTCCGCATCCACAGTTTGAATAGAGTGAGAGATTATAGATACGCGGCCTATAGAGAGTTATAAATCTCTGTTTATTTTATTAAATATTACAAGACATGCCCCGAGGAGGGCAGATCAATAATGGACCTTGTGGTTTCCTGATGGAACACTGCAATTATTTTCTTTCGTTACAACTTAAATGTAACTCAATTTTATCCATCCATCATCTTTATGGTAGTGATAAGAAACATCACTGAAGGCTTGTTTCTAGGGCCTATGACTGGATATTCCTTGTTTGCATCTTGTTTTGATTGCTGTTTTTATTGAAAATTGTTCTAATTGCCTTCCTTTCTCTCCGTGACCGCTCTGAGTGGTGACCCTTTAACTTTGGCACTCCAGGACGGAGATGGAAAATTACTACCTCTAGTTTCCTTTATTTTGGGAAGCAGTTGGCTACTCTTTGAATTGTAGTACAAGTGGTATTTGAGAAACAAGGAAGCTCAATAAAAACAACCTAGGAGGTTGACTTTTTTTTTTTTTCTTCTGGAGCTGTATTGTGTAATTCTTAACGCAACGTTTCACTTTAAGTATAGAAGCAGGATATCTTGCTTTGGCCACGGCTAGCTTAAATTTTAAGTCAGAGAATGAGACAGACTTCTGTCTTGAGTGTAATGCAATTTGATTCAGTTGTTGTCCCATTCATTGTCAGCCCACTTAGATATGGACTAATTAAGCTTGGATGAAGTTTGGCCACTTATAATATATATAGAGGGAAGTGAAAGATTCCCATGAGGAACAGAACTGCAATATGCATTTTTTTAAAAAAGAAATAAACAAGTCATTTGAGTTCACTTCTCTTTAGACAAGCATTCCTTATAGCAATAGCTGTCATTTAATGTGAGCCTAGGACCAAGCTAGAATTGTTTTGGGTATTGTTGTACTTGTCTACATGATAGCTTCAGCATGAGGCCAGACAGCTTGGAGAATGTAAATAATGTTCTCAAGGTCACGAGGTAGAACACAGTGGTGTGCAAGGCTGACCCTGGATCTTAGGCTTCACGCTCCTACCATTTAGGTTCCACTGATTCCCCAGGAGAGAGTTTTACAAGTCATCTTGTTGTACCAGATGCATTACAGAATCCTCGCACATTCTGCCAAAGTCTGTGAACTAGCTTGCATTACCTGCATGTCGCAGATGAAACCTGAACTGCAAGAAGTTAAGGAGCAGTCAGAAGTCATATAGCAAGTGTGCTGTGAACCAGGCCTTTCACTCAGGAGTGTCTGGTACCAAATGCATTAGTTTCACTCAGTTGACCCACTAATCATCATTAAGATCACCAAGATGTCACCGAATCTATTAACCACACTCCATGACAGGACCTCATGCCCAGGCATAGCTGGCCAACGCAAAACAGACTCCATGTTTTTCCATGTGATTTTTTTTCCTTAGGTCTGATATGTTTTGTCTTACTGTTTTTCCTTTTCTTTTTTCTTGAGGAAGAGAGAGGTGGGGGCAGAGAACACAAAGTTGGGTGGGTAGGGAGGTGGAGAGGAGTTGGGCAAGGGAAAGAATATGATCAAAATATACTGTATGTATGAAAACAAACAAACAAACAAACAAAGAAAGGAAGGAGACCAAGACATTGGGAAAATATTTACTGCAAGCTTACCTTTTCAAATGTTTATATAATAGAGTGAAACTTTGATAACAGGACTCTAAGGAAAAACAGTGTAGTGAAATTACCAGTCCAGAAAAAACCTTCCCTATCACAACATTCACCAAAAATCATTTCTAAAATGTAGTACTTCAGGTCTCCAAATAAAATACATAGTATACTTACAGAATAAGATTGCTATTGATTGTGAGATTTTAAAAATATTCTCCTATTCAAGATTCGGGGAGGGGAGCACCCTCCTAGAGGCAAAGGGGAGGAGGGATGGGATGAAGAACGCTGGGAGGGTGGGAATGAGAGGGGGGAACATTTGGAGTGTCAATAAATAAAATAATTAATTTAAAAGAACATTGATTTGAATTTGCAGAAATCATCTCAATGTGTTTTTAAACTTTTCTTTCTGGGATTTCAAGTTAACAAATTTCTTATGTATGATTGGTGGAAATTCTAGAAATTTGAAGTAAATGAATCAATTTATAATGCTGTTTATCTCCAGATAGAAGGAAGAGGGTTTTCTCTCCCCCCTCTAAGGTTGAATTATCACCAAGTTTCCATATTAAAGGGGCATTTTCTCAGTGATTTAATTTTGCACAGTAATATGTTCCTAATGGAATATGCACTAGCCTAGAACAACATGAATTAATATTAATTTAAGATGCTTAAAAAGGTTAACTGGTGAATGGGTTAAAAAAGTCAGGAAAGATATTTAAAATGAATTTGAAATTATTGTGGATATGAAAACTGATAGAATGCTAGTTAGATATCATTGTAAATAAGCCCTTTAAGAGTTACATTCAAACTCAACAGAAAAGAATGTGTGCATTGTGAAACTCAAGACCACGTTCTTACAGAAGGTCTCTTATGAGCAACAGCACTGGTATTCCATGGATGCACACTGGTGGCTTAGGATGAGCTCTGCATCAGCATTATATGTAGAGACAAGCTTTTAAGCACAATTAAGACACAGGTAAAAGATAATGTGCTCACAGAATTGTCAGATGACTCAGAGGGGCCTTTCCTGTTGCAGATCTGAGAAGATGCCAGTAAATACTGTGGCTAGATACATTCACGAAATGTGAGGGGAGACAAAGCAACATGACTTGACCATCAACAAATAAGTTGCGCCTGAAACATCTGCTGGATCCCTGGTCTTCCCTGGCACTCTTGTGCTTGATCCTACAGTAGAAATACATTTTCTGTATGACAAGGAGACAGAAGGACAAAGAGTCCCTCTGATGGATCTTCTCATACATACTGAGGACTGGGCAGGAACCTAAGTAGAAAGGTACCGCCATAGCATCCTTCAACTTGTCCAAAGAACACTCAAGTTATGTTCATTTATGTACTAGAGATATTAAAAAGGAAAACTAATCAATGAGTTTCTAGTCATGAAGCTTCATACTAAAAATAAAGACTATATTCCAAGGTATTATTAGAAGGTTACCTGATATATGGCCAAGTTAATAAGCCAAGAAAAACTGGAGTCCTTTTATTGCTTAGATGATCATCTTATTCCTAACTGGCTAAGTCCTGTAAAGCATTTTGGTCTTGCTGCCATTTAGGACAAAGCTAGGACTATACGCTGATTATTGGAATTCTTTCTGTGGGCCAGATATGTGAAAAAGAAATGTGTGTAGTCTCAGTTTCAGCAGAATTTCAGCCATTAGTAAGTGGAGAGGGTAAACAGGCAAATAGAGAGAGAGGTTTACAGGTATTTCTTTTTATGGAATTTGGCCAGCGTGAAACTTGGCTTCCCTTTCACAAAGACTGTTGGCAAGTTACATCTTGTTTCCCGCAAGAATTTTGTGCGATGGGAGTGATAATAGTTTCAGGTGTGGCGTTTGGGGTATTTTTCCTTCATGATAAAACTGGCCTGCATTTTATTGGTTAATCTTGCCTCTTTGTTCCCCCTGGAACACTACAAAATGGCAAAGCAGGTAAGATAAAGTTCAGAGGGTTTTGAGACTTTCTAAAATGAGTAAGGACTCTTGCAAGTGGGAGACTGAAATGTACAAAATAAAGCAGGGAGATAAGAGATCAGTATGCCCCATGCAAAATCAAGGCTCGTTTTAATGTTTAGCAGTAAAAAATCCAAGCACCAAGGGCATATGCCCTGGAAGCCCTGGGGAACTCCCAATAGGTTCTTTAAACTTGCGTTGCTCGAGTAGCTTGCTATCTGTGGGTAGAGTGTTTTTGTTCAAGATGCTATGAGCATCACACTTGCATTTCTGAATGCCAGGTTTCTGAAAGGCCTTCAGTGTTCGACCATTCTTTTGTAGTATTTTCTATTGAAAGAAAAGATCAGCCTGATGAAGAATTCCATTGTACCTCACAGAGCTTATAGTGTATATTTAATATGCGGGTGGGCAGTATGTCTTATTTGGGACTGGCGTGTCCCTGTTATGTGTACTATTAGACTGTGGAGGTGAAAGGAGGGAAGCTTTACCTGTGTTTCACCAAAGGTTACATTTCCTGAGCTCCATAAAACAGAGAAATAATTTTCCATGTGAGAAAGTACCCCAGGCTCATGGAGAGCTGGCTCATGTTCCTGAATTCATGTGCCCTGGGTCCCCCTCAGCAGAATTACATATATTCTCTTATCAAGTACATACAGACTGCTCTTCCAGGTTGCAGTTATGCCCATTACTTCTTAGACTGAAAACCACTTGGGCAAGATACACTTTTCCAAAGCCCAAATGTATTTAAATAGGACTCAAAGTGACACTATTTGTTCAGCTTGGTCTCTGAGGGTCCCTGTGTTAAGAGGCACAGCTATGTTCTCTGTGTAAACCTAGGCTCAACACAACAACTTCCAAGATCAAAATGGACCCCCTAGGTTGGTGCTCTTTATCTGCCACAAAGTGATCAAGGGGCTAGCAGAAAAATAATTTTCTACTTATAGATGGCAAATTCCACTTTACTTAAATAAAACCACCAATAATTTTTCTATGCTTTCCTGTGAAAATACAATTTTTAATGATCATCAATCCAGAACAAAAAGTATTGGGCAGGAATTCAAATCTAAGCTTTAAAGTAATTTATTCTTTTAGTTATATTAGCCTGACTGTCTATCTTTGTCTCTGTGTCTCTCTGTCTGTCTGTCTCTGTCTGTCTCTGTCTCTGTCTCTGTCTCTCTCTCTGTGTGTGTGTGTGTGTGTACATGGGTTTGTGTGTGTGTGTGTGGGCACATGGAAGCCAGAAGTGAGACTTGGTTATCACTCCCTAGGAACCTGGTTTTTTTTTTTTTTGTTTGTTTGTTTGTTTTTTGTTTTTTTTAAATTCATTTGAGACAAGGTCTTTCTCATTGGCCTGGAGACTGTCAATTAGGCTCGGTTGGCTGACCAGTGAGGTCAAGACATTTCTCATATTAGTGCTGGGATTACAAGCATAGACTGCCACACCTGTTTTTTTTCACATGGTTTCCTGTAATGCAACTCTAACCCCCATGCTTACACAATAACCTTTTCACTGACTGAGCTACCTCCTCAATCCTACATTAACTTCATAAGGTACTGTTTTAATCATTAATCAAGATCAATTCCTTAATTTTTCTTACAAAGAAGTTGTGAATATTTTGAATATTTGCAAATATTCATCAACCACAGAATAGCTTCCGTATCTTTTTATTTTTATTTTTTTTATACCTAACTTTAAGTGAGAAGCCTATTTGACTTACCCTGTTGAAACAGTGCTCATGGTTGGGTCCATAAAAATGCTGGAGACATCTCACATTGTTTTTGTTGACAATCTTGTTGAAGAAGTCGTTGACATATTTGATGGGGAACGCACAGACGGCTGATCGATTCATGGGTTCAGCAGAATCTGGCTTGCTTTGTGCAAACACCCCATAGAGAATGTCATCAGACTGGCTGGCTCCTATTTGCTTAGCAAGATTGGCCCCCGGTTTACTGACATACGCAGCTTGGAGGATATTAAACACTTCTTTTCTTGAGGATCTCTTTCTTCTTTTTTCTGTCAGAATACATTCTAGAGGCATTTCCATGTAGGAGTGCAACCCAGAGTCTGCAGAACAGAACCTGATTATTCTTGTATGAAAAGTCTGAGCATCTAGGGTTTCCTTTTGGACAGTCAGAAAGTAAATAAAATGGTTGCTTTCGAAGGCATGTATGTACTTTATGGGATAGGAATCTCGGAATTCTGGTAAGACATCAATATAGGACTGGTCTGTCAAAAACTTAAAACCATCTTGGGTTTCTTTCATCCGTCTCACTGATATTGAATGCAATGAATAATCAGGAGGGTAAGAAGAATTTATTGTATTCCCCACAAAGAAATTGACGAACCGCTCCTTTTCAGACAGGAGGACTTTGGCTCCCAGGGCACTCACCACACAGTCAGAACACTGGCCTGACTCTTCATCCACAGTTGGAGAGAACATGCAGTGAACCTCGGACTGTATGTCAGCAGAATTGTCAGGAGGAAGGACATGCCGCTGGCAGGTCCCCCTGTTGACGCTGCCGCAGCTAATGAGTTGATCGTCATAGTATGTGTCAACAAGCAGAGCCATGTTGATGTTGTCTTTCCAAACACCTCCCGATGCATTGGCTTTGCTGCTGCAGTCTTGACAAGGAGAACAATCTGGGTGTTCCAACACGGGCCCGGTCTTGAACTCAGATACCTTCTGAAGGTCACTGTCATTTAAAACATAAATGTAGTTTGTGGCTCCGAGATAAATATGATGCCCATGTAGGATGACATTCTGGATGGGGGTTTCTGCAGTGAAATTGGGAAGCTGATACTTCATGTTCAAGTTCATCTCAGACTTCACTAGGGCCTCCTTGCACTCCCCATGGCTCTTCGGCACCAAGGTCAACAGCAGCACCAGAATGCCAGGTGCCAGCACGGTGGGAGCTTTCATTGTGAGGAGTTGATCTGCCAAGACACATTCAGGCAAGAGCCCTTTAGTTGTCATTAGAAACAAAGAGAAAAATGGAAGCATGACTCCAGCTCCCCTATCAGAAATAATATTTCCTAACTGGATTTTTTTTTTTTACATAGAATGAAAAGAAAAACTGCTAGCTAGCTTCATATATAGATGCACTGTAGGGCTGGATATGACTCCACATAGTTTAATTTTAGAAGTCAAGCCACGAATGAGTAATTTTCAAGGACCATTATGTGATGGCAAACAATGTTCTGTGCTGAGGCCATGCAGCAACTGAGAGGCATTCAGCAGCTCAATAAGAAACATAGCACATTCTGTCTTAACCCCTTGCTGGTTGCTTAATGTGGTTTCATATCTGTGGCTAATGACTAGGTTGATACTTAAACTTTCTTGGTTAGTCAAGTAAAGGAACTGTGGCTCAGATTCATTTATTCTAGAAATCACAGGAGGCATTGTTTCCTTGCGAGCATGTAGAATTACGAGGCTAAATTTAGCTTCCTTTTGGAAGAAAACAATCATAAATCCTACTAGCAAGCGATCACATGCTGTTTATAGGCTCTGTGTGTGTGTGTGTGTGTGTGTGTGTGTGTGCAGGGAAAAGGTATGGTTATAATTTGGCTATAGTTAACCTATTGTTTCAGACAGACAAATGCTTAATGCAAGATCACCAAGACTTCAAAACAAGCAGCAGGCCGAAATGTGTAAAAGTAACATTTAATCTTCGGAACTGAAGTTTTAGAACTATTTCCCAGGAAAAAACAACATATTGTTCATTATCAAGTCAAAACGCTCTTTAGTAAAAAAGAACATTATTTCAGTATTCCGTGGTATGCAATTGGACCAGTTTTTCTCCCAGGGATTATGACTGGTTTGTTCTTCCGTTTTGAAAAATATAAGGGGCACAGGTTAAAAACATGTGAACTCTACTGATAATATTTCGGGCAGGGGTTGGGTATTGTTTTGCAAAAGAGAGACTTTAGGATGAAAGCTAATTACCTAACACTGTGTTTTCTGGCAGGGCTGAATAACGCTTAAAAACATATTTGCCATTACAGTGATGGTAAAGACTACTAACCTTGGATCTATGAAACCACACCGAAGTTACCAAGCAACTAATATGTGCATATCTCTGTGCTTACACTATAGAAAATGGAAAATGGCACATGGTCCCTGCCTTTCAGCGAACGTAAAAAATGGCTACTATGTAACACACAGACTGACTATACTACCCGGCATTAAGACACCCCATATAGGACAAACCCCAAACCACAAGCATCAAGAGAGGGAGAGATGGTCCCTGTATGAGATTATGCTATGAGGAACAGGCACATATTCATCATGTCGTGAGGTCCAGAAGAGGGAGGACAGCATCTGTCTGACTCATTACTGTATTTCAATAATTGGGTACAGAGAAGCCTGGAACACAACTTGGCATTCAACTAATATATACTGAATGTCTGTGTAAATAAAAGATAAGCAGTTGGTTCAAAACCAAGAACCTACTCCATACTTTCTGACTCTGATTCTCTTGCATTTCTAAAAATTAGGAGTCTTAAGGAAATGGTTGACCGGCAACTATAATGGCCTGGAGTGAAGTAAAACAGGGCCAGAAGCAATGCAGTGCCCCTAAGAACAGAGAGACAGTGAGGCATAGTTCAGTACGTAGCATTTGATACCTGGATACAGCTAGTAAAAGAAGGTAAGGGTGATCAGAAGTCATCTGGGCAGGAGTAGACTGAGTTACAACAGCATGGCAGGCAGCAAGAGGAAGGTGGCGAAAAGATGCTGATTTTAAGCATGCCGAGTTTAATTACGTAACGGGAACCAAGTATAAAGGTCTACTATAGGAATGATTAGGAGGGGTCACGTCATTTATCAGGAATCAGGTGCTTGCAATACATGGAAAATGAACTTTCTGAGCAGATGGAACATCTATGCCAAGGAACCAAGGTGAATAATGAAAGGCTTCTGAGGAAAGCTGCCATTATGGATGAGGGCCGTGACTGGTCCAGGTGAGACACATCTGCTTTGAGTGATACAAGAGGAAGTGGAATCAGGAAGGGATGCAAATTCAAGACTCGGTCTACTTGATACTTCCGAGATAGAAATAAACTGCAAAAAAGCGATAACTAAAACCTAGGTTGGCACGCTTGTCACGGTGGGTGGGACTAGATGAAAAAGGAGATGGCCAATGAGAATTAAATCTGGGTGAATAGCTACATTAAAAGATACTAAATGAAGAGTCAAGAAAGCTCGGGTCATTGAGACGTCAAGAGCCAGCTTTGTTTCAGTGTGATTGAAGCCAGGCAAGGGTCTCAAAAGGCACCTAGCTCATACAGGAAAGAGCTATTTGTTGACCTTCAAAGAGTGGTTTCAATAAATTTACAGGAGCTGTAAAGGTGCACAGGAATGTGTATTTTGAGGAAGTAGAATGTTCACCCAAGGAATAACAAGCAGAAGACAACAGCAGTTGTTTAGATTTTATTGTTAAATTGTAGGAAAGCCTTCCAGTCTGAGGTAGAGCACTGAGCAGATCTTGGGTGGCAGCTCTGTCCCCAACCTCCAAGAACCCAGAGGAAGCAGTGATCCCAGGTGCTTGAACTCAGGCAGTATCTTAGGTAAGCAGACAGCAGGGCCCGCCCTAAACAGGGAGTAACTGGGAACCAAAAGGACCCAGGAAGTCACTCCCAGCCCGGAACACTGGTTCCTTCCAGTCTGGGCCAGAGCACTGAGCAGATCTTGGGTGGCAGCTCTGTCCCCAACCTCCAAGAACCCAGAGGAAGCAGGGATCCCAGGCGCTCTAACTTGGACAGTGTCTTAGAAACTAGTTCCCAGATCTGAGGCCTGGATCAGACCTCTGCCAAGTCTGCTGTTGTGTGGACCCCGGATTCCACCTGAGACATACTGGAAGGTCCACTCAATCCAGAGCCACAGAGGAACAAATGAACTCAGAGCTTCAGACAACATATCCTGAGATATTCTAGAGGAGACACTGCACCTAGAACAGCAGACACCTAGCTGGACTACTACCTTGGAGGCACCATATCCTGAGGCATCCTAGAGGTACCACTATAATCAGTACAGCTGGAAAAGATCACAGAGACATCTGGACCCTAGGAGATCAGACACAAGCTAGATAACTAGAAAGACAGGCTTCAGTCAGAGACAGCAAGTACAGGCAGCACTAGAGTTAACCAGATGGCAAAAGGCAAGAGCAAGAACATAAGCAACAGAAACCAAAGTTACATGGCATCATCAGAACCCAGCTCCCCCATCAGAGCAAGCCCTGAACACCCCATCACACCAGAAAAGCAGGAATCAGAATTAAAATCACTTCTCATGATGATGATAGAAGGCTTTAAGAAAGACATAAATAACACTCTCAAAGAACTTAAGGAGAGCACTGGTAGACAGATAGAAACCCTTAAAGAGGAAACACAAAAATCCCTTAAGGAATTGCAAGAAAATGCAACCAAACGGGAAAAGGAATTAAACAGAACCATGCAGGATCTAAAAATGGAAGTAGAAACAATAAAGAAATCACAAAGGGACAATACCCTGGAGATAGAAAACCTAAAAAAAAAAAGATCAGGAGTCACTAGACACAAGTATCACCAACAGAATACAAGAGATGGAAGAGAGAATCTCATGTGCAGAAGATACCATGGAAAACATTGACACAACTGTCAAAGAAAATGCAAAACACAAAAAGCTACTAACCCAAAATATACAAGAAATCCTAAGACACAATGAGAAGGCCAAACCTAAGGATAATAGGTATAGATGAGGGGGAAGACTCCCAACTAAAAGGACCAGTAAATATCCTCAACAAAATTATAGAGGAAAACTTCCCTAACCTAAAGAAAGAGATGTCCATAAATATACAAGAAGCTTACAGAACTCCAAATAGTTTAGACCAGAAAAGAAATACTTCCCGACATATAATAGTCAAAACATCAAATGTACAAAACAAAGAAAAAATACTAAAAGCAGTAAGGGAAAAAGGCAAAGTAACGTATAAAGGCAGACCTATAAGAATTACAACAGACTTCTCACCAGAGACCATAAAAGCCAGAAGATCCTGGACCGATATCATACAGACCCTAAGAGAACACAAATGCCAGCCCAGACTACTATACCCAGCAAAACTGTCAATCATTATTGATGGAGAAACCAAAATATTCCATGACAAATCCAAATTTACACAGTATCTCAACACAAATCTAGCACTTCAAAGAATAATTGGTGGAAAACTCCAACACAAGGAGGGAAACTATAACCTAGAAAAAGCAAGAAAGTGATCTTCCAAAAACCCCAAAAGAAGATAGTTATACAAACATATCTCCACGGATGTTAGCCCAAAAGCTTGGATTAGTGAAGACTCAACCCACAGACCACATGAAGCTCATGAAGAAGGAAGACCAAGAGAGGATGCCTCAGTTCTACTTAGAACGAGAAACAAAAATGCTCAAGGGAGCAAATAGGGAAACAAAACATGGAACAGAAACTGAAGGAGGGGCCATCAGGAGACCATTCCACCTGGGTATTCACCCCATGTACAGTCACCTAATCTAAACACTGTTGTGGATGGCTGGAAGTGCATAATGTGAGGAGCATGATATAGCTGTCTCCTTAGAGGTCAGCCAAAGACTAACACACTCAGAGGACAATGTTCACAATTAACCACTGATATGATCAGGGATTTCCCAATGGAGAACTTAGTGAGAGGACTGAAGGAGCAGAAAGGGTTATTGATCCCAGGTGGAAAGCAACAATACCAAACAACCAGAGCCCCCCAGGGTCTAAACCACCAGCCTGGGAACACATAGGGAGGGACCCAAGACTCCAGAGGTATATGTAGGGGAGGATGGCCTTGTTGGACATAGGTGGGAGAGGAGTTTCTTGGTCCCATAAAAAAAAAAATGAACACACAGTGGGGGGGGGAATGATAGTGAGGGTGGGGAGGGGATAGTGAGGGGGGGTAGGTGCGGTCACTGCCTCATAAAAGCATGAGGAGGGGGATGGGATAGGAGGTTTCTGGGTAGTGGGAGGAAGTAGGCTAAGAGGATAAAATCTGAAATGTAAATACTACAACCAATTTTAACAAGCGGGAAAAAAAAGTCTTCAGAACCAACATCTTAAAAAAAAATGTCAGCCCCTTGGGGGTGGGAAATTTTTTTTTTCTTGATACTAAAACTTGTTCTGAGAATTGTATATTGCAGAATACACAGCCTTGGTGTATCTACTCATCAAGCATACTGAGCAGACCTGCCCAAACCTCTGATGTCCTGGAATTCCATCTGGATTCAGTGAAGACACAGCATCAGAGGCTTATCAACTTACTCTTCCCCCCAACCCCTCTTCTAAAATCTCAACGCCCTTAATCAGCTTGAAGAAGTTAAAGAAGAGTCAGCGCCCCTATTCCCTGAGCTTGGGGACTAATGTGGTTAATAATGGTCTGTCTTTCTAGGGACAAGTAGTGGTTTTGTTGGAACAGGGGGGATTAGCTAGGACTTATTGCATAGCCATAACCTATTGGTAGAAATCTGTATAATTATTATCAAGATGAAGTTATAAATTCTTAAATGGTACAAAATTTACTTTGATCTCAAATTTAGGTTTTCATTGGCACGAGCCTCTATTAATATAAAAATGAGATGAATATTGATACGCTCATGGGCATTGTGCCTGTATAACACATTTAGGAATACAGTGCCTAGACCCAGCCCTTTTTTAACCTTTTTAACTGATTTGGGACGCTTAACCTATGAGTTAAGGGACTATAGCAAATTCATATTTTTGAGTTTATTGTTAGGGTGTTTCCCATATTTTATTTAGAAATAGCTGAGAGGAGTGAACAGACAACAGTCCAGGTGACCTTACATGGATAGTTGGTTTTCAAAACATCAGAAGTCCATAGAACTGACGCTACAAATATTTATATATTAATGTTCATTTTGATTAGAGACCTGTCTGCTCCTGACAGCTTCCTGTCGTGGATTCTAAGAAGAAATTGAGCATTCTTGGAGTTACTCCAGTTGTGTGGTAACAGCCACTAGGCAAGAATTGCCTCTCTCCATCTACAGACAAATTACTGTCCAGAAAAGGACACACATGCAGAATAGTCGACTGATTATATCTGCCTAGACAGAGTAATCAGTCCTTAATAATCCTGCATCACCAAGGTCTGTCAGATGATTCTGGGCCAGAAGGCTGAAGATTTGATGCTCCAACGTTCGGTAGTATAGGGGCTTTTCAGGTGTTCAGAGGTCTCTATAAATTGGCTAAGTTTTAGAAGCTATGCTTTGTGCTTCCCACAATTATAGTTAACTCAGTCATTCTGGATTTCTGATGGGGTTGAAAACTTACAGCTATTTACCATAAGAGAAAAAATTTGAGTGGATGGTCGTCAGCTGACATTCATCCTAAAGCCAGGTTCAGAACTAAATGTTTTAGTTAGGATAGATGACAGAGGTGCTGGTTAGTCAACAAAAGGATGGACGGGGTATTAGGACTATCTTGTACCTCACTGGTACAAATTGGCATAATTATGCTCTAATTGTATTTTGAGAGAAAAGTTTCATTTTAACAGGAAGGGTGATGTGTAGGAGGAGCTAAGGTAGGAGGAGTACTGAGAGGAAGAAAAGGAGTAAGAAGAGGAGAAGGAGGAGAGGAGAAGCTAGGTGATGAAAGAGAGAAAGAGGGGGGAGACAGGGAGGCAGATATTCATGTATCTCCACCAGTCAAAGATAGTTGTTATATCTAGGTTGGTCAGTGGGTTACACCTCTGATTGAACAATTCCAAACTTATAACGCTTATGATTAACATTATTTTAAAAAAAAATGTATAAATGCAAAAAGGAAAAGGGGGCATGGGATAGGGGTTTTCTAAGGGGGGGGAATGGGGAAAGGGGATGGCATCTGAAGTGTAAATAAAATATCTAATAAAAAAAATTGTAGGAAAGATGGATGTATACTTATTTGTAAGACTTTCCCTTCTTTACCTAACACTGCTTCAGTACCAACAAAAACACAGTGCCCTGCTCTGGAAAGCTCATAGACCATCGGTAGAAGCAACGAGTTAGCCAGCAGAAAGCTGTGTGAGTTGGGAGGAAACCAGAGTGTAAACGAGGTTAGAACTCATTCCTCAAGGACAGTGAGTGAGGTGTCCTCACAGACACAGTGGTTTTCTGCAGAGCAGAGTAGGGAGCGTGTGGCACAGGCAGCATGGTGGCAAGTAGTAGCGTCTGAGAAGTGGGGTGACAGGTACAAGTGAGCGATAAAGCTGATGATGCAATATTCCAAACAAGTATTTCCAAGATTCCAGGAACATAGGAGAGGCCAAAGGGTCCACGTAGAAAGCCATGTAGAGCCAGAGAGGAGGGGTTACATAACAATACAGGGGCAGTGAAGACTCAGAACGTAGTAACTCCATGGTCGACAAGTAAATCAGACTACACGAACATGTGTTCCAAGTAAAGGATATGAAGGAGGAACTAGAGATTTCAGCTGGAGGAAGAGGTGCAAAAATAACCAAAGCAGAGCATGCAAATGGAGACCAGCAAGAAATTAAAAAGAATAGCGTTAAGCTAAGATGTCTTACCTTTAAGGTAAGGTACAACTGACATGGTTTGACTACCACTTCACACGCATGAAAGAGAAGAAACCTAGGGTAGACAGTTGAGGACACAGTGGTCTTCGGGGTCCATGTGGCGGTATCTGGCTGTCGATATAGGCTTTGAGGGGATGTGTAACAAAGTCGGAAAACCACAGTTATACCAGCGAGCAAAGGAAAGCGTCAATAAAATAAATTACTGGAAGAGGCACAAGCCATATAATAATAAAACCAACAAAAATTTGCATTGTGTGCTTACCACATGCCAGTTGTTCTGCTAAACCGTCAGACTTCTCTCCACAAACATCCTGTAAAGAAGGAAGTATGATTATTATCCTCTTCTGGTTGAGCATTCTTGACAGAAGTCGCCCAGTGTGAACCAAGACTCAATTCCATGCCTAACACACAGTACTGCACACTTAGATGCTTCATCAACACTGAGAGAGATCACAGCCGGAGCAGACGTTTCTCCATCAGAGCTCTGATCCTAGCCTTTCCCTGTCTTGCTATGTGACTTAAGGTCATTCACCCACCTCTGCGCCCACAGTTTAATATTCTCATGTGATTTTTTTTTTTAAGTATAAAAAAGAGAGGATAGTTTGAAGATACTTGGCTATTTTAGAGTATATATGAAGACCGGAATTGAACTTACTATTTTTATGCGTATTTCTCATTGTTCTGAAATATACTAGAATATTTTTTTGATATCGGTGAGAGAAACAAGAAGGAATAAAAAGTAAGGATTGGAGAAAAATTGTCATATTAGTCCAGAGTACATTTTTATAAAAAAAACCCATTCTTTTCTTAACATGACATATGTCAGTCTATCTTCCAAGAATGAGAACACTATTTCTCTGTTTTCTTAAAAAAAATTAAAGTAAATAAATGAATGCTTACTTCCTAAGGGAAGGCCAAACAATCTTTATAACTCATTTTCATCCAAGTTGACCCATTAATGCATCATTGAATGTGCATGGCTTTCAGGTTTTCTCTTGTGAAAGAAGCTTCAGAGTTATCTTTATTTTGCTTTACAATCTGAGGAGTTGCCTATGTTTTTAAACTAAGACTCGTGCTCTAAAGTTTATACGTGTGTCACTCACTGTGCCAACGCTTAATGAGCTGGAGTTCACCAAATGTACGAACGAGCTTTTGTCATCTCATTGGAGAGGACGGCAGATCAAAAGTAAACGAGCAGGGAAGAAGGATGCTCTTAATCACTTAGCACATGCCCCTTTTCCAGATCATTCCAGTTAATTAAGACTTGTCCCGGTTTACAGAGGTGTGTGTTGGTGAGAGCGGAGTGCCATGTGCAGACTCTGGTGCCTAGTGCACAAACATATACTCTGGTCGGGTGCATTATGGGACCCACCTCATTTCTGAAGGCTGCACTCTTTGAATTCTTTGGTGAGTACATGTTAGCACAATGTCTGGCCCAGGGTAAGTCAATGAGTGTTCTCTAGTATCACTATTTGTTCAGAGACTCAGAAAACATGGATGGGTATCTGTGACGTTTCAGATACCAGGAAGAGGACTGAAGAGTCGAAGGTGATTAAACTACTTTCCAACTGTCAGTGAGAACACAAGAGTGGTGGGAAATAAGAGACAATCACACAGCAGCTTAAACTCAAGGTAAGAAGTTCAAAGAAGGGAAATGTAGCCAGGCTGTAGAGTTACATGAACTTAGCAATCAGTTACAGTGTTTTCCTCGTACTGCAGTCATAATCCTGAGTAGCAGAACCTAGCGTCAGTTGTGGCAACGGAGCTAAGTGGTATGACATAGAGCAAGTCATGTAACTTCTTGGGCTTCAGCATCTTTCCAGTTTATAGAGTGAGTTTTGAACCAGTAGCATGCTTAAATCCCCCAGGTACTGGCTTAGTTACACCTACTTTGTGAGTTTCTTCCCAACTTGTATTTCAGTGACCTTATCTTGACAACTAAAAGTCAGCATGATAGGAGTGTTGTTTCATAGGAATTGGCAAATATTGCACATTAGAGCTTTGTCCTTCTATCCTGGGATGGTTATGAAATATTTACTGGCATTCCTGAAATGAACCAAATCAACACCGAAGTATGTTCCAACTGTAACAATTTTGATCTCTGGGGCTGCTTTTCTACAATTACCCGTCACTCCGATGCTATCAACCTGAATGTATGAGAATCATGTTAACCTCACCACTCTGACTTTCTCCCCCAGCTCTATGCCAAACTGGCCTGTGCCAGAAAATTTAATGTTTATGATGGCAGTGACTTCAGAAATATTCTCACTTCTATATATTTCCATCTTAACCCATTAAATCCTGTGATGTGTCTGAATCAGACTTTCAACACAGAATGTGTTTCTCTCCATTTCTTTTCCCTTTTTTCCCTTTCTGAAATAGTGTTAGCCAGTTAGCTGAGTTTTTTGACTAAATGAAACATACAAAGATGATTCAACCAACTGACTAATTCATTCCCCTGAAATGTGCACATAGCAGATGAAACCGAATCACCTATAAAACATTTCCTTATTTCTCTGCAGTTGGTAGCAAGAATACGCTCACTGAACAAACATTTCCTAGGAACGAGCATCTCTGTGCCATCTTGGTCATTAAGCCTGTGGCATTTAGGAGTCTCTTCATGAAAGATAGCTTGTTAACTATGAATTTGAGCTCAGCCCAACCTTCCGACCCACCATTCAACTCTTTTCTACTACCTATGTATCTGTTTCTAGTTTTCTCAACTCTGCTTTGGTCACAGCATTCCTTCCAAATCTAGCAATATGGTAGTTCTCTAGGTTTGGATTGAGCAGCATCTATACCTGACAACAATTCTATCAGCAGCAAATGCATACCGTTGTATTTAAGGACTGATTCCTCAAGGAAAATCTCAGCAGGTGTAATGGGACATTTACATTTTTTAAAGGAGGGAAAACTTCATAAACTTTGACCCAATTAACTTCACTTTAGGGACAGATTTTTCTCAGAAGTCACATTACTCTGTTGAAAGCACCTTCTAGTTTACAAGATATATTCAATTATATAATTTTTCCTAATTATAGCCATAAGACAAACATCATTCTGACTTTTTTGCAGATGACATGTGTGTTCAAAGAGAATGAAATGTTATCTAAAGGTATACATAGAATCAAGGTCCCCTCAGGTTTTCTAATTTTTTAAAAAAAAATACACGATTTTGTTTGAACTGTGCTTAGTTCATTGCAATTCTAGAGAAAAGGTTGTATTCAAAAGTCACAGTGCTTAAGTGAACACTTATTTATATCTGCTCAGTTCCTATTGTTTCTTCCTCTGGCAGCTCTTTTGAAAGCCCTCGCTACTCCATCTACTGAGATTGCCTATCAATCATGATGCTCACTTCTCACTGCAGGGGGAGGATGCTCACCAGACTGGCTTTTCAATGAGCTAGTCTTCTGAGCCAGTACTCAGTCAGGGTGAACATACGACCAAAGCAAGGACAGCCATATGGATGCTGGCAGAGAATCACTCACGTTCAGAGATTCCAAACATTACAGATGACACCACCTTGGAGCGTCTGAGGACCATCTTTGTTTCTGTGTGGGGAGAGCCAGCCTGAGTGTGAAGCTGGTGCTACAGGCAGAAGAGTTGAAACACGGAGAGAGGGAGGTTCTCACTAACAGTTGGCTATCTGTATCCCGCCATGTTCTAAGCATACATGAGTCAGTGAAATTGTTTCTTTCATTCTTCCCTTTTGGTCAGCAGTTTCATAACAATTCATTTATTCCTTGCAAATCACAAGAAAAACTTTCCAGTGAAAAAATACTTATGGACTTGGGACTTTATACACAAGGTCAAATGCATAAACGCAACTTTACATAAAATACTCAAAGATCAGGCATGTTGTGACTGTAGACTACATAAAATATTCAAATAAGTGGAACAAAATGATTTCTCGGTGTTTTTGAGCAATTACTCATAAACACCCCAGTTGGTATACTGAAAACATGTTCACCAGCTCAGATTTCTAAGATGGTATACTTTTATTTTTTCCTACTATGTATTTTTGAAGTAGAATATGTAGCATGAATGAGCTCAAGATGAAAATAATGTATCCAAATAATGATCTAACATATAAAACTATGAAAGATTTCAATATGTTTAATTATATAAAGAGAATTTGTTATTCTGGAAAATGGCTGAGATGCCATATTGAGGAAGTTAAACTATAAAAACAATCATCTCCATCTAAGATGGCTTGCAAGAATGACATCCTCAGGAATATTCATAGCCCTCTGTAAATTAATATTCTTTCATTAGCTTTAAAAGTAGAATTATAAGGACAGAGATAGCTCAGTAGGTAAAAGGCTTGCCATGCATGTATGAGGACCTTAGGGGATTCCTAGAACTCACATAAAGTGATGAGGTAACATGTATGTTTGTAATTACCAGAGACCCTGCTGCAAGATAGGAATTGGAGACACGAGAATATTCAGAAGTGGGTATCCAGCTAGCTTGACATACACAGTGATAAACAAACAAACAAACAAACAAAGACCCTATCTCAAAGACGATAAATAATTAGGGCCAACTTTAAGGTTGGCTTCCAACCTCTGCATAATTACTATGCATGTGTCAACTCCACCAGACAAGAAAACAAAGGATCATAATAATTAAGTTATAGCAACACGATTCTGATGAATAGAAATAAGTTGTGCTGGGGGTGTGGGGAACACAGGAAAACACTGGAAAGTTCCAGAAACCAGAGATTTGAGAGGCTCCCAAGACCTAGTGAGGATGATATTAGCTGAAATACCCAACAGCAGGGAGCTAGAACCTGAAGAAATCATCTTTAGAAGACAGACATGGCTCCCAGTGAAGGGTTGGGGCCACTCACCCATCTAAACATTTTTAACCCAGAATTGTCCTTGTCTAAAGAAATGCAGGGACAAAAATGGAGCAGAAGAAAAGGCCATCCAGAGACTGACCCACCTAGGAATCCATCCCATCTGCAGATACCAAACTCATTCACTATTGCTGATGCCAAGATGTGCTTGCAGACAGGAGCCTGGTATGGCTGTCCTCTGAGAGGCTCTGCTAGCACCTGACTAAGACTGATGCAGATATTCAGAGCTAATCAGTAGACTGAGCCCAGGGACCCCAATGAAAGAGTCAGGGGAAGGACTGAAGAAGCTGAAGGGATTGCGACCACATAGGAAGAACAATATCAATTAACCGGACCGCTCAGAAACAGGGACTAACCACCAACCAGAGTTGAGGGACCTATGGCTCCAGCTGCATATGTAGCAGAGGACTGCCTTATCTGGCATCACTGGGAGGGGAGGCGTTTGGTTCTGCGGAGGCTTGATACCTCAGAGAAGGGGGAGGTAGGAGTGGGTAGGTGGATGGGAAGCACCCTCTTAGAGACAAAGAGGAGGAGTATGGGGTGGGGGTGGGGTCCATGGAGGTGAGATCAAGAAGGGGGATAACATTTGAAATGTAAACAAATTAAATGATTAATAAATAAAAACGGGGAAATAAAAGAAAGAAATTTCTAATGACATTTCAAATACTGGTTTTGTAACCAGGCACAGTACATGGTGTTGCACAATACTGAACAGATATCTGTAAGCATCCATTACGTGACTCTCTGTTGTCCAGATACTGAGAAGTTCTGTTGATTTGAGGACAGCAGGATAAACTCCATACCTCAAGTCTGCATCCTAAATTGAAATATAAAGGAATCCACAGGACTGTTGAAAAAAATTTTTTTTACAACTTTTTTTTTCGGGATTTTTACCCCCATGCCTCTAGATTAAATACTGTGTATAATAACAAAGACAATACACATTATCAAAATCCTTCCAGTGCAGTTTAACTCTTTAAGTATGATCCTACAGAAGAACAGCAGCATGATGTGGAAAATCTGGAAGCTTCCCTCTGTCCCTTTAACCACCATTGAAAATCACTGCCGTGAGAGTACCTTGGGCTTGGGATTGTTCCATGTCTAACCTTTTCTTTCCTTTCCTCCCTTCTCTGCTTTCTTTCTTTTACTTTTTCCATTTCTCCTTTTCCCCTCCCTCACTAGAGATTGATCCAAAGCCTTAAGGATACTGAGCCATTGATCTACCTGACAGCTACATCCTAAGCCCAAGATACTCTGACAATAATGATTTCCAATGGTGGGTTAAAGGGACAGAAGAAAGCTTCTAGATTTTCCAGCCCCTCCAACTGCTCTTTGGTAAGATCATAATTACATTCTGGAAAAGAGTTAGGGTGTGGAGGGGAGAGTAAGTGGAGGGAGCTTAGATACTAGTAGATATGAATCTGCTTTGCCCCTTCATATAGCCTGGCCTGAGGGCCAGTTTCTTTTGTTTTCACCTTGTGGCTTGGCCGTGAGCGTCTTAAATAAATTACGGGCTACACTGGCATTCATTTATGCAGCACACACTGACATCTAGTAAATGTAACGCCTCTGCTTATTATCCTGAGCTGTGCCTTAGCTGGTCCTGTCAGCTCCCAGTAGAAATGAGGAAGTTGGCCAGTGCTCTGGGAGAGACCACTCTGAATACCTGCCCAGTGTTTCATTCCTTCCTTCTCTCTACAAGTTAAGTAGACTATTTGTGATTTCCCCATCCTTGGCTGTCTTGTGGTTTTCCTCTAACTCAGTTTCAAGTTCTTGAAGTCCTTAAAGTTCTTCCAAGACAGAGGCTACAGTAAGAGCCAAAAAGGAACCATTAGTTTAAAGAGTAAGCCCATATCCCCATGGAGACTTAGGAAGTGAAGATGTGGGAGACCCAGCTACATTTGAATCTCAGATGCTGGATTCTTTTTTATTGTAAATATCCAGTCCCATGGATGTACTTAAATGGCAATCCTAGTGGTAAACATGTAGAGAAAAATAAAGGAGGGACCAGCTTCTGAAACCAACATAACTTGGAACAAAATGACTTGGGTAAGGTTTATTTATCTTGGGAGTAAAACAATTTTCTGTCTTCTGTTTGCTGCTTTCTTGTGTTCTTTCCTTACTAATTAATTCATTTATTTGTGCCAGAATTTGAACCAAATGCCTTGTATACGTGAGGCAAGTGTTCTGTGATATAGCTATAGCCCCAGACCTTTATCTGTTTCCAGACAGGCTTGCTGTATTGTCCATACAGTCTTTGAACATTCTCCATGGTCTAGGCAGCCTTTAAACTTGATCACTCTCTATTTCAGCTTTCTCCATAGCTAGGACTAAGACACATACTACAAGGTCTGACTCGGTTTTTTTTAAAGAGTTTGTTTCCCTAACACATACATATTTGCAAACTGGGCAAAATTTCCTATTTTTATTTTGTTTTTGCTCCTGTTAAATATCTAAAACATGTTGTTTTTAAATATGGTCAATATGGTAACTGAGCTCGTGCAATGATTTAAAATATTATATGAAGGTTTAACTGTCAAAGGGCATAAACTTTCTTTTCAAGAGAAGAGTTGTAATGAGGAGAGCAACTTGTACATTACATGAAATTTCATAGAAAGATCTGTATATTTATTAAAGACTCAGCTATAGCCGTCTATAGAAGTAATCAAGTTAGACTTGGCACTAGAATAATATACAAGTGTTATAACGAGTGGGACTAGAGCCCCATATAATGATGGGGTTTAGAGCCACCCCTTCTGGGGTATTATACAAATGTTTCACTAAAGAGAGCTAGTGTTTTTGTTCTGATCATTATGTGGTTATCTCAGCCCTTCTGATCAACATTTAAGTCAAAAATGACAGAATTTTAGCCTAAGAAAAAAAAAGCCAATTGTGCATTTTCTACTTTCAATATATGATTAAGATCATTGTCCAAGCCCGATATGGCAAGGGTAAAGATAAAAGGCACAGAATATCATTCTATCCTCAAGATTGTGTCTCATAAATTCATAATCGGTTAGCAAACATCTTTGTTCTTAGAAGAATGGCTGACAACATGCAACTTCTGGGAAGAAAGAATAAATGGACATTTGTTTTTACTATTGTGCATGTTGTAAAGAAAAATACCATTCAGAACATTCATTGAATTGTCAGAGTCCCGATTGATGGACAGGCATCTACCCCATTAATAAATGGTAGCTCATACAAGAACATTTCATTATCCTTGAAAATGTGGAGGTTGAAATTCCCCATTGTTGAGAGCATGCTAAAGGGCTTGAAACCAAAAGCAAGGCTTCCCCCCCACCCCCTTTCAGTCTAATAGATGAATGGAAGTTTATAATTCAGATCTCGTAGATGCCCTACCAGATTTTGCTCAGTTAAGCCCGGAATACTGAATACAACAAATCCACGGATCACATCTTTCCGTATATGTAAGTTAAAATAAATTAAGCCTAGCAACCCTTTCCTGCTACATTCATATCCGAGTTTGGAAAGGATGAACCTGTCTAGGCAGTCAGAACATAGACTGAGAGGAAGACATATACAGAGGAAGCTAAAACATTGCTCACTAGTGAATCAGACACTCTCTCCTCTGTGTGGGGGTAGGGAGTGGAAAATGTCCTGGACATAAGGCATGTTCTAGTTCTAAATGGGGAAAATCTGTGCTTCAGCGGATTAATTCATCTCTTTCCTTCCTTTTCCCCTCCCTCCTTTCCTACATCCCTTCCTTCCTTCATTATCTTTTGAGTGAGACAAGGTCCCGTTACGTTGTTGTTCGTGCTGGTCTCAAACTGTCCTTTTTGTCTTTACTTCCTAGTGCTAGGATTATAGTCATGTAACACTATTGGTTGATCCATTTCCTCTGGGTTTTCAGAAGGCAAAAGTTAAACAGCTGCACAGGGAAACAGACAGTGAGTAGACCTGGTTTTGTCATGGTGGCTCTGTCATAAGGAAAGAGAAACCATGCATGGGGCAAGGGTGGAGACACCAGGGCTTGTATCAGGTGGGCCTTTCTGACTAATACTCTGTTCACCTCTGAACTCTGTTTTGCTCACATCTGAGAATGTTCCCTGGGAAGTTAACGCCAGAAAGCAGACTCTGAAACTGAATGAATTAGGTCTAGGCTTTGAAGCTGAAGTACACAATAGTTTCTTTTCTCAGCATCGTAGAAATTGTGAGGCTACTGTGAATGAATGGAATTACCAAACTTGGCTGTGTTTGTCTATAAGTGGGGATTTTCATGGGTGAAAATAATGCAATTATTTTGGAACAAAAAAAATCAAAAGCGTACACACATGGTGAGATCAATACATTATCAGAAAATAAAGAACTAAGCACATTATCTACAAAATAAAAATTAAATAACTTTAAATGAGCAGAGAATGGCAAGCAAGCCAATCCCTTAGAAAGTAGGACAGGACAGAGAAGTAAATATGGAATCCTATTTCTAACATTCGGTAAACACCCTGGATGCTTGAAAAAAAAAAAAATCAATAAACCTAAAGGTTAGGACAACTCAAAAACAACTGTGCTCAGCATTGCATTTATATAACTGATCAATTGAAAATAACTGAGGGGTGTGTGTGTGTGTGTGTGTGTGTGTGTGTGTGTATGTGTGTGTGTGTGTGTTTATGCAACCATGCTACTGTGAGTGTGTAAGATCTGTGTTTGAGGAAAACAAAGGAAGAGCAAGAAGAGCGAATGGTCTTTTTAAATGGCCCTTTCCACTCAGAGTCACTGTCAAAATGACCGGGAGTCCCATCCCCCATCTCTCCCCAGCCCCAGTAGTGTTGTCATAGGAGGAGAGGAACACATGGAGCTAAAGGTGGCTCAGATGGTGATGGCTTAAGCTGGGACTTGACATGCTAAGAACAGCTAAGGGCACAGGCACTTTGTGCAGTGAGGACAAGGTCTAGGGCTTTCCTCAGTGCAGTAGTAGAGAGTCTGTGTGAGAGGGGCTGGCATGGTTGAAACTGCCAAATCACATTCACAGAAAGCCTCTTCTGCAGTTTGTTGAAAGCTATGCGTTCTGTCTGTAGGTGGGAGTCAACGGATATGGCAATTAGTACATATATCCCATTTTAGTGACTGTATGGTGAAACTGAAGTGAGGAGGAGCCAAAGGCTGTGAGATCATTCAACTAAGGATCCAAGAGAATAAAGTGGGGACTCTCTAGTTTAGCATCTGTCTTCTTACCTTTATCATCAGATGGTATAAAAAAATCTATCTCCCCAGCACTAGTTTTGCCTGTCCAACCTCTACTCAGATTGGATTCATTACATGTTCATTTAGGCCCTACTATGTGTTTGGCTTACATCAGTAAACAGACCAACAGTCCAGTTCTTGTGGAAAGCACTTCCCATCAGGGGCATTCAGGTGACAATACACACAAGCATGCTGGGTGTAGATAAAGTGTATTACAAGTTTATAGTCTGGATGTCTGGACTGTCTCGAGGGAGGGTACAGGGAGAAGTCTGTAACTTTGAAAATCTGTGTTGGTGACTTTTGCAGAAAAGGGAGAGGAAGGGAGAACTCAGCCAAATGACAGGTGAACAGTGATTTCTGAGCAGAGGTAAGAGAAATGAACAAGAGACACATTTGGTGAGTTTTCCCCTAAGCCTTGGCATCCAAAAGATGAGGTCTAGAAAGACAAAGAATCAGAATAGTAGAGCCCTCTCGGGTCACTGTGAGATTCGAAACTGATATAAGGTACGGATTGAGGGGATACTTATACTTGAATGGAATCCCTTTAAGTGAGAGAGAGAGGATTGCTGATAGCAGGGGATTGTATGGCATAAGGGAGAGGCAATGAAGCCAGTGGCGGACTGCTTATGCAGTTCAACAGTGACAGAGATAATATGTTTCCTTCTAGCTGAAGTGGCTGAATTGTGGTTATATTTTAAAGACTGAGAGAATGGAATTAAAATACTAGGTCTGTGAGAAAAAAAGGATTATGAATTTTATAATAAGGAGATTGGTTTTCCCAATTACTGAAAGAAAGGGTTAGAAAAACCAGTGGGATTCAAGAAGACCAGAAGTTTGATGGGGATGAGGAGAAACCAGTGTAGTTGTGTTGTGTGCAAAGCTGAAGTGCTATGTATACAGCCGAGAGTTGTTGGGCATGTGGTGGGATATTAGAGTCTTAAAATGAAGGATAAAAATCTAGGCTAAAGAATTATGTTAAGAAGCTGTCGGCATGTAGATAGGGTGAAAGGAGAGGGGGGGTGGTTGAGAACACTATGATGGTTAATCTTCAGGGTCAACTTGATTGGGTTTGGAAGCACTTAGGAGATTCACTTCTTCTTATGTTTATGTGGTCCAAGAAAGGTAGAACGGGGGAGAAAAGATCTACCCCAAGTGTGGTCTAGGTAAAATAGAAAGGGGAATGGGAGAAAGCAAGTTGAGTGCTAGCATCCATTGCTTTCTGCTTCTTGAACGTCAGCCTCATGTTCTGCTACCATGCTTCCCTGCCATGATGGGGTGTATTGCTGCAACCCACTAACCGCGCCCCCCCCCCCCACCAGAATGGTCCCCTTATCCCTGAAGTTGCTAGCTGTTCTGCATTTTCTTACAACAATAAGTCAAGAATGCATTTAAAAGGAACAGAACATAGATGATAAGACCTAGGGAACTGGGGCCAACAAAGCTAACAGGCCGGAAAAACAGGATGAATAAGTCAAGCCGAGAGAGCAGTTGGAGATCCTTGTGGCGCCTCTACTCAGCCCATGACACCTGCTCTCCAGTCCCTGTCATAGATCAGTGTCTCTCATCTCCCAGGTTTTCAAGTCATCATACTGGACTCCCATATGTGACTATTGTTTATATTGTTTTATTGTTCAAGATGAAGTGCCATTTTTTTTAACCTGGATTGCGCCAATTTCCTATCTGCTTTTGTCTCTCCCCGCCTGTCTTGAGAGTCTGTGTCAAAATGTACAAGAGACATTTTTTTCTAATCAAAATTCAGATTATTTTGTTTCTATAGTTGAGCAGAAAGTCACCACCTTAGGAAAGCAGGGCATTTAAACTTTAGGCAGGCTAAATATTCATAATCTAAAATTTAAGAATGCAAAATGCTCCAAAGTCTGCTATCCTCTGAGCACCGGCACACTTGCACACTTGAGACATTTTGAATTTTGAAGCATTTTTTTTTTTTTTAATTTCAGATATTCACTCAGGACATTCAGCTAGCAGATTCTACACACTCTAGAATCTGAAAGAAAACTCTAAAATTTTAAATATTTCTGATCCCACCCCTTTCTGATAAAGACTAGCACTGCCTTTATTACAAAGGTATTTTTAAAAAAAGTCATGAACAGAGGAAACTTGGAGACACAAGTCTGGACAGGCCAAGTCTGGATGGTTTTTCAAGACTAAGGCAGAACTTTATAGAGGGATGGAGGAAATCAGACATACATCATGGACTGTAGTGTATCCCACATGGAAGAGAGTTGGAATAAAACAAATGTTCATTAGCTTTGGCAATGAGGAGACTTTACCATATGGAGGAGACTAGTTGAGTGAAGTGAGCTAGGGAAGGAATAAGGAGAGGAAACAGGTTGGGCATGTATTTTTCAAGAACTCCTATGTAAAAGATATGACAAGCCAGAGTGACTACTGGGGCAACTGTGGCTTCAAGATCCTATCACTGCACCCTGCATCTGTGCTTTATTTCTTTTCTGAGGCAGCAGCTGGTTTCATGAGAACTAAATGAAAAATGGCCAAGGAGACTTTAACGATGGGAGGGGAGGGGGCAAAAGGAGGGCAGGGCGGGCAGAGCAAGGTGATCAAAGACCTGGGGGAGAGTGGGCTCAGGATCAGAAGTTGAAAAGACCACTTTCTCTCCCTGAGACATACTCAAAGACGTAATGATGAGTGACATGGAGACCAAATGTGTTTCTGTTACTCTCCATATATAAAAGGAGACCTTATACTGAGACCAAAGAAAACTGACAACTGAGGACTGGAGAGGATGGTGAGAGTTTGTAGTCTTTGCAGTGGGCCTGGGGAAAGATGGGACAGAGACCTGTAGGAGAAGAACTCATTCTATGGACTGGGCAAAGCTTTCTGGATGCTCTCACCTTAAAGTCCTTTGTGCCCATTCCCACTGAGTGTGCAGTCTGAGTTGAGAAGCAGAAGGCTACCTGATTGTGACCGCTGTAGCAAATTCCTCATGTTTGCATAATCCATTATCCCTGATCCTTTATTAAGAGGAAATGTCAGTTTCTGATTATTATTACTATTATTTCAGAATCAGATTTATTGAAATCTGGAAGAAATAACTTCTGGGGAAAAAACCATCAAAACAGACACTCTTCTCTCTTCAACAAAGGCAACAGTCTAAAGATCTTGAAGAAATGAATCAGATATAATAATCATCTAACTCTGAAAACGAAAACCCTTTAGGAATTAGGAGGGAGCCTTGATCCTGAATTCCAGTCTAGTTAATCACTTAGAATGCTTAATAGTAGTTGGAAAGTAATTCATCAACTTATGACACAGATTCAAGTGCTGTCACCTTTCATCTATATTAGGGAAACTGCCTGGGATTTTATTTGTTCTTTTCTGGTGACTTAAACAGCATTTACAAAAAGCTCCTTGAAGACCAGTGCTTAAAACTCACTGGGTCTTGACATACAGACATCAAGAGTCAATCTAGATATGTGCAAGTGGGGCTGAAATAAAATTGAGAACTCTCTTACTTTTGGCTAGTCAGAAATGTATTTTTGAGAACCCCCAAATATATATATTCACTTCTGCTTGAAGTTCTTCACCCATCAAGCAATAACAACTAATGTAATGTTTAAACCTAAAGATTCTTCTAATTTTTAAATGATAAACATTTGTTGTCTTTGTGTTAACTAGATAGTATACAAAACTGCAGGCTCTTGGAGCAGTGTGGAGATGGGAGAGAGAGGTTTATGTCTAAATGTGAGGCCAGGGTCAGAGGATAACTGCCCATTTCACACTCTTAGAGAAGCAAAACTATGGGAAGTGAAAACAAAAAGACAGGAAGATAAGCTTTTCTCAAATTTAGATCACTGTCTGAATTTATTTAAAATATGAATTTCTCATTCCTGACACACTCTAGAATGGACTATTATAGTGAATCTCCAAAGAAAGGTTTCAATATGCATCCAGTTAGTGTCCATGGACACTAACTAACATCCAGAACAGATGATATGTCAGTGGAAAATGACCACAGATTATAGTTCTTGAGACCATGTATAGCTTTTGGTCACGATAATAATTCATGCATTATAATGATTATATAGGATACATTTTTTTCTGTGAAAGTGGTATAAAATGTTATAATCTTGTATGGTTTAATGCCAACAACATCCTCTGAAAAGACGAACTTGTCCCAGTGTAGAGGGTTGACTTCAGAGTACTTAGAAGATGCCACTGACAATTACAGCTGTGTTCCTGCCTTATGTCCCCACTCTTCCTACTAGTAGACAAAGTCAAGCTAGACTTGTAGGCCAGATCAAATCTGGATCATTACATTAGTAAGTTTTGTAATAAAATATGGAGGGCAGTTGACTTTACGGAGAAATGATTTATTTGCCTCGCAGTTCTGGAGGCTCATGAGCATGAGGGAGTTTTGGTGAGGATTTCATGGTGAACATCAGACGACAATGGCTAGAGTCTATTAAACTGGGTGCTGACATATGAAGCCAGGAGTCAGAGGGATAGCGATGTTCCATAAGGCTCCAGTGAACTACATATTTCCCACTTCTACTCATCTCTTCAAGGTCTACACCACCTCAACCTACTTTTACCTTATGGAACTTCATGAACTTTTTTTGGGTGATGCAATCGTATTCAAATAATAATACATATGGCATTCTACCTTCTATAAGAATTAAGCTATGTGTGACAGAAGAGAAGGAAAGCTCATACTCTACCCACAACCTGACGAGTGTGTGTGTGTGTGTGTGTGTGTGTGTGTGTGTGTGATTCCATTGTCGTTTTCCTACTTTGATTTGCCTCCTTCACATTAGAATGAAGGTAACAATTAAAAAGTGGGCTATGGATTCTTACCAGGTTTTCAGAAGAAGATAGACTAGTGGCTAAGAAATATTTTGATAAGTGTTCATCATCTTTACCTATCATCGCAAGGGAAAAAGGCTAATAAAACACAGATGATATAAAGAGAGAAAGGAGGGATGACGGAGAGGGAGGTTTAAGTGGAAAGAGGGATGGGAGGGTACGGCAGAGGTGGGGGTTGGAGTGGGACAACCAATACTGAAGATGTTTGAGGAAGCAGAGTAGAAATCTACTTTGTAAGTCTCATACACACCTATATGTATTCACATTGCAGAGTTTAGGTGGATCTACACTACATGTAGGACAATGCTCACCCTAGAAGACAAAGGTTACTAAACACAAGCCCAATGGCAGGTGTGGGATATCTCCTCTCGAGTTGTTGGTCAGAGATGTCCCAAAGCTCCTGAAATAATTTAGATTATTGACTTTACTCTTGGTTGGGAAAGAAAAAAATCATCAGTGTTCCCGATCGGTGAGCCCTGTGAGCTACAGCAGTAGCTGGCAAGATAGAGCCATTTGTGCAACAAGTAGGATGGGTAAACAACTACATTCTGATTTTATTTCAGGAGGACACACGTGCCTATTAACTGCAAATCTGGCTGAGAGTCCATAGTTGGGAGCCTTCGCCCTATGAAGGCTCAAATGCTGAGCCTACTGCTATCAATTTTGCTAAATGGTCATAGTATCAAATTACTCTCTAAATTTGTATCTCTCTACTTATAAATTATGCAGCTTTCCGACCTCGTGAGAGAAGCTTCTTCATATGCAGTGGATAGTGGTTAATAACGTAACACAACCATCCAACGTCCCTGTAGAGCCACAAAGAGACATCTGTATCACACGCTTACCCTAAGGCTCAGGGACCATAGTAGAAAAGGCAGGTAGAAATGCCTGGGGAGGATAAGAGTCAGAGATTGGGGAGCCCCAGAACAAAATAATCTCCTCTGGACATGACAGGACCACTCAACTCCAGAGATCAGGACAGTTGTGGTTGCCTGCGCAAAACTTCCACAAGATAAAACACTTGTTATTTTAGATGGAGAAGAAACGGGTCCAAGAGCCTCTACTCCTAGATGAAGTCTTATGGAGAGTTGACAAGTCCTGGGAGAGAAAGAATATGTTTTCTTTAAGGCCAGGCTCCTAACAGGGTGATACTATAAATCAGAATTGATGGGCTATAGGTTGTTTTTAAGGACATAAAGTAGGGTGCAGGGAGGTGGATGTGGATCTAAAAGGAGTTAAGGGGAAGAATTTGGGGTGAACATAATTATAATATATTAAAGTAATCAAGAATAAAACTACTTGTAAAAAAGAAAGAAAACAAGAAAGGAAGGAAGGAAGGAAGGCAGTCATGTAGGCAGGCATGCAGTCTGGCTCCTCATGGGACACTCTGAAATACATTGCACCTCAACCCTTCAAGTGTTTTCCTATCACCCCCCACCCCCACTTTCTCAGTGATCCAATACCCAACACAAACTCCAGGTATTACTGGAGTTACTCCTTATATACAGTTATCTGTAACTAAATGTCAAAACAAGCTTTATTGATGATGTATGGATGCGGCAAACCATCCATTTTTTTATTCAAATAAAAAAATCTATAATTGTAATAACATAATTTCCCCCTTCTCTCCCATCCTCACAAAATATAAGAAATAACCAAATTTTGCTACCTCACATGTTGCACACTCTGGATGAGGAAAGGTTTTGGAGGATAACATATAATGGGCAATTAGAAATCTAAGTCTGGCATTGAAAGCTATCATGGCCCTTTCAAGTCCTGTACCTACCCCCATCTCCAAAGCAGCCATGCATTTTACCCGTGTGCACTTCAACTGTATTTAAAGCTACATGCTTGTGTTGAGTTGATATGGGAAATACAGTTAGCAGAAATCACACACAAACAGGAAGTCCAGCTACAGCAAGGTGTTTCTCTCCAGACAATGCAGTTCAAGAATGTGTCATCCATGTTGTTTGGAACAAAACCCAATAGAACCATTACCGCTGAGCAACCTTCTACCCTTGTACATGACAGTAATTTATAACTATAGAATATGTTTTCTAAGCCCGTGTCAACTTGCTGTTCTTCTTATGCATCATATACCTTTCCTTTTCTGTGCATGGCTTTCTACCAGTAAACGTGTCTAGGTGGGAGGAAGGACTACCGGAATAGTAAGAGAGGGAAAATCAATTTTCAGAAAGCATATGGCAACAACAGAATATTTAATCAAATTAGCCTAGAAATTCCTTCCTATTTTCAGCACGTTTTGCAAGGCAGTTGCTTCACAGTACAAAATGAATTTCAATAAATGTCATATATTTAGTTAGATGGCTTATTCCTGAAATTTGCCGAAACAGGTCAACCCACTCAGAATAGATCTTGTTCTAAGACATGACAGATGGATATTGATATTGAATACAAAGATTGGCATCAGGCGAAAGGTTCTGGGTTGCAAAAAAAAGTCATTTACTTAACACTCAATTAAGTATTTGTTTACTGTGTGCTTACTAAGGGACAAAAGAAAAAGAAGACAGATATCTGGGATATACATGTTAGAAAGACAAGGTGTGTCTAAAACATCAAAAATGTTTCCTTGGCAATGGTAAGGATGTCAAGTGAGTAGCATAGATCTCTAAGGCACTAACAGTTTTCACATCCTGTTAGTACCCATTCAGTAAGCTGTGTTGATACTTTACAACTATCCCAGATTTTTAAAAGATGCCATTTACTGACCCATAGCAAAAAGCAACTTCATATTTTTTTTTCTGGAAAAACTGTGGGTACTTCCATGGTTTCAAAGATTTTATAGACATCAAAGAGGTCGGAGGGACATCCAGTTTATGGATAATGGTTTAAGGTTTAGTGAATCAAAAACACATGGATTAAATTTCCCTTAAAAGACCTCTAGGTTTAAAACTCAAAGAGCGAAAAATGCTCTGGTCTCAAGCTAAGCCAAAACTTATTTTTTAAAGTCAGTTGGAGTTGTCTTAGGGACCCAAAACTTGGCGGGGCTTTTCTTTCCCACATGAGCGGGCCTCCGAGGAGGTGACCCAGCCCTCTAATTCTGCTACACAGATTTGCTCCACCTCTCTCTCTCTCTCTCTCTCTCTCTCTCTCTCTCTCTCTCTCTCTCTCTCTCTCTCTCTCTTTCAAAGTTTGGGTGACTACCTAATGTCAAAGGTCAGCAGTTGGAGTCATTTTTGGATTCCTGGGCCATGCTGTTGGAACATACAACTTCAAAACTGGACCTGAGGTCCTAGGCGCTATCTCAGATTTCCAACTAGCAGGCAATACAGAATCATTTCAAAACAGGAAAAGGGCTGTGATCTCAACATACGCACAACTTTATGGAGTATTATTATGTTTGTATTTCAAGTAGTAGGAAGACATAGAGCCCAGAATCTTCCTCTTTTACACAATGGCCTTCTAGTGGGGAACTTTACCTAGTTTTTTGGATTAAAACAAACAGGTTCGTACATAACCTGTGATACATAACCTTTATTCCTTTAGAAAAATAGATTGCAACACTGGCTGCTTTGAAAGGGCCCTCAAAGCCAGCAAGGCGGTGAACGTTTTGAGTTTCAATAGCAGGGGAAGCAAAAAGGGGGCGGGGGAGTCCGGTCTGATCCAAAATAAAGAGGCAATATTCCAGGAGGAGAGTCTATTCTGAAGGAGGGAACTTGGAAATGAAATGAAGTTCAGATACAGAGTTATGATGGATTCAGATTTCAGAAAACGAGAGCCTCGGCGTAAGAACAAATAACTAGATTATCCTGTTGCTTAGAAATGCCTGGAGCCTGATGCAAAGCATGTGGACCCATCAGTTTAGAGAACTATATGCTAATAGGTGATGACTGATAAAATAACATTTTCTTTCTTTCTTTTCTTTTCTTTTCTTTTCTTTTTTCTTTTTTGACTTGATTTTCCACAGTGGAATTATTATTTTCTTTTTGAGAAGTCTAGAAAAAAAATACACTAAGCACTTTGTTTAGAAACTATGCTAAGTGTCTCTGGCTGTGTGTGATGCTCAGTTGGACAGTACCTGAAGGAGCCACAGAGTAGGGGAGGGCCCAACCAAGGCCTCATGGGGCCAAATCTAGTCTGCAGAATCTCTGTCCCTCTTGAGTATATAGTCATTTAAAGATACCAAGTCAACAGTTTAAAATTGGGATCTGTGTGTCTTCTCTTGAAAATTCAGAAGAGAAAAAGCACATTGTTGGTCCATGACACAGAGCTGTCACGTGACAGCTCCAATGATGGATGCCAAGTGGCGACTGTCTCCTCTTGGGTGGAACTTTTACCAGTAGCTAAGAGAAATGGATGGTCTCATTCATTTAAATGACCTGTTTGCAAATATTCATACAGGCCATAGGCAAAACAGAGTAAAGGAAGGAAGGAGGAGAATCCAGGGCAGTGTCTTCACACAGAAGGCAAAAGGACACACAGAGAGAGACAGGAGGGCACTGCACACAGGCACACCATCAGCAACTGCCTTATTTGCTGGCACCCACTTGTCACCCTGGAAAGGACCAGCAATGACTATAATGGTATTACTATCTACAAATTTCACTGGACCAGGCTCAGGGCAGAAAGTAAGAAAGAACCTTCTTAACCTAATGGATCAATATTTCTGATGTTGGACCTGATGGATGTTGGGAAACACCATGAACCAAAAAAAAAAAAAAAAAAAAAAAAACCATGGGCACATGGGCGTTCTTAGCACCCATGGTTCCCTGACAACACCTCACAACCTCCTTACCTCACTGTCTCAAGCACGATCAGGTTCTCATGTTCACGATATAGTTTATCTGGCCCATAGGTCTTTACAGAATTGCTATATGGCCCTGTATCTCTGTATTTTGATGCAAGTTAAAATGGACACTAATCTGTATAAATACACTTGCACACAACTGCAGAAAGAAACACATATGCCTGGGCCTGTGATTTCTAAAGTTGATTGCTCTTTACTTTACAGTGCTCAAACGCCTTCTGGTGCAAATGCCACACGTGTGATTTTTTTTCTCTCAATTATGTTTTATAGCTTATAAAAACACTTTCTTCATTTCGTCCCTTGAAAAGCAAAGTAGTCAGATTTTACTGGATGTTTTTATTAAAACAAAACCCAAGGGGAATATAAACGTTAAACAATTTAACGCAGCTGAAGAAATATCTGAGAGTGGGCTTTCTGATGGGAAGGCAGATTACAAAGTCACTCACAGCTCTTAATCTGATAATGGGGCAGAAGACCCCACACATATGAATAAATTGCGGGCTTTAAAAAAAAGTCTTTCTACAAAGGCAGAATGTGAAAGAAAACAGAGAGGGGGAAGAAGATAGAGAGAGGGAGGGAGAGAAGGGGAAAAGGAGGGAGAGGGTCTCTGTGTGTGTGTACACATGTGCACACACGCATGTTGCCAGGGGCTTAGAAATATTACACTCATCTTGGTCATTAATAAGTGCCTCAGTGGAAAATTTTGCAGAAATTTAGCTAACCTCTTCTGATGGTTGGGAACGGGCAAAAGAGCACACAGTGAGTCTCCCTAGTCTATAACGTGGAACTGTGAAGACCTTATGATGAGCCAGGCTCAGCTTGGAGGGTATGAAGAATGAAATAAGAAGCAGCCTTAAGCTATGTTAAGGTCTTTATGTTCCCTTAATAATTATGGATTCTAGCTCTATTTTGTATATGGAATATCTGTCTGTCCAATCAGACTGTAAATTTCAAGGGCAGATCCATCACATTTCCCTTCCCCAGTTTCAGATACCCTCCTAGAACCGGCACAGCTAATGCTCACAGTAAAACTACTTTGCTATTTTGGGTGAGAAACATGTGAGTTTAGTCATGAATCAGAATGTGTTAAGAACTCATAATCAAAAATGGTTCCAAACTGACATTAACCACTGTACCTACTGCATACCATCGAGAGTTGCATGTTAGTTTGCACTAAGAGAAGGAACATGAAACTCTGTCCTGAGGGCTCAGTATCTGACAGGAGTTGCAACATATACCGGTCGGGGAAAAGAAAACTACTTCCCTCCTCGCACTTGGGTTTCTGCATTCAGCTTGTTGCTAAGGGACAATGATAAGGACTTTAGGTGCTCCAGGCACAAACACAACAGGCCACAGGGTCTAGTGAAATGGCTCAGCATTTAAGAGCAGTGATTGCTCTAACAGAGGAGAAAGCTTGGTTCACGGCACCCGCATGGTAGTTTGCTCAACTATCTTAACTCCAGTTCCAGGAGATCTGATGCTGTCTTCTGGCCTCCACGGGCACAGGCAACATATACATACAGGCAAAACACCTTTACACACCCCACCCACCTCCTTGGGACAGGAAAACAAGTATAGATGGGTCTAGTGACCAACCCTAAACCTCATGTCTGTGAAGAAGAAACCAGGAAGCTGTGTGAAATGGGAGTTACAGAGATGAGGAATACAGAGAAGGCATCTGGATGTGTTTAGTAGTGTGTGACCAGGGTATGACAGCAGATCACTACTCTGTCAGACACCGAGCCCTCAGGACAGAGCTTCATAATCTTTTTTTTTTTTTCTCAGTGCAAAATAACATGCAACTCTCAATAATATGCAATAGGCACAGTGGCTAGTGTCACTTGGGCAGCCACACAGAGCGTCAGCCCCTTCTGAGTTATCCTCTTTGTTCTGAGAAAACCACATCTGAGAAAACCTTTACCTTATTACACAAACTTAGAGGAGAAGAATCAGACTCATCCTATTTTGAGCTATGTGTTTCCATCAACAGCTTTGTAAACTGACGTCTTAAATATAATTCTAAGTGCAGTCTTCATTTTTGTTCTTTAAAGTTCAAGACAAACACAGGACACTGTTTCCATGGTCTTAGAAATCATAAACTGTAGGTATCACCTTCTTGAGAAAATCATTATTTTTCCTCTCATTATAGACCTAAAAGAAGTGCAAATGTTAGACTCACATATTAACTGCCTGTCGATATTTGTACTTTTTAATTTTACAGATAAAGCTTGCCCTCGGATTCTCAAAGCCTGTAGTGCATCCCTGGCGTAAATTCCCTGTTGCCAATGATCAAGAACAAAGCAGTCTCGGGAAAGGCAGTCCTTGCCTGATCATCCTCGACATGCCATAAATCCATCTTGTTTACAGTGGAATGTGGCTAAGTTAATAACTATTGACTGAGGCCCTGCTGAGTTTGAAAACTGACCACAAAATTTAAAGCGCCTATTGCGCTCTGTAGGAACACATTTTTGGCACCATAAATTTTCTTATTGAAGATGTACATCTCATGTGCGTTATTTATCTGTTCAGATGAGGTAAGCATTGACTATATCACAGCCTGTGATGGCACAGACCACAGCACCCCACTTCTGTTCCACAGTGGAAATTTACACTTGAGAACAAAGCCGAGGAAGCTTCCAGCTGGAGAGGAAAGCTATATACCTGTAAATAATCCAGGCAACACTAACACTGCTCCCATAAAAGCACAATTTATGTCCCAGTAGCAAAGGGAAACATTATGTACATCATTTTCAGATCATCTTCATGCAGAAGAAATTCATTAGTCAGCTATAATAGTTGAGCTGTAAAGGAAAATAATGTTCTTCTGAATCCATTTGCATGGCAATGTGTATGTGGCTGGCTGTTGGAAGCGACAGAATAAACCTCCACCCAATGCTACAAAATGCAAACAGTCTTCTTAAAATTCCGTCTATATTCTCTCCAGTTACAGCTTTTACAATCTCCTCATAGTCACGGACCGTTTTAACTTGGCAATTAGAGCCTCCTGATTATTTTGCTTAAGAAAGTTGACAATATTTCATTCTGCCCCAGAGCTGCTTTGAACACAAGCCTGTGATAAGGGGAAAGCCACTGGACAAGCATTCATGCGTGAGCCCCTAGAACCCTTGCCAACTTCCAAATTAGCAAATGGCTCTTCTGAACATAAAAGGTAGGAAATGGAAAACCACAATTTGGAGTAAATTCTGCATTGCACTTTCTTTGGTGTTTTAATAATTATACTGCTACTAGCCAGACTGCCTGACCTCTGGTTATAATGTATTTCACCTCCAGTGAGTCCCAGCAAAAAGATAAAGTAGGATAGAAAATGATGGATCACACACTCGGTGTGTTTGCCAGGAATAAAAAATTCAGACCATCCCAGAAACACCTGCCCTTGGGAAAGACACCCCCACCCCCTCCGCGCGCGCTCCCGCAAGGCAGATAAAGCAGGGCTGGGAACAAGGAAATAGCTGGGCTCAAACCTTGCTGGCTGCATCACCCTGGACAGGGTGACCGATTCCTTTTGTAAGGTCTGAGTCAGATCCCAGAGGTGAAACTTGTAGAGCTACAGGAGCCCTGGAGCACCTAATGCTCTCGGCGCCCCTGAGTCACACAGGTGGCCGTCAACAACACTCTTCCTAAAGCGACAAGCTCAACGCTAGTTTGCACTTCCCCCGACCCCATACCTTCAGTTTCCTAAACCCCCCGGACTCGCACCCACCTCGGTGGTCTTGTCCTTCGGAGCGGGAGCCAGTTCCCTTAGTGGAACAAAGAAAGCAGAGGTTCTGGGAGAGGGTGGGTGCGGGATCGACGTGGCTGGAGTTTGTACCTTGGGGTGCCCGGAGCGCGCAGCGGCGGAGTCAGCGGGCCGGGGACCACCCGGCGCGCTCCGCCCTTCTCCGGAGAGTCAGCGGTCGCCCAGCATCTGGCTCCACACCGAGTCACCCGGGCTCGGACGCTGCGGGTGGCGAGGCCGTCCGGGTCACCTGCGGCCCGGGCCGAACCCCGCCGAGCGCCCTCGGACTGCTCCGCCCCTTCCCACACGCGCCCTGCCCGGCCCGTGACTCAGCCGGGCAACGGCGGCGCCCAGGCGCGTCCGGGCTGGAGGCGAAGAGACCCAGGCACCCGCCCCAGCACGTGTCTCTTCGTCCCTGTCGCTCTAGGTCTGTCCCAACGGTCCCTGGAGGGGCCGAGATGGGGACTGGCACCACCCTGGGAGGGTTGGGGGTGGTGGTGTCCCCGCCCTTCCCGCAGCCAGTACGCTTAGCCCTGGGGGTCGCTCTTCCTCAAGCCCCGCCCCACCCCCCCACCCCCCGCCCTCGACAAGGTGAAACTTTCTAGGTGGAGAAGTTTCCCTCGCCCGGGCTCCGCGCTTTCTCTTCCTTCTCCAGCTCTGGAGTCTAAAGCCAGTGCAGAGGGAGATCAGCGGCCCCGAGTCTCCCCCTCCTGGTGCTCTAAAGTCACCCGCGCAAAGCGCACGCACCCCTGGTGCACCCCGGCGTTGCAGCTGCAGCCTCTCCCATGTCCGCCGCGGTGGCAGCCACGCACTCACCCGCGTGGACAGAGATCTAGGCGCCACCGAAACAAGGCGCTCATTGTCACAGACAATGTTGAGAGTGCATATGGACGGATTGTCCCAATGATTTCATTTTGCAATCATTATCCCCTACTATAATAACTCGGATTTCTGAAAGAACCCCAGGAGTTTAACCCAGGAGAGGCTTCTGGTTAATTTTCACTTTTTTTCTCATAGCCCAACACAGAGTAATTAAATAGTCAAATGGACACAAGGCGATTAAATAGACAAATAGCAACTAACAAAACCAGTACATAAGTTCAAATCTCAAATATTTAAAAAAAAATTGAAAAAGGTTTGGGGCGATAGTTCACTTAGGAAGATTCATTTGTTAAAATCGCTTCTAAAATTTTGCATTTACCTACAAGGATACAATAAGGTGAACGGATCTAAGCAATCCATTGCCTTTTAGAATGTTAATTCTTTCCAATTGTCATAAGAGCTGACTCAATAGTGAAAATAGAGGTATGTATTTGCTAGTTACCGAGAGGCATTCAACTGACAGCCACTATACAGGTGCGCGCGGCACCTCTTAGACACAGAATAAAGACTAGGAAGGTAACAGGTCCCTGTCTCATACATTTCCTATAACTACACTGTGTGCTCAGTACATTACCAGACACTAGACAGAGTTATTTCAGTCCCAAGAGCTGTTTACCTCACCGCTCCTCAGTTTGATGGAAAAGGAAAGTTCCTATTACAGTTTTGGAGTCCTGCACGGAATCATTTTGCAGATGAATAAAACAGGCCCTATGAATTCCTAGGAGGGTCACACAGCTGGTATTAAGAGAGCCAGAGTTAGAACCCAGTTCTCAAATCTCCTTCAAGGGTCTATGCCATGTCCAGGGGCTCCAGCCGAGCAAGCTTGATTCAAGCCGGTCCTTCCAAATATCATGTTATTAATGAAGGCTGAGACTCATTCTAAAACTCTGATGTTACTGGTTACAGGGTCCTGGGCCTGTAAAAAGCCATCTTGATTAGCTTGAAAGTTTTTAACATCTTTCAATAGAAGGTGAATAGATGGATTTTACACACACACACACACACACACACACACACACACACACACACGCCATAGTTGTCTAAATGAATGATTAGGGTGCCGTTTCTAGTTCCTGGTTTCCATAGCAATATGTTAACTGGATTTTTTTTTTTACATCCCATGTAGTTGCCTTAACAGGTTTTCCAAGTTTGAGTGCTATGATTAAAAATAGAAAAACAGAACAACAACAACAAAAACAATTAAAGTTGTATAAAGACTCAGAAAAGGCAGTACAAACAAACTGAAAAGCGGATGGTTATACATGCAAGCGTTCTATTATAGGTTTTTAGGTTTTTAGAATAGATTTTTTTTCCCGTGGTTTCTACTCAAGGACAAATTTCAGTTCAGTTTTAAAAAATGACTTTACAATTATTATTTTGAAATGTTAACCACAAACCAGAAGATAATAGCAGTTTATACAGCTAGCTAAAAATAACATAATTAAAGAATGACTGTGAACACTGTATAACTTTTACATGCTACCAGGACTGGTTTATTAGAGAAAGTATTTTGCATCTTTGGAATGATGGAAGCAGACAGTTTCTAAAGACAGCAGGACTGCCCCCAACTCCATGCTTTTGCAGCAAACTTTAATTGGTCTTTGACTTTCTTAGCGTCTGTGGCAGGGGTGACACACTGGATGATAAAGTTCTACTGGTATTTTCCTGGCTGGCCAAACCACTGTGGCCAATACAGTTGGCTGGCTAAGCCAACACCTGTTTCCAAGCTGATTTCCCTCCCCTTGAAAATGTTTCTCCCAGAATTCTTTGCAACCAGTTATGGCCTCGTGATGTCTGTTGGGCTGGCAATGAAGTACAAGGTGAAATCTGATGGTGGGGGGTTTAGTTTCTTGCTTAAAGGAAAAGATGCAGCTGGTGCCACCTCTTTCCCTGGCTTCCTTGGGTTCAGAAGTGATGTCTAAAGGAGAGCCAGCCATTCTGTCACCACGGAAGAAGTTAATGCTGACACTAATGTACACATCCTGGCTCACAGGTTTCATGTTTGTAAAAAAAAAAAAAAAAAAAAAAAAAAAGTTTAATCAGACACTAATAGCCAGGGCTTTGTCACTTACAGTCTTCAAAGAACTCAGAATGGATATGCCCTTGAAATGGGAGCAAGGAGTTTCCTAAGCATAGTCATCTGGGGTCAGGAATTGAGTGTGTCCTTTCTCTGCTTCTTGCTAGCTAACTCTGGTAACACGTGCAACCCAGCATCTGGAAAAACGTCAGTGGACAAAACCCCAGAAGTATTCTTATCTACATGCTTGTAGATAACACACAGAGTGAATCTGTTACAAACTTGTATCTTAAACTTGAGTTGGGCCTAATGGTAGCTTTGGTCGAGGGAGATGGGAACTGGCATCTCTTGCTTTAACTATGCTGCATCCTTTCTACCCAGCTTTGGTACATTAAAACTTGGGTCTCAAGCTCTCGTTACATGGTATGCCTTTTGAAATACAAGTGGAGGTAATTTCCTTAGGACAAGGTTTTATTGCCTGCAAGTGATGAACACGGCTCACAGACACAAACAGGTTTATAGAAAGTTTTTGTTGGTTTGCTTTTTTTTTTTTTTTTTTTTTTTTTTTCTCAACACAAATCACGGTAGAAAAAGCACGGGCGTCTCAGCTTGTCAGCAACCTATAATCATCTCCTGTAAAGAGTGCAGATTTTGACTCTCGACACCATGCTTCTGTGTCGGGAGTGGAACATATGACCTTGGCCCCTTTGTGTTTATTTGTTGGTCCCTGCTCCTCAGGTTCTACAGCTCCTTATGCCCCAATCACTTCTGTTGATGTGTCTACGAAAATATTCACACCCAAAACAATAGAAGATTTAAATGGTGGCTCCTTTTGCTGTTTCTGAGACTAAATAAAATCTGGGAATGTAGGGTTTCTATTACCTTTTGGGACATACACTGTGTACATTAGAATAGTAAAAGTTCTGAAATTCACAATTGAGAAAAGAGAATAGAACAAAGAAAATCTTTCTTAGCTTCACTCCCCCACCACACACACGCCAAATTCCAAACTTAGTTTACTACAGAATGCCTCTGTGCTCTTAATACCCAGGGAGGCAATTTCCTATTAAATTAGTTCACTAGATAACACTTTATAGGAAACCTGACTTTAAAGGAAAGACAATGCCAGGAGTGGTTATGCCTACGATTGTGGATGACGGTGAGAAGTGGGTCCTCTCGGTATGTAATGCTTTGGAGTGGCTTTTACTGACATTTACTGATGTCTGTCTACATCTCTAAAAATTTTCTCTATTAAGTCACCGACGATAGGACCAAGCCTGTTCAATGCTGAGGACAAGAAGACTGTTTGGCTACACGCTACAATTATCGTGGTTATAACCAGAAGACTGAGTGAGCTATAGGTAGAACAATTCAAAGTGAGAGTTTCCAACATGGTGTGTGCTGTCATTTTGTTAGTGGTTTGATTTATTCAGGTTAACATAAAGTTTCTGCCTTTCTCAAGCAGGGGCTTAATGTCCTAATAGTGCCCAGCGTATCTGTCACATACTCGGATTTTTTCTTATGTCCTCATGATAAACTCCAGACCATGCATCATCTTCCTCGTCTTACACTTGGGAAATCAAACCTCAGAGAGATCCTGCAACTTATCCAAGGTTACACAATTGGCCTAAGGCTGCTATTCTCATGACTGTGCCTTTCCACTATAATGAATAGAAACTGTGAGGATGAATAATGCAGTCATTTAACTCAGAGCGGCCGAGACCTGCTGTCGCTGGTTAATTTCCTTTCTTCTCTGGCCACAAAGTCAGCTGCAACTCAGGACAAGACCACTCCTCTTCTGCTTGCCTGATCCTACCAGGCTGAAGGAGCAAAGGTGCTGGTTCCTCTAGGTTGTCCTTCTGAAAAGCACTCCACAGGTTGGAGCAAAGGTCCTGGGCAGTCAGGACAGGGACAGAGACTATTTGATGTGAAAAAAGAAGAGAAAAAAATATTTTTCTATGCCTTTGTTTCAACAACTTCAGAATTCTCCTTTGCGGTCTGTATTTGTACATTTTCTGTTGCTGTGCAGATGCCTATACTTTATAAAGGTGGCAACTTTCTTTTTTCTTTTTTCTTTTTTAATCAAAATGTAGGAAACTAAACCTTCAAGACTGGGTAGTCTCAACTGTTTGAAAAATTCCATAGACTGTTTATCACAACACGGAAGAGAAATTCACAGAAATCAGACATCGTGCAAAAGGGGCAACGCATGTATGGTATGGCCTGGTTCATAACAACTCAGTCTCAAGAGAACAAAATCACTCTGCAACACCAGCATCAATCCCTTTTGGAACGAGTGTCCCAGGAACTGGGTGCCTCAGAGGTTCCGCAATGCGGCAAGACCACAGCGAAACCGCGTTTCTAGTTGACGGATCTCTGAGGAACAAACTACAGCTAAACCACTACAGGAACACAAGGACTGTGGGAGAGGAAAGAAAGCACCAGTGGTAGAGTAGAAAATCCTAAGGGAGCCTTTAGAGGGTCTGTCCTCTAGAAGGATAGAAATGGATGGTAAGCCGTTTATGGAAAAAGCCCTGGAAAGAGGTTCCCAGAATCTTTTCTCCCGCCAACACCTCCCACCTTGAAGCCTTAGCCACTCATTTTTCTTTCTTTCTTTCTTTTCTCTTTTCTTTTACCTTGTGGCAAATTGGTGAAAGTGTTTGGTTTTTTTTGTTTGTTTGTTTTTGTTTTCTAAAGCAACACTAGAGAATGACCATTTCCTATTTAGCCCATGACTCCCGTCTGTTGATCTAAACTCGTGCCTGGTACTACAAATTTGACCAAGACCGTACAGCTGGGAGCTCGTAGTCTCCAGGGGAGAACCTACTACTACTACTGCCTTCTAAATGTGAATTAATTTTTGTACCCGTAGAGTGGCACAGCTCTCAGACCCCATCAAAGGAGCTCTCTTTTTACAGTAGATGGTGGTGAAAGCAGGAACTCACAAGCGGTCAAAGTACAGAGAATAAAAGCCTGAGGAGTATTCAGCCACAGATTCCGTATCTCAGATTCCCCCCCGCCCCCAGCCCCAAGACTCAGGGGAGATCATGGACGACCCATGCAGAAAGATTGTTAAGAGCCAGAAGTTAGGGAACTGCTACAAAACTGTAATCTGGACGTGTCACAGCCCTCGTGCTTATGAACACATAGCGGCAGAGGAGGTGGCTCGAACACGACCTGCACAAGACCAAGCTAGACAACATTCCAGCGCCGATAATGGAGGACTCATGAAATCCATTCCTGGCTAACGTGCGAAGGAAGTCCATGGCCGCTGGAGTGAGATGCGGGGGTAGGGAGTCAGCTGTCTTCAGGAATGTAGCTTCCGGATGCCAGCGTTCTAGTTAGTGGCCTTACGCCCATACACCCAGGCAGTGCTACTTGATGATAAGAACATTAAATTGAGACATGATGTGGAGGGGATTGGGAGGGGTTGGAGATGAGGAGTAGGAGTGGACATTAAGATACATTGTATGCAAATATAGTTCTCAAAAAGAAATGGTCTTTGAAGATTTTAGTATATTTATAAAGGGTTTAGTCTCTTAGGAAGTAAAGTCAGTAAAAAACAAATACGGAGGCTGGAGGGATAGTAAAGTGCTTTCTGCGTAACTTAGAGAACCTGAGGCTAGACCACATGAATAGAAAGCTGGGTTGTGGCAGCATACACTGACAACCCTGCCGGGAAGGTGGAGAAATGTACATCCCTGGCTTTCTGGCCACTCAACCTAACTAAATAAGTGAGCTTGAAATCCAGTGGGACTCTCTGCCTCACAAAACAATTGAGGAAAAAATTTGGAATCAACCTCTGCCCTCTACACACAATACACACACACACACACACACACACACACCACAGACACACACATACACACACGCATACACACACGCATACACACACATACACACACATACACACACGCATACACACACGCACACATACACACACGCACACACGCACACACACATACACACGCATACACACTCACAACACTCTTACACACACACATGCACACGCACACATACATACACACACGCATACACACACGCATACACACACATATACATACACAATTTCATTTTTGAATCAGGATTTATTTATGGCTAGTCTTTTAAAACCTGTGGTACTGTGTGTCTTTGCATAATTACTGCAGTTCTAGATCTTATTTGCTAACACAATGAATATTTGGGCAGTTAAATCTCCCAGGATCAGTTTCTTTAGCTATAAGCATGATCTTAAAGCCTGATGAGAATGATTTTAAAAAATACCAGGTTCCACCAAACTTGTATAGGAACCGCTCCATGTGGAGTAAATAGAGCAGTTCCTGTATGAGTTCTATTGAGCAGAACGAGGCTTCTATGAGAAAGTACTTCAGTATGTGGTTCTTATTAACTACTGCCCAGTCCAAATATGATAAAACTCCTTTCTCCTTCCAATATAAATAATTAAATAATCAGCTTTGGGATAGTGTATTTGATGAGTCCAGAAGTAAATTAGGCAAGTCAAAAATGGCTATGAAATTGAACAGTTTAAGGAGAATTATGTAAGTCTTATGGAATTGAAAACTGATAGAATGTTTGAAGGGTTTTGGATAGGGTTACTGAAACTAATACACATGATTGATATGTCTTGAAATATAATAAACACGGTTGTATTAAAAAGACTTTCCAATGTTTTTACGTTGGCAAAAGGTTGGCCTTTTGTTTAACAACCTTAGAGTCTAAACATAATTACTACTACTATACACTCAAGCACACAAGAGAAATGGCAGTACCTCTGGATTAACCTTGGGTTGCCAATGAAGAATTAAAGAAATAAGCACACAAGCAAGGGCCAGGAGCAGAGAGTTGGCAGTGACACAGTATGTTTCGTTCACTGGCCTATTGTAAACATCCTGGCCTTTCCAGCAAACTCTAGCAAAACCCAGCCAAACTGCACACGAGAGGCAGTTAGAAACTAACCTCTAGACAAAACTGTCAGCTCAGATCAGAATCATCTGCAAACTTTTAAACTTATGCTGGAGGAACTTTCAAGGAGTGTACAACCTGAATTAGCAAAGACATCTTGTTAAAAAAGCGTTCCCCAAGTGTCGGGTCCATCTGCTTGGTCTGAGCTCCCCACGCGAGAGCTGTTATCAAAAACTGTCAGCTCATCGCTGCTACTGGCAACAAATGGATTTGTCAATCTAAAGTTAAGAAAAACTCAGTTTATTGTTGTCACACAGTCTAAAAACTTTCTGTAAACACTTACTTGTGAGTGTGTGAAATAGTCTGTGTAAGAACCAGAATACAACGCAGAAGTTCTCTCCTATCCACTATGCATGTCCTGGAGTCTGAACTCGGGTCATCTGGCATGGCAGCAGGCATCTCTGTCTTGAGAGTTCTATGTTTTGATGACATACCAAAAGTTTAAATAGCGCCAGAGAAATAGATACCTAGAAATTGTATTATTAATCTGATCAATGAAATAATGTGATTTATATTGACTTTCAATATTTGTTCATTTGCTTTTATTAGATTACCCCCCAATCAATCGATGTTTATAACATAAAGCTGTATTTTATGAGAATCATAGCTTCTATTGAAGCAGCTGAAAATGTGGAATAAAATATTTAAACATATCAAATTCTGAAATACATCAAATAGGTTTTTATCCAAATGATTATTGAGCCCTGTCCATCGCCAGGGAAATTTGTTAGTGCATGGGGCTACAAAGATGAATCGGTTGTGGTACTTAACATTGAGAACCTAACAGTCTGGCATGAAGACAGACTTGGAAATCAATATACATGACACACTTGGCAGGCACACCTTACTTTTAGGAGAATTTTGTGGCCATGTGCTTTAGAAGATACTGTAAGGAGGACTACTCAGGTCTCTTTTATAGTGAATGAGCAATATTTTTGCCAGTAAGTGAGGGAATTAAATCTTAAAGGATGGGGTAGGCACTTAGACTTTTACTCTTTTACTTATATAGTCTGTGTACCAACCATTTACATGGCATTTACATTATATTAGATATTACAAGCAACCTGAGATGAATTAAAGTATAGAAAATTTAACCAGGTTATATGCAAGCACGATTCTGCTTTGTAACAAAGAAAGGGACTTGAATACTTTTGGATTTTGAGTGACAGAGAAGGTGCAGCAACCAGTTCTCCAGTGATATCCAAGGTGTTTGTTGTTGGAATGCTACCTTTTCAGTGGAACAGTCCATTTGGATGGACCATTTGGAACATGATGAGATTGAGGCAGGTACCTAGAGACAAGGACTATTTTGATGCAAAGAAGCAACTCTAAGACAGTAAAGCTTACTCAAAGACAGTAATTGCTAGGACACTGGCATGGGGAAAGAAGTGGGTAGAGGCTTACAATGTGGAATGCACAGTACCATATAAAGGTGACAGAAACTGAGCAGAAAGGCCCCCCCTTTTCCCCATAGCAAAACATTGTGTTATAAAATATAGGTAGGTATTATTTTTATGCATCAATTATAATTTCTCTCTCAAATCTAAAATTTGAGAGAGAAATGTTCATTGTTTTATCATTTTTGTCTTTAAGTGCTATGCAAGCATGCATTCATTTGGGACTTTCTCGGTTTGAGGAAGAGCACTTACCTAAACTGGCATAGCGGACTGTTGGAAGTCTCAGCAGTACATCACCCAGTATAGCGACAATCTACTCAGTTATATTCAGACCCATGGCTGTCAGGACCTTCATTTTCATGTAGTTTCAAATTGGAGTTGATCAGAAGAGAAGATGCATGATTCTGGGAGGTGAAAGAGAAGCAAATGTCATGTTTTCTGAAGATTATTGTCACCTATTTGTGGTAAGAGGCACATAGTAGGATGTCAACACATTTCGGTTCATCTTTGTTCTGTCCTCATGGTAGCCGTGTACCTGCAAAGTGCCACTGTGCTAGGTCAGATGCTTTGTTGAGAGCTCACAGAGAACGTGATGAGCTGCTCTCCTTCCAGAGTGCTGAGACCCCATCACACAGCAGGGAAGGCAGGTTCTCAGAACACCTGAGAAGTCTGAGTCCTTTCTGATCCTTCTTTGCTTCTTCTCCTCCATTTGTAAGATCCAAACTTCCCATGCTTTCCCCACAATTGTATAATATTCAGTTATAATTGTATAAGATTTTTTTTGTTATTTACTTCTTTAATTATTTAGTGTGAATCTATGTGGATACATGTGTGCATGTGTGTACCGTTGCATGTGTGTGAAAGTCAGAAAATGACTAAGAAGAGTTGGTTTTCCTTTTAGCACGTGAACTTCATGGATTGAACCCATGTCATCAGGACTTTGCAGCAATCTCCTTTATTTACTGAGCCATTCCCCCAGCTCATGCAATACGTTCTATCTTCTGTATGACTCCTGATGGAGTTTTAAAGGCTATAACCAAACCGAGTTTGGTTCAACCAAACTCATAAACTATCACACTTCATAATATCACACCTCATAACTTCATAAACTATCACATTTTACGTTCACAATGCCTACAGTTTGAAACTGTTTAGATTTTAAGTCAGTTTCCTAAGTCTTTGACAGTGGCTGCCAGGAAAATGATGATCTTAATGTGTTCATATGAGAGAAATTGTCAGTCTACTTGAGAAATGTAAAGGAAATTCAACATTAAGTTCTTAAGTTGCAGAAAAACATCATTTTATATTCTACATGAATATAACATAATATGGTGTTCTAGAACTTCCAAGGTCATAGAGAAAAATCATAAAAAAAAAAATCCTTGATGCTTTAAAGAAAGGCAATGGGAAGTGAAAGAGCAGACTGACAGAGAAGAAACTTTTTTCTTGTGGGAACATAGAACCATTAAGTGTGGGTGCTAGTTCAAAGTCCTGATGATGTTTTTCATGCACAGATCAAGACAGAATGAACGGGAAACACTGCCAGATTCTAGAATAAGTAGGGAAGTTGATTTAGCTAAGCACCACAGAGACCATGTGGGACAGGTTTGGTTCCTATGTTGTGATGCTATTGGCAGAGATAGAGTGGAGGATACAAGTCAGTGGGTACGCTCTTGAAACAGATGATGGTGTCCAAGAATCTGTTTTCTCTCTTAGTATCCATGGTTGCTTGAATGGAAATGGCCCCCATAGGTCCATAAGGAGTGACACTACAAGGAGGTGTGGCCTTGTGAGAGAAAGTGTGTCTCTGAGGGCAGGCTTTCAGGTTTTAGATGCTTAAGTCAGTCATGCCTAATGTCATTCTCTCATCTTGCTGCCTGCAGATCAGGATGTAGAACTCTCCTTCTTCAGCACCATACCTGCATGCCACCATGCTTCCTGCCATGACAGTGAACTAAAATCCAAGCCAGCCCCAATTAAACGTTTTCCTTTACAAGACTTGTTATGACCATGGTGTCTTTCCACAGCAATAGAAACCCTAACTAAGACAGTATCTGAATTATGTGGTTAGCTGAGCAACTTTTCTGTGCTACACAGGCCCCACTACAATGTGTTATCCCTAAACAGTGAGGCCAATGGAACTTGGACTAAAATATCGAAGCCGATGAACCAAAACAAACCTTTCTCTTTATAAGCTGACTGTTCTTAGGTATTTGTTGCAATAATTGGAAAGTCAATGCATCCAACTTGATCTGCCCCTTCCCTCTCCTGGGGAGAGGGTGATGCTTAAATTCAAGGCTGGTATTAAAAATGTCGTCAACCTTGTGAGAACTGGGTCTCAAGTGTTGTACATGCTTCTGCTTCTTTCCTTCCTTGCAAGAAGCATGAGGATCTGTGAAGGAAACCATGGGATCTCTTTTCTCAATAAGAGAAACTATCCAAGCCAATCTACAGCCGCATCTGCCTTGATTGCTGACATCTCTTGAAATGATTTTTCTTATATTCTTATATTCACACAGAAATTATGAACTCATTCTTCAAAGCTCAGACCTGATACTAGAAGGCTTCTTTGACTGGTCCTCTCCCTGGGCAGGCTGACAGGTGGCTTAGTCTATTTTTTTATTGGCATTTCATACTCCTAATTTAGCATATCTCACACTGTATTACAATTAGTTGTTTTTTTGGTGACAGCATAACCCAATGATATATTAATTTGTGTGGTGTTCTATAACTTCTACCTTATGAATCAGAGAATGCTAAGGCAAAGAAAATGAGAAAAGCTGTCAGTGTGGGTTTAAGGGGAAATAGATCCAATATCTTTTAGGCATGTTGCATATCCAGTGTATATGCCTTACTGCAAATACAGGCCGACCTAGCTCTATATTTGCTTGGTTAGGAAGGAACCAGAAATAACATTGTCCATAAGATTTCTTTAAATCCTTCATCTCTATGTATGTACAAAAAATTTGAAATTCACAAAAAATTCTGGAAATTGGGTTGTGTCCCCTACATATATTGTGTAGACATAATAAGAATTTGAGATCTTGCTCTGAGAACAAAGCCAGCATACACAGGGTATATAGCTCTGTCCAGCTTCCACTAGTTTGTGCCCTGAGAGAGTCTTGGGTAAATGGCCTTTATGGGCCTGGTGACCCCCTGACCTACAGTGGGTAATTAATAATGTTCCCCTTCTCTTGGGAGACAAATGAGATTAACAAACTGTGACAGTGTCTATTATTCTTAAGGAAGTCACACTGAGATTGGTATCTCCTTTCCAAAGGACATGTACACATTACACAAAGGGAAAGACATACACTGTGTGTAGAATTCTTGTGATAAATTTGTCTTTGTTAAGATAACGTGAATGCTAGATATGGTTTGTTGGGTAGGCAAAAAGTAGTTCAAGCTTTGCGCTCCCTATGAGGTGAGAAACTGAGGTTGAATGAGCCCATTAAACCTGTCATAGTGAGGTATGTAGACAGTTGCAGAAGACACATTTCATGGTCCTAAGCAAAAGGGTTGTGCCTGATGTCTCCCCAGTATCCACATACTGATCCCCTTGGAAACATTTGTTGATCTTTCTCCTGGCCCATGGCTGAAGTGTGAGAAGAAGAACTCTGGCTAGTCTGAGATCAAGTTGGCCACTGTTAGGGCTTTTAGCTGCTCAGGCAGATGGGACTTTGCATCTGTCTGTTTGTCTCTCAGGATTCTGTAATTCCTTTCACAGTAATCAACAATAACAAAACAAAATCTGAACTAGAAAGGATGCTTACGCTTTTTCAAAATTCTAAAACATATAGCAAGGTCAGCTATAATCAGCTTAATCCTTGTAGAGAGATGTCGTTTATAACAGTACAGAGCTATGTGGTAGGAATCGGATCTCAAAAGTCTGGCCTAAAGTAATTCTAATAGAGGTTCACCCACAGAACTTTTGGGAGCTGATTGTGGGTTCACAGTGGATCTAAAGCTCAAGGCAGTTGACATGGGACATCCATTTACTTAACCATGATAGGTAGAAACAGCCTAGAGAATTTGAATTTAGGTGAAGTAGGGAATACAAAGGTCATGATGAATAAGAACTTTTTGCCAGGGTCTGGGGATGAGAGAAATGTGAGAGTCCGGAGGTAGAAAGTGAGATGGTTGGGGGTTGGAGAGACGACTCAGTTAAAAACACTTGTTGATCCTGCAAAGAACTAGGATTTGGTTCTCAGCATCTATGTCAGGTAGCTCCAAACCTCCTATAACTTCTGTTCCAGAGGAATCCATGGCCCTTTCTGGGCTTTTTGGGCACCTGCGTGCACATGGTCTACATATATATGCACACGTGCACATAAAATAAATAGACAAATAAATACGTAAAAGTAAATAAAATTTTAACAAAAGAAGTGAGACGATTGGCATTTCTATGTGTTTCCTAGGGCTTCTTTCTTAATTTATTCTAATTTTGGTGGGATGATACTTAAAGCTTAATTAATTAATCACTTTACTTAATTTAAAAAAAAGGGTATATGGTGCAATTTTTTGATACCCTTTAAATCTGAACAAATGTTTTTCTGTTTTCTTTTTTTTTTTTTTTTTTTTTTTTTGAGATGGACTTTCTCTGTGTGGCACTGGCTGTCTTGAAACTGCTTTGTAGACCATGCTGGCTTCAAATTCAAAGATCCACCTGTCTCTGAATATGAGTGCTGAGATTAAAGGAATGAGCCACTGTCCAGCCTGAAAAATTTTTTATTTTGTCCTGAATATTTGATTAAGAGTTTGGGTGGCATTGGAATTCTAGATCGAAAGACAAACATCCATTATCTTCTGGTGAGATTTTTGCTTTTGAATGTTTGAACTATTTTAAGCTGTATGTTTATCTATACCCAGTTCCTGGGTACTTGAGTGAGGGCTTGCAGGGGCTGCAGGGAACGCAGAGCACTTCAGATGAAAACACTCTCTGGTCAACACCTGAATTTAACCTTGTGCTAACCTGAATAGAAGACCCAGTGACATACTGACAGATGTCCATACAACAGAATGCCAAACTAATAACATAATGTAATAATGTAAAGTAAATGATGGGAAGCTATGGAGTCACCTGTAATTGATTTCACAGCAGTTCCAGGCAATATAATGACTTCATTGAATTTTTTTTTCAAATTTTGTTTGAGTGTGCTATTTGTTTAATACCTGTTTACTAAATTACAAAGTCCTGAAGTAATCATTCTCCTTGTGCTGGTACTTCAGTCTCTTGATGCAAAGAAGAAGCTCGTTTTTGATGGCGTCTACACATTTTTTGAAAAATTCATATACACATATTACATAGTTTGATCATATTCATCACCAAGTATCCCCCATCTCCTCCTCCCATATCCCTTTGCTTCCTATCAATTTAGTATCTTCTTCTTTTAAAACAATAACACACCTAGTCTCATTTGTGTTTAGCTTATACTAATGGGTATGGGGCAATCCACTGGACTATGGTCAACCTAGCAGACATCACACTCATGGAGAAAACTCTCTAGCCCTCGACATCATCAGCTTTCAGTAGTTTCTTAGCTGGGGCTGAGGGCTTGTGAGCCCTTCCATCTGTGTTGGATGGCTTGTTGATCTTGTTGCAGGTCGTGTGAAAGCAACAAGGGGCAGCTGCTATGAGATCATGAGCACAGTGGTGCTGGCATGTCCAGAGCACAGCTTCACTCATGTCCTCGCTGACCTCTGGCTCTTACTATCTTTCCTGAGGGCTGTACTAAGTTATGAGAACAGAGGTCCTGGGGCCTTGGAGGAAAAGGTATGGTATGCTGTGGATGTCTCGCTCTGTGGGTAAGCACCCCACAAACTCTTAGTTAATGCTCTTGTCCAGTTATGAGATTCTACGTTAGCCACAGTATATTACACAAAGAAACCTCTCAGAAAATTTCTGAGAGCTGTACTAAGCTCTGAGAATAGAATTTACAGAAGATTAATATTGTGTATATTTAGCAGATTAATGACAGTAGGTTCATCACTGGGATCACTGAGCTTCCTAGCTATGGGTTCTCGGCCGAATTTATAGCACCATGTATCTATCTCTCTCAGTGAAGTGAGCCTTAAATGCAATAAAACAATATTTGATTACTCCCAAATGCCCATGCCACTGTTGCACACGTGGGCATAACATCATATGCTTGTCATTATTATAAAATCTCAGGGTTCCTGCTGGGCAAGGATGTTGTGGATTTTGCTCTTCCAGAAGTCTACATAGCACCTCCTGGTAATATGAAAATTAGTCAGTATAGGGGCTCCTGTATTATTTGGGGGGTCTCTGTGACACAGCCATGCAACAGCTAGAGGGGAGGTTTCCACACCTAGCACTGGGATTTTTATTTGGAGTTCTATAGATTCTTGGAGAAGCATCATCTACATGCAGGATAACTCAAATTTAGTTCTACACACACACACACACACACACACACACACACACACACACACGATAAAAATAGCAGTCCTTTGTATAAATTTCCCAAACATCGTCAGCATTAGTTATCCCTCCCTACCCCCCTTTTTTACTCTCCCCACCCATCTCTCTCTAAATCAGCACTACCCTCTCCATTATTCTCCTTTATATTACCTGTGTTTGACTATCTCCCTTCCTTTAAAATTTTTCTTCCTCCTCCCCATCTATGGCCATTTTCTAATTTTCTGGAATCTAAAGGTAGTCTAACTTAAATGCACAAATCTAAATATTTGATGCTAAAATTCACATATGATTGAAAACATGATTTTTGTCTTTCTGGGTCTGGGTAACCTCATGTGGCACGATGGTTTGCCTTCCTACACCTTGACTGGAAAATTCATATTTTCATTTTCTTTTAAGCTGAATAAACTTTCACTGTGTATCAGTATTACATCTTCCTTATCCATTTATTGGTTGATGGACATCGAAGCTGTTTTCAGGTCATCTCCATTGAGAATAGAGCAGCAATGAACATGGATGAGCATGTGTCTCTGTAGCACAAAATAGTCTTTTGGGTATATGCCCAGGAGTGGTATAGCAGGGTCATATGGTAGATCTATTTCTAGCTTTTGGAGGAACTGCCACAATGATTTACATAGTGGTTGCACCAGTTTTTGCTCCCACCAACAGTGCAAAAGTGATGCCCAGGCCTCACAACCTTACCAAAACTTATTGTTTTTATTTTTGTAATCTTAGCATTTATGACTGGGGTAAGATGAAATCTCAAAGTAGTTTTAACTGGTATTTTCCTGACAATTAAAGATAGTGAACATTCTTAAAAAGTATTTCTTAACCATTGTATATTTATTTCTTCTGCTTTGAAGGACTTCATGCTCTTAATTGCTGAGCCATCTCTCCAGCAGGGTGTTTTGACTTAGTAAATTACTGTATTAGCTTTGCCTCTGACTCAAGAGAAGTAATTATGGGAAATAATTTTGGCTCACAATATTAGAGCATCGAGCCCTTCATGTTCAGGACGGCATATTGGAACCATACAGTTAGTGCTGTGGAAGCCATATTGGAACCAGATAGTTAGTGTCATGAAAGTCATAAAGGCATTTTCTACACTTGTGCCCACTAGCTTTCTGGTTTCCCCCATCTATTTATTTTATCTTGCTTGGAAAAACAGCGTTCTATTTTCCTCTTAGGTTATGAACTACTTGAAATTAGGAACTATGTATTTCTCATATGTCTGCTTATTACAAGTTAGAATACTATCCACTATCAATGATTTGCTAAATTTTACGTATCTAATCTGTAGTCAAAAGTTCATATTTTATTTAAATACCTTGTCTTGTGTATATGGAAAAGTTTGTGTGTGGATCTTTTTTTTTTTTTTTTTTAACAAGACTTTCATCTCTCAAAAATGAAACTCTTAAATGAAAGAGTTTCATTCGTAGGAGATAAAGCTATCTCCTAGGCAGTCACAGTGACCATTAACTTTTTGGCTCTCCTTTCTTTTTTTGCAAAGACACTTCCCACGGTTTTTAGATTTTGAGGATCAGAATTTTTTTCAAGGCTATGTCATTAAAGGCAAAATTTCTTTTTAAAAAGTCCCTTTACCTACTGTAGCCAGAAACACATAATACATAGTTAGACTTTCAGTTTTCAAATGGTTTTGCTCAGTTACTTGGTTTACAGGCTTGCTAGTATTTTGGTCATGTCAATGCATAAGAAAGGGTGAGCCAGTGAGGAGGGAATCACAGATTGCTCTACTATCCTAGTCAGGATAAATACACTAGGAGAAATGGTCAATATTTATCATGTTCTTGTGATTTGAGAAACGAGCACCCTTGAAGGACATTGCAATTTTATGAGAATTAAAATATGGCTATTGAAGAAGGTTTTGTAAAAGACTTCTGATAAGACTGTGTGATAAGTTTCCATTCCATCAACTGATGGTGGTTCCTGCCAGATATCCTGGACTAACACTTGCTCGTTCCTTTGGAAGTAACTTCTTTTACTACAATGCTTGAAGTGTCAAACTGAGGAACAGACTTCAGTATTTAGACATAGACCAGATTGTTAGAAATAAGCACAATGTTTAAACTTTCATGTAGTGTCTGAAATAGGGTTATCTGCCCCATAAGGACTGACGGTTATAACTCTTGTGTTTAAAAAAATTCTTTAAACACATGATATGTGTATGTGTGCGGGGGATTTTAAATATTGTCAAGAAATGTCATACCAAAGACTGTATAAATATGTATGCATTTCACTATCATTTTATTATTTATTCATACATAGTTTATTATTTCATTCAAATAAATCAGATACCAACTATCCCTTCCTAACACATAAACTGAATAACTCATTTTTAACAGTTGCCTTTTCAAATTTAATCTAGAGACAAATTGCAAGCTTAGTGTTAAAAATCTCCATGATGAAAAAATCTTTCCAATTTTATGATTATCCTTTGATTTATACAGAGATTGCATGTCAGTTTCTTTTAAGCTGAAGTTGCATTTCAAAATAAAGCTTTCCCTTTTCCCTTTGTTTTAATGACAAGGTTTGCTTATATTAGACACAGAGTAACACTGCTTGGGGGTAACTATAAAAGTGATTATCAGATTGCCATTGAACCCTCAGTGCTGCCTGTTTGATGCCCTTACATGGCGGAAACTGAGTCAGCTCATATTGCTTTATTGTAATGTTCATCTGGCTTCCTGCCATGTAAATGGATGCATTAATATACAGTTCTCAAGTGTGTTGTGAAGTTTAGTTAATTAATGCTTATAAAAGCTTCTTGAGATTGTCTACCAAAAGATATTGCACGAGTTAAAATTGTATAAAAAGCAAACATGTGGGGCACTCTAGAAATTGTTGCTTAGGAGAGATAAAATGGTCTATTAGCCATGTCTGAATCAATGGCTTCTGCCTTCTTTAATTTATTAAGGTATTTTATGGCTGGTGAATAAAGATGACTTAAAGGCTCACCCTCTCTTTTCATAGTGCAGAAGTCTTTATGAAATTGTGGTCAGAGAGGTTTACATAGAACATTTGTCTGGTGTTCATCCAGGCAGAACATTCAAATTATGGATCTCATAAAAAGTAAAATATTAGTTAGAAGATTAATTCTTGCTTTTGAGTGAGTATACTTTGTGGCAGGCACACTTTCCATCTATCCATTTTTTCTCCCATAGCAATAGACTGCTTTGTATTTTTTTCTGAGCACATGGTCATCTTGAATGAAGCTCTACCTTGCTTGTCCTTTTTACAGTGAGGTGTGCTTACAATTACTAAGTTCTAGCCAATAGAATGTGTACACAATTAATTAGTAGAGCATATGTGTTATATCCTTAAGGGAAGGTAATGACCCTTTTCCCCTTCCTTCATTCTGCTTGGAATGTAGATGTAACAAGTTGTATTATATTGGTGGTTGATAAAAACAACCTAGAGATGAAGGAGCAATGACAAGAGTTCTTAAGCTCATGGCAATGAGCCATCACGCCAACCGTGCATGATCTCATTATGAATGTGTTTAAAACACTATTATTTTGAGTCTTGGTTATAAAAAGTCCTCTACATATTAACTTACACCCGCTTCTACAGGAAGGAAGGAATGATTTGATGTCTAAATATCACATAAATTAGCTACTCCTGGATCAGGGATCCTTTGAAAACCCACTGTAACTTTTATTTATTTGCTAGGTGCATTAAAACCTTTTAATCTAAGAGTGTGATTAATTTCCCCGAAATGGATACAGGCAATTTTCTTTAGTTACCCCTTTAAACAGTACATAGACCTCTGTTTGAAACTTCATTTTCCTCTGAACACCCTCAAATTTTTGAAAATATTAAAAGTGAAAATAAACAATCTAAATTAAAATGATTACGTTTTAATATGTGAGATATAATCATAGCTGGCCATTCTGTCATAGCCTGCTTTAATTCATTTGCATGATAAGTATACTGTTTAGTAACCATAGCTTATTTTTCAACTGACCTAATTATATTTTGACTCAGCTTTTAAAGCTTATCCCTGTTCTATGCTTTTTAAACATAAATATTCAGAGCTCAGAAAGGTCCCAATATTATAATAGCTGCTTTTCAGGTATGCTTGCTCTTTGCTTCTGAAATATTTTTCTTACATGTTAATAGGAGAATATACTCTGTAATTTTGTTCAATATTTGGGTCTAGGGGTCTCTAAATAAAGCTAGGGATGCTACAAATATGGATGGTTTGGGATTATCATATTAAATAATGGAATATGGCACCTTCTTGGTGATGTTTATATTCATCATACTTTTTATATCTCGGGAAACTTAGATTGGCCTCCATATTCACTATAAAGCTAAGGATGACCTTGAACTCCTGAACTTCCTCTATCCCCCATTAATAGTGTTGTAATTACAGACATGTGCTACCAAGTGCAGTTTATAAAGTACTGTCTATCAAATTCAGGGCTTCTCTTGCATGATAGGCAAACACTCTTCCAGCTGAAGTACTTTCCCAGGCATTCTTACAAGTTTTGATTGTGAGAAACTCATCTAGATTTACACTGTGTTGGCATAATTAACTTCTTCCATGGAAAGCAATTGTTTTTGTTATCTATTGCTGTGATGCAAATGATCTCAGTTATTCATGGTTTACAGCAACAACCATTATTTTACTCACAGCTCTGAAGTTTGATCATTATTCACAGGGAGCAACTCATAAGAGGTAGTAAGTTCTGCTTCATAAGGCAAGTAAGACAATTCAACTCAGGCTAGAGGCTTGGCTTCTAAAACAGCTCCTAACAATGAGTGCTATTTGGTGCCAACTTTCTTCTGAAATGTAAGAGAATGGTGTAAGCTGGGGCTTTGGCCACACTGAACTATGCTTTGATTCTGAAATGTACCCTTCAAGCATGTGTTCTGAACTCAACTGGTAGTACTAGCTTGGGAGATCTCTGTAAACTACAGAGGCAGGCTCTAACTGGAGGAAGTAGGCCAACAAAGGTTCTGTTCTTTCAACTGCCTGCCTCCATGATGCAGTGAAACTTCTCAGATCAGGAGCCTAAACAAATCCTCCTGTTAAGTGTTCATTTAGGTATTTAGACCAGAGCTGTGCAACAGTATCTAACAGTTCTCGTCTTTGTTCCTCCTACATACTGGTTGAACGTCTTTCCAACATCATAGCTAACTCCAAAGAGTTCCTTGAGCTGGCTGTGAGAACTAGCAGAGCATCATTTCTGGGAGATTCTATTAGTCAAGCAGTCATGAAACTCCTCAAGACAAAAAAAAAAAAAAAAAAAAAAAAAAATCACCTCTTGGATGGACCAGTATAAAACATACTTACTTCAATAGTAAACACCTTCCAACCAATAGTTTTTTGCTATTGTTCTTATTATATATGTGACACATATGAATGTATGTGTTTGTTTGTATATGTGGGTGCATATGTGTGCTGTGTATCTGGAAGCCGGAGGTCTATGGTGGTATATTTCTCTGTTGCTCATAACCTTAGGTTTTGAGTCTAAGACTCTGTGGTGGTTTCAATAAAGATGCCCCGCATAGGTCCACAGGGAGTGGCACTATAGAGGTGTGGCCTTTTTGGAGTTGGCGTGGCTTTTTGGAGAAAATGTTCATTAAGGAGTGGGCTTTGCTCAGAAAGTAAAGCCAGGCCTACTGGCTCTTTCTCATCTTTCTGCCTAAGGTTTTGGATGTAGAACTCTCAGCTCCTTCTCTCCCACCATGTCTGTCTGCACACTGCCATGCTTCCTGCCATGATGATAAACCTCTGAAACTGTAAGCCAGCCCCTAAATGGATTTTTAAAAATAAGAGTTGCCATGGTCATGGTGTGTCTTCAAAGCAACCGAAACCCTCACTAAGACAATCTCTCTGAGCCCAGAACTCACTGAATTGGCTAGACTGATCTGCTAGCAAGCTGCAGGGATCTGTTTATCTTCCAGCACCAAGGTTACATGCTGTATTTCACTGTACCTGGGTTTTATGTGGGTGCTGGGGATCTGAAATCAGGCCCCCATGCTTGTACAACAAGCATTTTATTAACTAAGTTACCTCTCCAAACCCTTAAAAAATATTAAAACACAATAATGGGAAAAACCATAACTGAGAAAATGAGCCACAAGAGTTACTTTTCATGAGCAAAAGCTATAGAAAACTGTTGTCTTTCCAGAGGAAGTAATGTATTAGATTAATGAATGGTTTAGCCAAGGGTTACTACACCTAAGGGACACATATAATCTCAGCCCCTGGAAGTAGAGTCAGGACAACCAGAAATTCAAGGTCATCCTTGGCTACATAGTGAGTTCAAGTCTGGATTGCATAAGACCCCATCTCAAACAACAATAAAAACAGTCAAATGAAACATCAAAAGTCTTGGATCCTGTATTTCAGTAGTTTGAAGCTTTTGTGGGCTCATCATCCAGGGTAATAGAATTTTGATCAACAATAAATATATGCTAGACACTGATGGTTCTCTACACAGTATCCATTATACTTCCTTGCTTAGAGATCTCTACATATCATATCAGCTATATACCCAGGTAAAAATGCTAACAATTCCTTGGTTCTTTAAACATCTTTTGTCAAAAGTGATATAACATGGAAGAAAGCTTCATGTCAAAGAGGAGACATGGGCTCCTTGAAGATCATATGGTGTTACCACACAGTCTTATACCACTCACTCTGGATCTCCTAAAATGTGATACAAATAATCCTCCATGTGGTAAACAGAAATTGGGTTTATGTGCCATAAAGTCTAATTTAGTTCCTAACTGAATTAGTACAGTAGGAAAGTCAGCAATTGCTATCACTGCCAGAGATTAAGAAAGTGCCGTAGCATTTAGAAAAGCATCAACAGATTTCTCCTGTGCTCATGGTATTCCTGAAGAAATAGAGCTGGTGGTAATCTGATTGCCTCTTTCTTTTCATACATTTATAAGGCAAAAATTTTTTTGGATGTATGTAAGTTCCTGGTGTCAGAAAAACAAAACACCCAACAAGCTTCTTAGTAGTATTTGAAGCATATTGAACTCTGATCTGGCATGGCCAACACTATCCACTCTGCTCAACATTTCATCTAACACGCAATCCTTTATTGGTTACCAGGAAGGCAAAAGTAGGACAGATCATTGATGAAGTAGAATAAATCAGTGCCGCAGACATTGTAACCTACGAGTCATAATTTGAGCTAAGTTGGGAAAATATTTTATAGTACATAATTTAAATGTCTTAAAGGCCTATATCAAAGGAGTAAAGTCAACCTAATATATGGATATATACTTTAAATAGGTGGTATAGGCATGGCTGCATAGCAATGAGTTACACAAGATGGGGAATTTGCTTTCCTCATTCATGAATATCAGAGTCTGGAAGTAGTTGAGGCTGATGTGAGCTGGTTGGTTACAGATGGACAGCTGTGTTCGCTATGAAACCAGAGTCTTTCTGTGTCATTGCCAGGGCCATTGCATACACTGGAGTGTTGTCTTTAGCCTCATGGCTAAAGCTGGCTTACTTCCATCTTGTCTCTGTCCTAGATTTCAGAAGCGTGAGAAGAATCAAAGGATAATTAACTTCCTATAAGAATGTGGTCCAGAAGCTGTTCATATCCTCTTGGTTCAGATCTCACCACTCACGTCAATCAGCCCCCCCCCCCCCCCAGCTGAATGGGCAGTCAGAAACTGACGCTAGATGGGTCCAAGTGTGCCAAGCTGGTGATACAGAGTCTGTATCATTCAAAAGAAGAAGCTGGACGCTGAGTGACAAAGAGAGTGGCTACCTCTTTTATGGGTATCTTGTCTATCTTCAGAGGATAAACCGTCTCTCATGAGGATAATAACAGGATTCCGAGAGGTTTTTTTTTTTGTTTTTGTTTTTTTGTTTGGTTTTTCGAGACAGGGTTTCTCTGTGTAGAAACAGCCCTTGGCTGTTCTGGAACTCACTCTGTAGACCAGGCTGGCCTCGAACTCACAAATCCGCCTGCCTCTGCCTCCCAAGTGCTGGGATCAAAGGTGTGCGCCACCACCGCCCGGCGGATTCCGAGATTTTAAAAAAGGATGTCAGAGTGGACATTTGTTCCTGTGGTACTGAAAGCATTCTGGTCAGCTATCAGCAGCAGGGGCTTTAGCTCAGCAGTTCTTTTTCACAGCAGATGGACACAATTTCCTGACTCTCTTTCTGTTCTCCTCTGGTTCTCATGTTCTGCCATCCTCTCGTGCTTGTTTTCAAAGCATATGTGTACATGTTAGAGTGTTGGGTTAACCCCCACCCTGTGTGTGTGTGTGAATGTGTGCATGCGTGGGTGCCTCTGTGTGTGTGTGTGTGTGTGTGTGTGTGTGTGTAAGGACAACCTTAGCTATCATCCTCAGGAACTCATTCATTTGAGACAAGGTTCCTCAGTGACCTGGGGACAAGCAATTGCGCTAGGCTGACTGGCCAGTGAACCTTTGGATCCACTTTGTTTCTGTCTCTCCCAAAGCTGGGATTATAATCACTTACCGTCATGCTTGGCGTTTCCACATGGATTCTAGAGACTGAACTCTGACGGCAAAGGAACGGAGTCATCCCTGCATCACCATCACCTCAACTTATTGCCAACTTGAAAGACCGTTCTTTGCTTTTGATATCCATATTGAAATGCACGGAGCAATGCACGATGAAACTGTATTGAAGATCAAGGCTGGTGAGAGGCAACCAAGGACCCCTTCTCATTGGCTTTAGCTCCCTCGTGTCTTTATTCTCACGTCTCCCTTCACCCACTCATGACCAAGTTACCCCTTGGATATCAAGCTTGGTTTTTCTCTAGTTAGCCAAACCACTCTTTTGTTCTTTTTAAGCCTCCACAGCTCCATAGATCCATAGAGATTTCTGCTTCTCCCCTAAGTTGTTTACCTCTGAGAAGGGGCTCCATTGCCAGCTGTTGAAATAATAAATGTCCTCACCTCATTAGCAAGCGGCATCAGCTCCTCTTGCATTTGTTGTAAAAATGTTGTTGAGGACGCTGCCCATGACATCACTCCGTTTCCTCTCTAGAAAGCTTCACATCAGAAAGTTCTTTCAGATTCCAGTGCCAGGAAAAACTTTGCTTCTCCTACAGCATGCCTCCTCCCCTCTGATAACAAGACTTTTCACAGCTTCTCATTCTTTCTGAACCGTGTAGCTCAAAGCCAGTTTGGCAGCTGTCGGAGTAATCATATTAGTATGGCTCCGTTTGCTTTGGTCACTTTTTATGTCTATCATATTGACTTGAGTCTTTCTTATACGTTATTTCAAATATTTGTAAAAGAAAAAGAGTAAAGCTATCTGTTTTATTCATCAGTGATGAATGCCTGTATTCCGAGCTACTCAGGAGGATGATTTCTTGGGCTCAGGCATTCAACGCCAGCCTTGTTTAAAAAGAAAAGAATAGGACAGGGGAAAAAAAGTCAAAATAAATCAATATGCAGCATTTTAGAACCCCACCAGGTATTTCGATAAGGCCAAAGGCATGTTACACCACTCCACCCCACTCTAAATAATCCCACTTTCTGGGGAGGGACAGGAAAGAATAGCTCAGAAAACTGGCATTTTGAATTTTATTTGTTAATTTTTTTTTTCTGATTCTAGGTTGCTTGCTACCAGGGTCTTGGGAGTGCTAGGCAAGTTCTTTGCCTCGGAGCTTTATCTCTAACCTTGAACTGTTACTGTTTGTTAAGATTGAAAACTTAAAAAAAAAAATGACTTGCCAGTTTACTCATGTGTAATGTCTTCAAGAATCTTTGGTCATATGTCTCTCTTAATTGTCACTATAGTGACCACACTGATGAAGGCTCCAACAGATTTCAAGAAAGCACCACGTAACAGCATCCTCCCCCATAGTGTACAATGAACTGTCTTCCCTGATGCTGCTCCATGGTGACAAGAGTGGAGGTGTTGACTGACATAGCCAGCAGAGCAGCAATGGTTGGCCTTTAGAAACTGGGAGACTCCAAGGCTGGAATTTGGGTAATTTATGCAATTTAGCTCTTCCATTTTTCTAGTTTTGGGGGCTCAAACTCAAGGACTTGCCCTTGATGAGCTAGTGTTGGGCTGCTAAGTGACACCTCCAAACCACCATGTTAGTTTTTTTTTTTTTTTTAACAAGATGGGTTAATGATGAGTGTTTGAAAGATCTTTCTTAGTTGTCTAAAGACCCCAGAGATCCTAAAAAGGCAGACAGCTCCCAGCCAACATTCTTACTAGTGGTTTTATTTTTATTTATTTATTTATTTATTTATTTATTTATTTATTTATTTATTTTGGTGGGGGAGCAAGTTTATTCTGGAGTTTGGAATGACAGTAGGGTTGCAAATGTGAATTGGATTAATTAAGGCAAGACCAAGAATGAACCTTCAGGTAATGATGAGAACGAAGAAATAACAGAAACTTGGGCGAGAACCTGACACACCCATGTTCTGAGGTGAGCCCATCAGTCAGGGCCAGGAAGCTTTTAGAAGGCAGGCAGGGGTTGGAAGCCAGCAGTGTATTCACAGCAGGCCAGGCCTTGTTGGATGCTACTGTTCAAATGTGGGCTAAGAGTAAAGGCTTAATCTAGGACAGGTGGAAATTGAGGAATGATGATCTAGGGTAGGCTAATCGTTCATGTGGGCTTTCTGCAACTCCGTAGACTTTTAAGGAATTCTTCAGCCTGCAGGTTAAGGCGTAAAGATAAGGAGAGCAAGTCCCTCCTCCAGGAAAGCCAGGAATGTTAAAGGTAAAGGATTCCAATACCTTCAGAAAAAAAAAATCCCAACGATTTAGAAAAGTTTCTGTTGTCGTTTAGTGATTTCCTCTGATTTGAAATATTTCTTTCAGAATGAAGGGTTCAGAGGAGCTCATGGGCTTCACGAATTAAACAAACTTCACAAGTATGAGAAAGCTGAAACTTACAAGATTCACAAGGACTCTTCCCCCCACCCCCCCCCCTCAGGGTATAGAAGCAGCAAACAGCTCCGAGGGTGGAGACCGACTGTCTGGAGAGCCAAGAGGAGACTCTTTGACCTGCCCAGCTGCTTGTAGTTTTATCCAGAGAGCCTCAGGATATGGCTTCCACAAACCTCCACCTGCGTTGGGGTAAACTTTCCAGTGAAGCAGGTGCATTTGCTGTCTCTGCTCCCATTTCTGTAAGTTAACTTAATTAAAACATACTAGTCCACAAAGCTAGGTTTGGGGAGAATCATTACTCTGGACGGTTGTGTATTCCTCTTCTGGGGTTCTTCTGAGCCTTCCTGCTTTTTGAGGGGGAACTTTGGGATTTGTATTTCACCTGCTTTTTGGATGTACAGATAGCTTTCTGAAGAACTGAACATGGTCCCGTGCAACTGCCCAATACTTCGTTGATGGACATAAACTAATTTAAGGTGAGACTGAAGAACTGCTTTTCCTCTTGGTTTATATTATGAGCCATCTCCATCTGTCCCTGGCAACTGTTGCTAGGAAGTAACTTGCCAGAATAAATAGGAAGAAAGACACTGTTTTAGAAGATAGACTCATTACATATAGTGAGTCCATTTTTAATTCTTGTCAGAATCAAAAGGTATGGGACGCCCTCAGATCTTAGGAGAGACAAAGGAACTGAAGACCATGTTGACATACTGTCCTCTCTAGTTTTGAAAGCTCATAATTAGTGTCCCCACTTAATAGATATGGAGACGATGTCTCAGAGAGCTAAACAACTCACAGAGTTAGTTAAGTATGGATTCGAAGCCAGGTCTGTTGCAGTCCCAACACCTGAGCTGTGTCCTGTTATCAAATTCCTTGATTATTATTGTAGGCTATTGACTCATAGTTGACTAGAGAGCCTCTGTAGGATTAGTTGTAGAGGTACCATTATCACAATTATAAAATGATGGTGATACATCACTTAAAAATTCAGAACACACTGACAAACTAAGTTAGCCTCGTTAGCGAGCGTTTTAAATTGGTTTGTACCAGCACCATGAATTTGAATATTGTTTGCCTATAGAAAGGAAGATATGGAATGGGGCGGTGGTGGCTTGAGCCTTTAATCCTGGCAAAGGTGAAGTTGGAGGCGGAGTCAGATGGCTCTCTGAGTTTGAGGAGATGAGCCTGATCTACAGAGTGAGTTCTAGGACAGCCAGAGGCTATACAGAGAAATCCTGTCTTGAAAAAAAAAAAAAAAAAAAAGACAAAGCTCCTTTAAGTGAATTTGATTTTGTCAGAAAGTAACATTAAGAAATGCAAAGTCTAGCTAAAGAAATGTCTTTTTATATAGCAGGAACATTCATTAGGATAGGATAAAGACTGAAAAAAAATATGTGTCATACGGAAGGGAAAAGTTACGAAATCTTGACAAACCAGTGACCTGAAAATCCCAAGACTGCACCATCGCTACAAGTAACTTCATTTAGCTACAACTGGGCACTCTCACCAACAAAACTATGTTTATATGTCTATGTCTCAGAACAAACTGCCCTTGAAGGGGAGGCAGCTAAGACAACCTCCAAACCGCCTAAGCGGATCTAACCCTACTGTATTAGAGATGTCCCAGCTAAGAGCAAAGCCTATCTAAATACTTTCTGCAGCATTCTTTCTGGTCCATTAATGCCAATGGTCTGCAAATATATTATAGTTACTCTATCATATCATAAGAGCAAATGATATTAATGCTTTCCAATTCAGAGATCCTGGGAATTAGAATAGTTAGATGGCTGAATCTTAATGAGCTTAGGCATAACAGGTGCCTCATTAATTACTCATATGCAGAAAACATTCCCCTTTCTATATCTTTAAAAGTGAAAGAGGCCTCTATTTTTAGTGCAGAGCCTGCCTCACAGTTGTATCAAATCCTGTCTCTGCCATCTCAAATTCTATGTAGAAACACTTAATATCACACAAATCAGCTGTGGCGGAGATAAAAGGATTTGTATTTCATATCAAAAAATAGTTTAGCTTAGTTGTAATCATAGAGAATGTTCCAAGAAAATTTCACTAAAATTTCTGTGGGGAGGACTTTTTTTTTTTTTTTTTTTTATAAAGGGCTTCTTTGTTATGAATTTATGCAGGGGATTTCTTCCTAAAACATCCCAGAAGTGAGAACACTAAGACAAATAGAACAAACAAGTAAGTAAAGGCTTCTGAGACATTTAGGGGAAAGCTAGAATGTGGGGTACTCAATGTGGTTTTCTTTTCCTTACCCCGCCCCCCCCAAATAATCTCACCAAGGAGATCATATCCACATTGAGATTTATTTATGTTTTTTCTTTTATACAACTCGAAATGAAAATTTTTATTTTATTTTTATATTCAGATGTAGATCACAATATTCTTTAAAAATCAACTTTAGATTCTTAACACACCAAGATATTTACTGCAAGTTTTTATGAGGTGAATTCACTTTACAGCTGGTTTTTAAAACGCCTCTCAAAACCAATTTAGAAAACTGAAAAATTCTATCAAATGATCTGGTTCCTTAATAGAGATCATATCCAGACAAACCTTGGCTTACAAAAATACTTGGATATTTGTCTAGATTTTGGCTTAATTGCACTTTTCTTTTTTATCTTAAACCATTCCATTTTCAATTCTTACTGAAAAATCTTTTAAAAATGTATTCAGAGTCTTTCCTGTCACAGTAAATATAAAGAGTACATTAATCATCCTTTGTCCACTGAAAATTTCCAGGGCCTGAGAGATTGATCTTTCTGGATGTCAATAATCACAGTGCAGTCAGAGATTGGAATGAATGTGTGTGACTTCAGCACATAACGAGGGAATTGATTATCTGAGTAAATCCTGACAGAAGACTCCTCTCTTAAGATGTGCTTTTTTTTCTTTCCCTAAAATAGAGTTCCAGAAAGGGTCTAGGATTGGAAATGTTTATTCAGAACCCTTAGATTTAAGACATGATCTTGTTCTATTCTTAGGTGATTTTTTAGTGCATTCAGGTGGTAGACTTCTCTGAAGCCTGGCCCATCATCTCTTAGCAATTAATTTTATAGAATGTTGCTCATCCAGAGGGAAGGATGACCTTTCTGTTTAGCATCTCATCACGGTCAGTCTTTGAGTTTGAAAACAGGAATCTGGAACTTTGAAAACAGGAATCTATGATTGTTAATTTGAATTATCAACCTGACAACCTAGAATTACCGGAAATGAGAGTTTCAATGAAGGATTGTCTGAATTGAATTGGCCTACAAGCATGTCTGTGTGGGGCAGTCTTCATCAAGGTAATTAATGTGGAAAGCCTCAGACCACTGAAGGTGGCACCATTCTCTAGGCAGTGGCTCCTAGATTGTGTAAGAGTGAAGTAAGAGGCCTATAAAAGCACATAAACATAGGCAAGTGAACAAATGATGCATCAATTATCTTATCTCCTCTTATCTGTGGATGTGACAAGACCAAAGTCTGTCCCTTGTCGCTCCTACAATAATGGTCTGTGACCTAGAAAGGTAAGCTGAAATAAGCCCTTTTCTCCCTAAAATTGTTTTCTTTGTCAGGGTATTTTATCCCAATAACAGAAATGATAATAGACCCCAGTTGAAATATAACAGGATTATGAAACTCAAGAACTCACTAAGTAGTTAGTGGATGCTTTGATTTGGAATAAACACAGAGGTTCATTTGATTGGAGCATCCAGTGTCAAGAAGACAGACTATAAAGGTACAGTGGGGCTCATTGTCACTGGCTAGATTAAAAGTAGAACAGGGGATCTACATAGAAACACCGAGGAAAGACATAAACTATAGTATAGAACCAAGGCAGAAACGTCTACCAACATGGTAAACAAAGATGGTTGAAGAAGTATCTGTCTCTGCTACAATATATAAATACTGAAAAACACATCCATTTAAAAAATAGATAGAAAGCTTAAAAGAAAGAAAATAAAAGCCTTGTTCCTTAAAATCAAGAAGGAACCTGAAGCCAGTGTAGGGGAAGCCATGGAGCCTGACTTGGCGTTCACAATCAGACAAAGACTGGAAAGCAGCACTACAGACAGGAGAAGAAAGCCCGGGAGCATGGTGAAGCAGATGTTGGGACACAGTTTGTCACAAAACCAGGAGTCTTGCGTGAAATAGTATTACAGAAACTCTACCCTTTAGTGCAGGCCCGAGGTAGGTCAAATGAAGAAATCTGTAAGGAACTGGAAACCTAAGTTGGCATGGAGCAGGTGTGAGTTCTGAGTTTACACCACTCCTGGGGTGCAGGAATCCCATATTGAGAAATTAACACCAAGACTGCCCTGGGACTCACGAACCTCCCAGGCTTCTGGAAGAAACAAGAGTGGAATAGCTCCGAAAAGATTGTTCCACAACACAGAACACAATAGAACAAAAATTAAAAAATAAATAAACACTTAGAAAACAAAACTCCACGTGGGGGACAAAGCAGCTGCAACAACTGGGAGAAATTATATCCAAAGGTCTGGAGATTATAGAATAACATGAAACACAATGAGCACATTCAAAAGCCTTAAAGAGATAACAAGAAACAATAACAGAGAAATAAAAATAAAGTGTGAAGGAAAGAGACAAGGCAGTTATACAGCACACACGGTAAATGAAGTAAAAATTCAAGCAATGTTAAATACCAGATTATGCCCAGTGCATGAGAGGATAAATGCTTTAGGAACGATTGTGAAAGATAATGATAAAAAGACAATACACACAAGGCTGGCAAGGTTGTTCAGTGTGGGAAGACACTTGCCCTCAAGCCTGACAACCTGAGTTCCACTGGCAGGGACCACACAGTGGAAGGAAAGAACTGATTACTGCAAGCTGTCCTCTAGCCACTGCACGTACACACAGACACACACACACACACACACACACACACACACACACACACACACACACACAGAGGCACACACACACACACATTCTGGTGTACACACAATTATGAGCTTTCTATACCTGAAGAAAGACATGTGTCTTTAGTGAGCTGGTGACATGGCTCAGCTGCTAAAGGTTGCAAATTGTCCTTTGATTTCCACTGTGGCATGTACACACACACACACACACACACACACACACACACGCACGGGGGGGGGAGAGAGAGAGAATGTAAAAAAGAATGAAAACCCCTTTTGTTTAGCATATACTAATATCTGGATAAAATGTGAGATAAAGAGAAACAATTCCAAATCCAGGCCCTTCAAAAATAAACAGGTTATATTATCTGCCAGAGAGAAATGGATTAGTGAAAGAAAATGACAGATAGATTGAGTGCAATTTTCTCACAGAAAAACTAGATATCAGGAATTGATGGGATGTATTTTCAAACGCCGAAGTAAAATATCAATCAATTTAACTCTCAGTGGCCAAATAATTACAACTAAAAAGAAAGTTTTTGAGAGTGGATTTTAAATGTTTTCACAACAACAAATGGTATGTGTGTAAGGCAATAGATTTGTTTGTTAGCCCCACTAAGTCATCATACACTGTAACCATATATTAAAACATATTGTGCCCTGTTTTGTCACTTAAATGGAAGAACATTAAAGGAAGAAACATTATTTGGCTAGCTTCTGGTTTCAGAAGATCCAATCATATTTTCTCTGCCCTGTGTTGAGCAGAACATCATGGCTGCCAGATGCATGTAATGGATGAGCTTCTTTTCTTTTCTTTTCTTTTCTTTTCTTTATTTTTTGTTTGTTTGTTTTATATGGGTTTTGGTTTTGTTTTGATTAATTTATTTATTCACTTTACATCCCAATCGCAGACCCCTTTCCCCACATACCCTCCCCCCTCCCTTCTTCCTCTGAGAAGGGAGCAGTCTCCCCTGGGTATCAAACTACCCTGGAGCTTCTTTCTTCATGGTATGCATAGAAGCAAAGAATGAGAGAGGGACCAGAGGGTAGTAACAACATCGAGAGGCATGCTTCAGTGACTCACTCTCTCTCTCTCTTTCTCTCTCTCTCTCCCTCCCTCGCTGTCTCTCTCTCTCACTCTTTCTTTCTTTCTTTCTTTCTTTCTTTCTTTCTTTCTTTCTTTCTTTCTTTCTTTCTTTCTTTCTTTCTTTCTTTCTCAAGCCGGGGTTTCAGTATGTATCTCTGTTGTTCTCGAACTTATTATATAGTGCAGGCTGGCGTCAAACTCACAGAGATTCACCTGCCTCTACCTCCTAAGTGCTGGGATTAAAGGCTTACACTACTATCCCCAGCTTTCAGGAGCTTTCTTCTTTAAACTAGGCCTTACATTTAAAAGTTTCCATCATCTCCAAAAATCTCCACCTCCACTGAAAGAGAATTGCAAAGTCAGATGCAGCAACTCCACAAAAGTGGTGGAGTGTATTTCTTTGCTTGATAGTTGTAAATTCAGTCACGTGGCTTATGCTAGCTCATTGAATGAGGTACAAATGACAATCTCAATTTCCAACCCAGGAACTGATTAGGAACTTTTGCTTGCTTTTTGTATTGATACTGCTACCATGGGACAAATACCTAGGTATACTACTCAGCTTTAATTTTCAAATCAACATAACCTAGGGTCAGTGAGAAGAAAGATTACACTGAGGAATGACCTAGATCAGAATGGCCATTGTCTTAATGGGGAATTTTCTTAATTGTTAATAAATGCAGAAGGGCCCAGTCCACTGTGGGCGATATCATCCCTAGGCAGGTGGTCCTATCTATATCAGAAAGCATAAACAAGCAGGAAAATGACCATCAGCATTTCTCTGTTTCAAACTCCTTCTTAGGACAATTAATGGTATATTATGACCTGGGATTATAAACCAAATAATTTCTTCCCATGTTCCTTTTGGTCAGAGTATTTAGTCACTGAAACAGGAAGGAAACTAGAAGACCATGGCATTTCACTGGTCCCAGAATGTTGGTGAGAATCATATTAATATTACCACATTATGTTTTTATTTTCAAGACCTTGAACTTGGGGCTTGGGTATGATATTTGTTTTTTTATTAGTAGTAGAAAAAGTCATCACAAATTTAGTGATTTAGAGACTAACCTGTTCTCTTATAGTCCTGGAGATCAGAAGTTGGAAATAAATAAGGATGAAATCTGGGCATCAGCAGGGTGTTTGTTTCGGTGCTGTAGGAGAGGAATTGTTCTACTGGTCTTCCTAACTCTGGATACAGGCTACATTATTTGACTAAGGAATTCTTCCTCATATCACTTTTATATTTTGCCTTCATTTTCAAAGTTTGGCTACAGTCACATCTCTGTCTGCTTTTCACTTCAAATGAGTCTTGTGAATACACTTAGGACTTACCTGGATAGTTCAAAATACTCTTTCCACCTCAAGACCTTTAGGTTAGTTGTATCTTCAAAGTTCATTTTCTATGTGAAGGAGACATGCAAGGTTCTTGAGATTAGGATGTAGCAATTCTAAGAAGGAGGTAATACGTAGCTCATCATGATTATTAGGTAGGGTTTTATTTATTTAAGAAAAATTGTAATGAATAAAAGCCTAGGAGACTTACAAGGCTCAGATCAATATTGCAAAGAATATGAAATGATACAGTTAATGCATGGCATTAGTACAGTAATTAAGCACATAGTTTTTTTTCAGCTTGATGTACTTGGTTTAAGTACATCTTGGTTTAAGTATGTTCTGTTCTTCTATATAGCATCGATCAAATCACTTATCTTTTTGTGACCTGTTTCCTTATATGTAAAATAGATGTAATCATAATAGCATATACCACATGGGCTTTGTATGGGAAGGAAATCAGTTACTGTCAGTTTTATTCTTAAAACATAAAGCACAAGTTAAGATTATATCATTGCTTATATGATATTTATTTTATTAAATTTATTTTTTTCTTTCATTTGAGTATTTAAGTGATAAAATAAAAGGAAACAATACAGGACAAGGCATGGGATAGATGAATCATTTCACTCTTAATTTCTCGGTAAAATTTAAAATATCTGACAAGTGAAATGATAACTCATACCCAGTGGGGAGAGTTGTGCAAACAGCACTAACTTAGTTCTACAGAAATTTGAAAATATTATTAGTTGAAGATAATGCTACTCCTCCATGCATAACATCTACTGATGGGTTCACACAACTGGAGGCAAAATCCACATGTAATTAAAGTCACATAACAATAGTACCGTCTTGGATCAGGTTCCAGAGGAGCAGAGTCCATACTTAGGAGTATGGTGCATGCCATAAAGTGAAGCAGGCTCTTCTTCAGAAGAGCCCTGCATGGATCCTGTTGAGGAAAGCTCTTTAGGGTACAGAAGCACCGGCTAAGGGTATGGATCCATATTGAAAATCTAATTTGGAGTTGGTTCATGAGGGGCTTTGAGATATAAATGACATAGGAGCAGTTCTTTGTTTAACACAAGGGGTCTTTGTATATAGTGTATTAGTCAAGCACTCAGAGCCAGCTATCCTTGACTTGGTGGTAAGGGACCCACCAGGGTAAGGCAGCTTCTGCCAGCCAAGGAATATGGAAGGAGCAGGTGCAGAGTGTAAGATGCCAACATTGGACATGGCTGTTGGTAGACATGCTGTCTGAGTAAAAGAGAGTACAATGGGTTACTTCAACTCCCCTAAAATATATAAAACAACAAAGCCTCACTAGTCATTAACAGAAGACAGCATTTAAAACGGAGTCATGTGGACATAATTACATGTTACATAGTTAATATGAATGAGCTAGATCTACATGTGTTATATAGATAAAATTGAAAATATAATTCTGAGTGAATGAGTGCAGCATGAAAAAAGGTAAGTACACAAGCTTTTACTTGCACATATTAGAAGCACCGCAAAAGAATATGTGCCATAGATGGTCACATAGTATGGAATTAGGATATTAAAATGTGGTTCATATGACTTCTTTGAGAGAATGATTATTTTTAGAACTGATGAATAGAATCAGGAAAGATACAAATAAAGTTTTGAGTATATCTCAAAGCAGCAAAAATGTTAATATTTACTGAAATGCTTTTAATAAATGTAGTCTATTTAAAAATAATTCTTAACGTTTCTGAAATACTTAGAATTTCTTATGAAAAATGATATTGTTTAATGGAAATAGAACAAAGTAATAATTTTACCAAAGACAGACTTGGTTAACTGAAGAGGTTACTGGGATTAATTTCAGGAATATAGATGAGTTAAAGGGAAATATCACCCCAAATCACACATGACCATGGACAATGACTCAGAAAATGTGTATTCCCAAAGCCCTTTGTACTTCTTTCAGACAGACATTGTTACTGCTTATAAAACCTTAGTCAGGATTCTAGTGAATCTTGTAAGTTTCAGGAACTTCTTGGGACCTGTTATGTTATGTTTCTTAGTGAAACATATAAATTTAATTTATTTCCTGAGTCCTAAGGAGTGTCCTGCTGAGGAAAAAATATTCCAATTCAGATGTTTCACAGCAGAGAGAAGGAAAATTCAAGGAAGAGGTCCATATTTCTGTGTTGGACCAATGTAGAAGGAAATATAAAGGTTAGAACTAATGTTCTCATGTAGTTTCTAGATCTATGGTCTGCCTGCCTTCCAAGAATATTATGAGTAACAGGCAGTTATATTTCCTTCCAATCATATTTTGGCTCTGAGAATATTGAGCCAGAAAACAGCATGGTCTAGAGTTAAATGATCAATTAGTAAATTTAGCATGAGAGAGATGCATGGGGGAAAAGGAAAGGGGGGAGAAGATAGAAATTTAGTAAGAAAATCTCAGAGAAATGTAGCATATATTTGTTTAGCCCGTAACATGCATCAAACAGTTGCTTGGAAGCAAATTGCTTGGTACTTATTAAGCACTAAGGTAGGCCGAGGGATCAAGTGGGTGACGCTATCCCTACATTTAAATTTCTGAGCACCAAGTGGAAAATTGGTGAAAGAGGGGTGTCTGAAGAACTTGGAGGCATCTCAGCATCGAAGCCAACAAATGTATTTATGGAAAGAATCCCTTGTTTCTGATTCAAAAGTCTCCAAATGATTTCTGCGGAACGTGAATCTTCCAAGATATTCTGTGAACAAGGGATTTTACAGCAAACATGTTAGCAAATGCTGTATGCCATATTCCATTCTTGGAGATTCACAGGCGATTAACATATAAAGACTATATAGAAAAGAAAGCTATAAGGAAGCTTTACATCTTTCTAAATTATTTGATAGCCACATGAATTTTCGAGAAAATGGAATAACACCAGTGATGAAACATAAATGTTTTGTGGAATTTGTTTTATTTACAGCATACCTTTCCTAATGGCTTTGAAACATTCTAGTTCTACAAGTTTTTGGTATAATTTTTTTTTTAAAAAAATAATTTTCATTTTAGCGTTTCTTTCCAGTCCTGTGCTTACAATGTTAACCAGAGGTATAGTCATTTTTAATTTGTGGGAAAATAAATATGAGATTTTTGGCATTTTTTTTTTTTAGTTCTTCAAAAATAATAGTAAGGCAGAGCTTTTGTGAAGGTGTTCGGCATTCTATTTTTTCTAATCCCATTTTATGGCGCCCTTACAGTGTTTAAAATGCCTCACAGAATGCTCCGTCTTCAAGCTTTTGAATCAACATGTCAGTGGCTTTAAATCAAATGACCATGTTAAAATAGATGACTGAGCCATAACCATTTGCAGCCATCCATTTAATTGCATCCTATAAAATGAACCAGGAGGTATAAGTTTACAAACATAACATTTGAGGTGGTGGTTAAGATTAGAGCTAAATAACACATGTACTTTAAACCCTCAATATGAATTCCTGAAGGGCTATAATTTTAATAATAAATGCTGACAAGGGTCATCTAAGCATCAATGTGCATTCTCAGTAAATATCTGCAGCATTATCGAATACCATAGCTCAAACCTTGTATATATCAACAAACCTTTTGTTTGCATTTCCCTGAAACATTTTAATAAGTCAACTTGTATTGTCTTGATTTAAGAAAACAATAAAGCTATTTTACTTTCTTGGAGAACTTTTAGAATAAAATTGTTGTACCATGACTACTTACTGCGTGGTTCAAGTTTCTGTGGGTAGGTTGCTCAAAATTTATCTCATATGTCCAAGTAGGATAAATATATGGGAATGTTAGTTAAACATGAAGCCAGTTTCCATTTAATGAAGTACATTGCTATTCGTTGTTCAAGCTTTCATTATGTCTTTTAAGTTGTATATTCGTCCTATGTACATAATCTTGGATCTGCCATTAATAAGCTGGATATCTTTGACAAGTTGTTTATTCTTTAATTTTTCAATTCTCTGCTTTCTTATCTGTAAATAGAAGTGTTAATTTGTCTATTGTGGATTACCTAGCTCATGGATATTAATGGTTAGAATGTATTGAAACGCATGGCTTAAAGGAGAATTACATAAATGTTATTTATTATTATAATTGTAATTATTATTATTTAAATGTATACTGAAAGAGGCTATGAATGCTAGCAATATATAATTTTATTGACCAAAGTATGAATGTCAATTAAGCATGTATAGCATATAAACGTACTGCCCTAACTTAAAAAAAACTTTCATCTTTGTAGTTGTTTTCAAATATGCCATCTTCCTTTGTAAATTTTATACAGTTAAATGTTTTATATGGACCTGATAAATGAAACTCATTCATTCATTTGTGACATAGAAATATATTCCAGGCTAGATCTTATTCAGAGTGTTTTAGTTGGTAGGTTTTTTTTTTTAATTAGAAGTTTTCTATAATAAAACTACATCAATTTTTAAGTTTGGAAGAGGGGTGGGGAAGAAGAGAAACAGGGTGGGGTGGAAAAATGGGGAATTATAAATGATAAGTGTTTCTGTTTTGTGTTCTGCTTTAAGGTTTATGTGCTATTTTTCAGACAGTATGAAAAGATTAAGGTCCCACCAGCTTATACTTTACCCATCTGTCTCTAGATCCTATGTTCATTTATCCTTGACAGCTATCCTTCAATTCTTTTTTGTGTCCTGTTGGGAGACAGACCAATGGGCAGAATCAACAAATACTGGGAGACATATCATGGCATAATAGTACATGCAAGTGTTGCCAGAGGCTGTGTGAAACTGGAAATGGACTTAGGAGAAAAGAGCTTCCTTTTGTTCCAGATCCAGATTTAATTTTCAAACTTATCAAATATTTTTCTCACATATATTTTTGTGACCATAAATAGATGAAATTCTTCATTTATTTTCCAGGTCGGACTCTTAGCAAAAAGAGAAATCACATACACAAAACAATCTTTTTTTTTTTTTTTAACACTTGAAGACTAATAAAACAAAGGCATCATCCAAAAAAGTAGAGAAACTGGAGTGGAAAAGTGTGTGCATTCTCTCTCCCTCTCTCCGCCTCCTCCTTCCCTCCCTCTCTCCCTTCTATCTTCCTACCTCCGTGTGTGTGTGTGTGTGTGTGTGTGTGTGTGAGAGAGAGAGAGAGAGAGAGAGAGAGAGAGAGAGAGAGAGAGAGAGAGAGAGAGAGAGATTAGCTGGATGCTATCAATGTAAGTAATAATAGTAATGTAAATAATAGTAATGTAAATAATAATAGTCATGCTATGGGCATCTTACTTAATTTTTCTTTTAATTACATTTGAACCTGAATCTCAACTAGAACCCGTAGTTCCTCTATTTGGATAGCCACCCAGCATGTTCTAGGGACCCTCCAGTCTCTGCTTTCTTAGTAATGGGATCACACACACCTGTGGGACTTTTTATTTTATTTTTATTATTTTATATGGAGTCTTGGTGTCTGGCTTTGCCTGTCCTGGATCTCACCATGAAGACCAAGCTGGCCTTTAACACCAGAGAAATGCCTTCTTTTGCCTCCCAAGTACATGGTAAGATATGAAACAACATGCCTGGCTTCTCATATGGACACAGGGATCTGAACCCAGGTCCTCAGCTGTGCAGCAAGCATTTTACCCAAGTGTAGAATAATCCAACTTCCCAGTTTTTTCCAAGTGTAGGAAATTTCTTGGGTTAGAAAATGAGTTTTAGTGTCCAAAAATACCAATGGAACCATAAAAGCATTTCTTACATATATTAGAACATATGTTCTTTAAGTTTGGAGAGGCAAGATAAATGCCAGCAGATTCCCACAATAGCATGCACTTGGGTATGAGATGTATCAGATTGTGTCTATACAGTCATAAATAGGTGTATACTGACATGGTAACTTCAGTTCATGGCTCAAGGCAACACATGCATGTAGGAAAAGAGGTTGGGACAAGAGTTTAAAGAGATGAAAAAGATAAACTGTTCTAATTCTTTTATTTGGTTCTCAAGTTTCATTTTAAACATATGGAGAGGCATTAAGATCAGGGGAGGAAGTACAGTCATCTCTCCGTATCCATGGAGAATTGGTTGTAGGTCCCTAAGGATACTAATCAGAAGATGCTCACACTTATTATATAAAGCAGCATAGATTAGCATGTAATATATGCAGATCCTTCATAACTAGGATAACTACCAGTACCCACTACAACAGAAACACTGTAGAAATAGTCTTTGTGCTGTACTTTTAAAGAATTAAGAAAAAACCTATGTTCAGCACAGAGAATTTTTTTCTTCAATATTTTCTATCTGTGATTGGTTGCCTCCACAGCTGCAGAATATATGGAGGTGTCAGGGCTGCATTCATGCCTATTAAAAGGTAGAAAATCTCACTGAGGTTCAGAGAAACCAGCCTCACATTATTCCATGAAACAAAATATATTAAGATATTTGAACCTTTTATCATTTCACCAATTAACTAATATATTGACATATTTTCATTTCGAACATGAGATAGGGTTATTTTTTTGTGTGTGATACATATGTTTTTGGTAAGAGAAAACTGTCATGGAGAAATATTCACATGATAGGCTAACTTTATGTGGTGTTACCAACACAAAAAATACAGACTTGTATTTAGTCTTCATAACCAAATTGTGCTTAAGAACATAAAACCCCACTTAAGGTCAATGGAAACTCAGTGCTTGGAGTTGCTCCAGGAAGAAATTAGGAAAGGTAGTGTCTTCTCCTTAAATTCCAAAGCAAGACTCAAAAACTGAAGAACTAAAATATAATTCTCCATATACCAAAGCAGTAACTTTACAAAGAAGACATGGCTGACAGAGAAAGAACACCAATCCAAATCTGCTCTCTGAAACCCCAGAAGCTAATTTCCATGTCCAAGCTAGTGTTTCAAAGAGATTTCTTTTCATGTGTTTTCCTAGGAGGGCAAGATTTCAAAGAGGGAAACTCAGCACAGCAAGGTAACCTAGCGCTGCTGGCTGGGGCTTTCAGTTAGCATGTCTGACTAATACTTTGGCAAAATGACTCACAAACATTCCCAGAGTTGAGAAATAGTCTCGTGGCACTCGTTTGCTCATATGCTCAACACAGCAGGTTTGCAAGTTTCAGGAATGGAAGTGTTGGCATTTTGTTTTTACTATCGTGTTTATTTGGGCATGTTGCTTCTATGTCAAACAATGTGTTTAAAATGAGAAAGGAAATGATTGGCAGCAAAGGCTGTGACTCAGTTATAGACATACATGCACATACATGCAAACGTGTGTATATATAAATGGACATATTAAACCAAGAGATATTTAAAGTGACACACTATTGGTATTAATTAAAATGTTAACCTGTTGACACAGTAAAATGTGAAACTTTGGAAGGCCTGATTAGAAAACTGGAAGGACCTCAGGGACCATCTGTTCCAATCGAGTCACTTTACAAAAGGGAAATTTGAGGACTAGGGCAACAAAACAACTTTCCTGGGGTCACATGCAAAGTCAACAGCAGAGCTGTGACAGGACTCAGGTCTCCTAACCTCCTGGCCTTGACCATTCATTGAGAGTGCTTCAAAGGGTGTTTATAACACAAAGTGTAGATACAGCTTATCTTTTGGTTAGTGCTTGAAGAATTAACTTGACTTACATTTGTTTTTCCTTGTAGATGCAAAATGAAAAACAGTCTTTCTTCATCAATATGATTTGTTTAAGGTAAAACAGAGAAATGGCAAAGATTTTGCTACTCATACTTCATACTTACATGAAGTAATTTGTGTTTGTGTGTGTGTGTGTGTGTGTGTGTGTGTGTGTGTGTGTGTCTGTGTGTGCTCAAGATGGAGAGAGGGGAAAGGGAGAAGGAGGGAGGGAGGGAGGGAGGGGGAGGAAGAGAGAAAACAAGAACATATATAAAGAAGAAAATTACCTTTATTCACTGTTCCCAAATCCCTAAATAGGATTTCTTTTTCCCATCAAACTTTGATGAAATCCACTGCTGAGAAAACTGGTGTGAACTGAGGTGATGATCTGAAGATGCTTCATGTGTGGTCACTTGCATTTATTTTAGAAGTAGCATCAAACAAAAAAAGTATGTTTGACTATAGGTACTCAGACATGAGATGACACACTGTTTGGTGGGACTAAAAGAGAGAAAAAAAAAAAAGATTACTCCGAAGTGATGGTGTTGTTGGAACTGACTTCAGACACAGTTTCTCTCTGACCTTCTGCTCTTCTGTCTCCTATTCCTTAACTTCTCCAGTGACAGACCATGAAAATTAGACCATGAAAATGTCCCAGGGCAGGTCATAGAAGCCAGAACCCATTTCCCCCAAACCAGCGGTAAAAACTCAAAACATCTTTTACCTTTCTGTGAAAGAGCTGGTAGGTAATGAGAGCTCTTCTGTTCCACTTTGTTGATTATAAGTTAAAAAAAACCCTCCCATCCAGAAAGGAAGAAATAGTACAAGCAACTAGAAGAATCAGAAGACACAGACCCTGGTGGGTTTCCTGACTCTAGCTCCATTATTTCATGTCTTTTGCATCCAGTCACAGGTCTGCACAGCTGTCTGTGCTTCATGGAACTGGTTGAAAACAATGCATAGTTCATTGAGTCCCTCTGCTTTCAGGCTGAAGGCTTCCCTCCTATGTGAAATTCTGATTGAGTAAACTTGCAATGTTTCTCTCTTGTTAACCAGTCTTGTGTTGCAGGGGAGTCAGCCACATCTCCTCATAATGCCACCCACTATCCACAGATATGAAGATTAGGTACATAATACAGAATCTTTATAATGGATCACTTAGCCACTCTCAATTTTTTCCTAATGGTTATGGATAAGTGATTTGGGATCTACAATTGATTCATAATATAATTTTATTACGTTGGTTTAGACTGTTTGGGCTTATAATCATAGTACTCAGAAAACCTTTTTACATATATGGTTCTTTTTTGGTTCAGACATATGAATCAAATGGACTTAAGCAAAGTAAGCAAAAAACTCCCTATTCAATAATAAACTGCTGAAAAGTAAGCTTAGTTTCTTCACCATTATTATTGGTCTAGCAGCCCAAGGCATATTTTATGTTCTGTTACAACAATCAGTTATCCTGTTTCAGATTAAACCATCCCTCCTCCTTTTTGTAACTTTCATTTTATAGCCTTTCTTTAAAAGAAATGGTGTGTGTGTGTGTGTGTGTGTGTGTGTGTGTGTGTGTGCATGTAGAGGGTATTGGGTCCTTTGGAACTAGGTTTATAAGCAGTTGTGAACCTCTTGACATGGGTGCTAGGAACCAAACTCTGGTGCTCTTTAAGAGTAGCAAGCTATCTTAATGGCAGAGCCATTTATTTAGCCCTCAATATATATATCATATATCATATATCATGTATCATGTATCATGTATCATGTATCATGTATCATGTATCATGTATCATGTATCATGTATCATATATACACACATATATACATATGTGTGTGTATGTGTATATGATGTATTTACATATGAGATATATATCTCTGTGTATATATACACACACATATACAACTCCACTTTGTTATGCATTCTGTAGTTGTTAATGGATTGAATTAGAAATACACCATCAAAGGTATTTGAATCCTTGATTCCCAGTTTTAGTGATGCTGTTTGGGGATATGAAACCTTGGTGGAGGGAGTATATCATGATGGTGGGGCTTTGAGATTTCATATTGTTATTCTACATCCAGCTTGGTCTCTGTTTTGTGTTTGTTGTTTGAGATGTTATCTCTTGACTTCCTGCTCTGACCACCATGCTTGCCATTTGTTATTTAGGTTTTTTGGATCTGTGAATTGTAGCATGGATATCTTGTGCTTTGTGGCTAATATCCACTTAGAAATGAGTACATACCATGCATGCATGTTACTGGCTCTAGGTTACCTCACTCAGGATGATACCTCAAGACTCTGCTATATCACTCAAAAGATACTCAAAAGGGCCCAAAGGAGGATGCTTTAATCTCACTCAGAAGCAGAAATAAAAGAGACATTGGAAGTGGATGGAGAGAGGGTACTGGGTAGAAGAGGTGGGGAGGGAAACAGAGGTACAGAAGAGGATGAGAGAGGGCTGGAAGAGAAAAAGGGCATTAGTGGGGGGCCATCTCTGGGATGGTCGGCAGACCTGGGATGGGGAGGCTCCTGGGAGTCTATTGAGGTGACCCTAGCCGAGACTCCTAATAATGAGAGATATAGATCCTGAAGTATGGTCACCTCCTGTAGCCAGACAGGACTTCTAGTGGAGGGAGGGGGACACCCAACTCACCTACAAAGCCTTTGACCCAAAATTTGTCCTGCCCACAATGGCTAAACAATGAACAGCCCAACTTGAGACCCTTCCCAGAGCCAACCCATGACACTATTGATACTTTGCTATGCTTGCATATAAAAGCCTAGGATAATTGTCTTCTGAGAGGCTTCATACAGAAGCTGATGGAAACAGATACAGAGATCTATAGCCAAACATTGGGCAGAGCTCAGGGAGTCTTGTGGAAGAGTTGGGGGAAGGGTAAAGGGAGCCAGTGGGGTCAAGGACACTATAAGAAGACCTACAGAGTAAACTAACCTGGGCCCATGGGGCTCACAAAGATGAATCCATCAGTCAAGGAGCACACATGGGCTGGATCCGGCAAATATGTAGCACATGTGCAGCTTGGTCTTCATATGGGTCAACCTAACAATTGGAGTGGGAGCTGTTTTCCACTCTACTGGCTACCTTTGGATCCCTTTTCCCTAACTAGACTGCCTTGTTTGGCCTCAGTGAGAAAGGATGCTACTTAGTCTTGCTGTGACTTTATGGGGATGGTTGGTACCCATGGTGGGCCTCTCCTTCTCTGAGGACTTGGGGGAGTTGGGAAAAGGGTGGGAAGATGGGACTGAGAGGAGAGGAGGGAGGGGGACTGCAATCAGGATGTAAAGTGAATAAATTAATGAAAAAGAAAAAGAAGTTACTATTTGGCATACGTTATACCTATCCTTCTTTTGGCTGTCCCTAATCACATAATGACAGCCAAGTTAAATTGAAGATACTGGCTTATTTTTGTACATGCAGATCTCAGTGGAGGAGGGTGCTCCGTATTTTTGTTAACCGGGCTTATAATGTGTGCTTTCTTGGATTGTACTATGTGAGGAGACAAGCTTGACATACTCCAACACTCTCTTAAGACATCTCCATCTCAAAAAAGAAGGAAATGTTGGCATCTAATTGAAAGATAAAGAACTGGGAATGAGGTCCCTTCTGAAACATGACTTGGCCTCAGACAAGCCTTCAGCCTCTGTGCTTCACTTTTCACTTTTGTAGGACACCGAAGAAGGGGATGTGCAAAGACTGTAAGAGTCAAAGTTTGGGGGCGGACTGGAGGGAAACTGTCTTCTGTACTGTGCAGGACCTTTGCACACATATCACATTAGCTATGGTTGCCTGCACAAGACTTGCACAAGAATAAGCCAGTCAATATCCCAGCAAAAGGAGGAACAAGATCAAGATCACCACCCACAGCTGAGGAGCTGTCGATGGGTTCTGGGTGAGGAAAACTTATTTTCTTTAAGTTGTGGTCCATAGAAGGCTAACCATGTTCCATTGGCTTTCCCCAAACTCATGAAGACATGGGCAGCTCAAGTTGGCCTTTGGGGTTATACACAAAGGAAGGGGTGCTTAAGAGATGTATTGGTGGTTATGATATCTGCTGCTCTTATAAAAGTAGAGTCTAATTCCAAATTCTCATATCAGATGGCTCACAGTGCCTTAAGATTCTAGGTCTAGGGGATCAAATGTGCTCTTCTGGTTTCTGTAAGCATTGCTCTTTCATGTACAACCCCTCCCCACATTTACATACATGCTCGCACGCACACACATGCACACACGTATGTCCATGATTTACTATATCAGCACTTAAGGTTTCCTGAGGATTACATGATGAACACATGTGCACACACTTAGAAATAAAAGTAAAATCTTTGAAAAGGAAAATGTACATGAAGTCAGGGTGGATGAGGAGATGGGGGTGGATCTGGGAGGAATTTGAGGGAATGAGGGGTGATTATAATAAAAATATATTCATATATATGCATGAAATTAATTCTAAAAGAATTAAAGTATGATACTTTAGAAAGTGAAGATTCTAAATCCATTGAAAGCTATCAAAAGAAAAATAGCCAAAAAAAAAAAAAAAAGTATAAAACGTTAACTTTTAAAGGAAAATTGACTGCACAGGCTACATAAGACCTAATGAATACTATCTCTTAGGTAGTTAGTAGAGACAAACTGAAGTAGTTATTTACTGTGTCAGCACTTAAGGTTTCCTGGATGATAAACCCCTGTAACCTGAAAACCCAAGTGTTCCAAAAATTTAAAACCTTTTGTGTTCCAACATGATGCCCAAACCAGAAAATTCCATAATATAAGGCATTGTTTCAAGGAAAAAAATTGTTTAACATGTCATATCAAATCACATTTATGCTATATGTACAAGGTATGTATGAGAACCCCATTAACTGAGTCTTTTACCCACCCTTTTAACTACATGAAATAAGCTGTTATTATATCCACTGTACAGATGGGATTGAGGCTTATGGGACTCAGTAATAACCAGTTTTCGTTTAGCTAATAAACAGAAGCATCTAAGATTTAAATCTAAATAATGCATTTCTGCTGTATTCTTGTCTCACTTGTTTTCAAAATATTGATGCAGGCCGCGGAGTCTACTTTCTCTCTCGTTCATTCTCTTCTCTTCTCCTGTCTTCTCTCCTCTCTGGCCATTTCAATTCATCTCCTGTCTCCTTCTTTCTCCTGGTCTTCAATAGCTCATTCTGGGAAGGTTACCTGTTGTTTCAAGGCAGCAAATAATTCCCTTTATTAGAGTAGATAATTACAGGATCTTCTGTTTTCTGAATATTTTTAATGAATAGCTCCACTCATTCCTCTGGAAAGTGTAAAATTGAGATGCAAAAAGATTGTTGAAGTCAATTAACAGAAAGTTTATCTTCCATACATTACCCTCTACTGCAGTCTATTACAGATATTTATCATTATTATCTGGAAGACTTCAAGAGCTACAGACCAAAGATGACTATAATCACAGTAATTACAATATTAACCCATGCTCCCCAGGAACAAATTGAGATTTATATGTACTGTAACTTAAATATATAAGAAAGCATAGTGAGTTATGATCTTATCTTTATCAGACAACAGAATAACACTGCATAAAAGCCCTCCTCTTCCTGCGAAGGCCATATTCTCCCATTGGCTGTCAGATGGGGTGTGTGCGGGGGGGGGGGCTCACCTTCATTTTCTGTTTCGCTTGAGAGAGGCCCTGTTTTGCTTATGTTTCCTCCACATCCTGGCTTAGGTCCAGGCATTTCCACTAGCCATGAAGGCTCTGGATGCACTGTCCTCTGGAGTTGGACTAAAAGGCAGGGGCGGCTGAGCCACTAGGACAGACATCTGTGGTCATCAAGGATGCTTATGAGGAAAGAAAGGTCCACAGCTACAATCTTGCCTGTACTGCAGGATTACCAGCTCCGCAGAAGGTCTTGTAGTACTGATTATGCCAGTACTGATCACCGTGGTTTTTTTTTTTTTTTTTTTTTTTTTTTTTTTTTTTTTTTTTTTTTTTTTTTTTTTTCTGGGATATTGCAGGTATTCACCAAGCTGCAGGAAAATATAAATTCTCTGCTCCATCATTTTCTGCTTTGTTCATATTTCACTACTAACCCTGTAACTTGACTAACAGAGCTATATTACTTTGGTTTATAAACCTTATCCTAGAGGTTTAGGAGGTTGGGGAATTTCTTAATCACTGAGAAATCCACCACCATTGCCTTGCTTACTGACCCTGGAATTTTCTTCTACCTTCAAAGAAACTTCGTTCATTAGCTGTTTTGCTTTTTCTTGTTTTAGTGACAGGGTTGAAGTCACACAGGTCTGCAATTTAGAATCTAAAGGAAGGGAACTGAATACTGAGCATGTCTGTCCAGATTTTCTCCTTTTACACTCCGTCCCTCTGTGGCCCTCTTCACTGTCAGCCTTCTTTCACTGGGAAGCTCAAGAAGCTTGTGCATTCCAGAGCATGTGCAGGCAGGAGGAGCACTCACCTCTCACACAAACCCTCACTGTCCTTCACCATATTCACAGTCTAGGCTGGAGGTGGCTCTATACCAACCTGGGGCTCCTTTTCAAACAGGTAGCCCTTTCCAGAGTCAGACTACATCCAGGTAAACAATCTCCTTACAGCACTATTCTCATGCATTCCATTTGTGTCTAGGTATGTTATAGTGAGCTCCTTGGATAAAGTCATGACATGTTGCGTGGATTAGCTCACCCAGTCTCTAATTTCAACTTCCTCCTGTGCTTTCTGTCCCGTACCATGGATATTGAAATACCACATCTTAAATATTTCCCAGTCATGTGATTGTGAGAATCAATCCTAGCCAAAATTGTGCGGCAGAAACCAGAAAGGATTTCTTCTCTTTTAAAATTCTTTATATTTATCTTATTTTTTGATTGTGTGTGTGTGTGTGTGTGTGTGTGTGTGTGTGTGTTTATGTGTATGTGTGTGTAGGCTTGAAACTGATGTCAGGAGTCTTTCTAAATTCCTCTCCACTCTATATGTATGAGTAGGGTAAACCAACTAAACCACAATTTGTGTAAAGCCTCCCAAGAATGAGGAAATTCTCAGTGCTGTAGGCTACTCAGATCTCAAGTCATTTGTTAGTCAGCATTAATGTGGCAATAATGGGCTAATATACCAGCTAGCAAGGACTTCCTAAAAAGCTAGTTCATACACTCCCTTCCTGTGACTGAGTGAAAACTAAGGTACTTGTCAGTGAAGCTGGGTTTTTGACACGTAAATGGATCTTGAGCAACTTTAGAAAGATTTAACTTCCTTAATCATCTTTGACTTCAGTTTGCTCATCCTACTAGTAAATAATTTGGTACTCACTTGCTAAGCATATATTATTTTCCCGCCTTTTAAATTTCTACTAAATAATTCCAGTTCATTTCCAAGGTAAACGGGTGTGTCCAGTCAACCAAACTTCTTAGGTAAAGTAGACAGAAATGTGAAATATAGAAATATATAAATATACTTAAGAAAAACTGTAAATTACAATATCTGTTGTTGCCCACTTCTACCTTTTCTGTGGCATTAGTAAAACATTTCTCAGTCAAACTGTAATCTTCAGGCCAGATCTGCTCATCAAGCTGTGTATGGCCCTTGAACTAACAATGCTTTTCTGCAGATGAATATTTATAATTAACTTAATTATAGAGAATTCAAACTCTGAACCCCCCAGTTCAAATAATTGTTACTTCTCTGAAAATAATTTTATCATTGTTATTAGTACTTCTATAATTTAAAATGTACTAAATTATCACTTTGACTATATTTTGAATTGTACCAATAAAACTCCAGAAATGTATTTTCACTATGCCTAGTTTTTGCTTTTACAAAATCTGTACAAATACCTAGCTTTAGTTTTGCATCTTGGTGCACAGAGTTGCAAATAGGCCTTTAAGCAGAAGATGGCCTCCTGCCCTAAGAAATGCCTGACTATTGGTCTATGGGCAATACTATGATGCACGGTTGGCACATTGTCCAGGGAGCAGAGGGCATCTGCATCATAGTATTGCCCATAAGAACAGTCTTTGTTTCTGAGAAATTTCCAAGAAGTATAATGCCAAATAACTTTCGGAAACTTCTATGTCCTTTTTCTCACCTCAAACAACAGTCCTTTAAGAAAAAAGAAAACCCAATCAGGACCATAAGACACTCACTGGACTGGCATTGACCCCGTGAACTAAGGAAGTTCATGGGTGCCCAGGTTAACACAGGGAAATCACTGCAGACAGCCAAGTCACCCATGATTCATTCTGCAGCAGTATAAATAGCTACAGGATCATTGGAGCTAATTTGCAAGTGATTTCACTCTTATTTGTCCTGCTCACGGGTTTAACATAAACCTCTAGGCAAGATCTTTTAAGGACATGTATTTTTTTTCTTTCTGATTACTACTAACTTTTTTTTCTTTTTAGTTTCAGTTACCAGTGATAATTGTGTTCTACTGTAATTTTTGAAATAGCTTACATTTTTTTGTCTTTATATTCTGAGCAGTGACATGTGTTTTGTTTCTGCCTTTCACCTCCTACACAAAATAATTTTGCATATGGATTAGTCTCTAACAGTAGTATTAATTGGTTGTTATTGAGATGACAATTATTAAACTTTTGCTTTTTTGAAAAAAAAATTAGTACATTGTTAGGGCCAGTGGGCTGTACAGTTGGAAGTACACTTTGTGATATATATTATCAGCAGGGCTATCTAACAGTAATATGAAATGTTTATCCTGATTTGGTGCAGGATTATGCAATTGCTTCACGTGCAAAATTTTAAGATTTTTCTTTAGTGACTATCATAGAAAGTTGTATCTATTTTTCCCTACCAGGATCTTTAAAGGTCACTTGAGAGTTGCATCTCATACTTGTATAACGTCTTGCATAGCATTTGCTTAATTAGATTTGTATGACAACATTTCAGTCACTAGAGATTTGCCCAAAGTTCTGAAGTAGCCTGGGAACCCAACCTGTGTTGTTGAGAAGTCTTCAAAGACAACTAGTTGGCAGATACAGTTGTTATGCCTACCTTGATTACTCAAAAGCTTCCAGAAGTCCCATGTTCCCACCCGGCAAAGGCTATATTCCTGCTCTGAGGGAATGAGTTGATTTAACTGCCTGGGATTGCATCTTTAGAGCATATTTCTCTCTAATGCTGCCTATCCTTCCACTGATTTTTCAGAGCAAGTACAATGTCCCTATTTTGTAATCAAAGTTTTCCTCCTAAATGCTGGTCATGTTTCAAAGGCTTCCTAAGCAGTCTACTTTAGTGGAAGATTATGCTTGAGACAAGCTGCCTATGGAGACTGACACATAATAAGGATGCTGTAAATGGTACCCTTTTTTTGTGACTTCATTGGATTTTGCTTACAACCTTTATGTGCTTTTATAGAAATTCTTTGGAATTCCTTTTTATAGTGAAATTCAAGTCTCATTATAAAACTGAAGCTCTCTGGTTATGGAAATGCTGAATTTTGTACAACACTTAACTGAACAATCCATTGCTATCATCCTAAGCATGAAAGATCATTGTTTTAATAACTTATTATAGATCCTTTGTAGAGATAGTCTTTCTTTATTCCTTCTATAGGAAAAGTATGTTATTTTTCTTGAAGCTACCTGGTGAGAATACTAAATTGTTTTTGTGCTAGAGTTTCTCTGAAGTACTATTGTCTCATTGTACTTTGTAGATAAATATTTAATTTTAAGAGATTTTTCTGGGCTTCCTGAAGTTTAAATAGAAAGATCTAGAATGTTTTATTTTTATGCTTTTTTGATTTGTGTATTTGTGGCTGTGTGTAGTTTATGCTTGTGTGCATGTGGTATGTGTGTGTGTGTGTGTGTGTGTATGAGCCTATGCATCCAGAAGTGGAGGCTAGAGGTTTGTTGTCTGGCATCTTTCTACAATGGCTTTTCCATCTTCTGTTTTTTGAGTCAGAGTCTCTCATTGAACCTGAAGGTGACCATTTCTGCTAGAGTAGCTGGCATGCATTTTCTGGGATCATCATGTCTCTATAACCAGTTCTTAGGTTACATACTTGCTGTCACACATGACCCAGGTTCTGAGGACATCACCTCTGATCATGCTTGTGCAGTAAGTACTTCACCCATGGAGTCTTTTCCACAAACCTTGAGTCTTTTGTATGCAATAGAAAGTTTTCTTAAATATTTGCCCTCTATCCTAAAGCTAAGAATAGAATCTCAGAAACCCTGAATCTCAGTTTGTTTCTGAAAACATGCATTCATATAATCTTTTGTCAATGTAACAGACAGTAATTGCAATTTCTAAAATAAAATCATAATTAAATTAAACTACAATTTTTAAGAAGTGTATTCAGATTAATAAAACTATTCAGTTAATAAATTACAAGTTGGAACAAAGACTTACTTCTAAATAGTGTCGAGTTTGATGGTATCATTATTTATTTTGTGGTCTCAAATATCTCAGCAGATCAAAACCAAAGAATTTTTGTTAAATTAACCTACTTTGATGAATGTTTGCCTTTCCCACTTGTGAGACATATGGTGAAGCATGGCTGAGTTTGAGTCCAGGGAGCATCTAGCAAGCAGTCTTCAGCAAGAACCCTCAACAGGATAAGTCTTGTCTAAGTTCACAGGAAGGCAATTTTTTATTGTCTTATTTTTTATTTTTTTATTTTATTTTTTATTGATATTTTATTTACATTTCAGATGTTATCGCCTTTCCCCATTCCCCTCAACCCAGAAACTCCCTATCCCACCCTCCCTCCTCCTGCTTCTACAAGGATGTGCCCCCACCTACCCACCCACTTTCACCTCTACACCCTCGAATTTCCCCACATTGGGCCATCCAGCCTTCACCAGACCAAGGGCTTCCTCTCCCCCTAAGCCCAAGAAGGCCATCCTCCACTACATATACAGCAGGAGCCATGGGTCCCTCCCTATGTGCTCCCAGGCTGATGCTCCTGTCAGCATGCACTTCCTGGCATTTACATCAGCGTCTGCCTTTGGTGACTGCACATAAGATGGATGCTCAGGTGGAGCAGTCTCCAGACAGCCCCTCCAGGAAGGCAATTCTTTGCCAACCGTGACAACAATTTATATGAAGAGAAAGATAAGGTTGTGGGGTCGGGGATGGTAGTAGTGGGGAGGAGACTACAAACATCTCCTTGGAAGAGACACTGGAAATTATCTGAAACAAAGTTTCCATTAGCCAAACAACAATTGAATTTAGCAGAGTAAATAGTTCACTTCTTTCTGACTACTAAACTAGTTAACCCTGCATGAGGGCCTTAGGACACACTATTATCACACTATGTAGATAACTTGCTTAAGAATGTTAACTTGCCCAAGTCTTGTGAATTCTGTGAATTTCACAAGTTGTTTTGACCCTGGGAAGCAGTTTTGATCACTGAAGCTAACATAGGACATAGTTTAGATAGTTCATTAACATTATTTAAAAATTGCTGTGTATCACATTCTGAAGTTAGAAATTTAGCTGTTAGTCCAAATCCTAACCCTCAAGGAGCTTACAGCTTATTGATTTTGGAGACAGCCTGAGATCCATCAAATGCTAGGAATGAGATACAGGGATTGCCATGGTCACACCTGTGATTGGAAAAACCAATGTTCTTCCCTTGTTGATGACAGAATCCAAGGATCAGTTGCCTGGGGTTCCTAGTTTTCCTAGTTATGATTCTGAGTGTGGGATAAAGACCTTGGTGAAGAAGGAAGAAGAGACTGCAGTTTAGCAGATGACAAAAACCTAGAATTGGTAAAATGCTACTCATCTCACTGGAGAGGGAGTTGGATGTGATGGGGCGTTGGCTCCCAAGGTTACTGACTTAACCTCAACCTCGTAGCTCATGTTAAGCAAGTGTGGCTGAGAGTGGGAAGAGCTATTTAAAGAGGCAGCTGATAACAACATTTCTTAACCTTGGATCTCCCACAGGAAGAGTGGGAGGGAGCAGTAGCAAACAGTGGGCAGGCAAGAGGAAACAGAAGTTATCTCTTGGGTAAGTAGGCGGAGCCAGGGATGGAGAACAAGAAGAAACTAAAGGTGCTGATGTTTCAGATTTGCACAGGGGCCCTCTGACCCCTTTGAATTTCTGAAGACTGGGAAGCCTCTTTGGGGAGACTCATATCTCTTTAAGGGGTCCAATAAGGTCAGGATAAATTGTATCATCACATGGGTTGGCTAGTTGCCTTGTTTATGTTACCAGAAATTCCGGGGAATCCCTTTGCAGCTTCCAGATGATACTGTGAAAATCAGAGTACCTTCTTGGAGCTCTTAGTCTTACTGGTAAAAATTTAAAGATGACCTCAAATAAAAGCCTGAAGACAATTTTAAAAGAAATATCCCAGAATGAGAGAGCTGTAAATCTCATAAGCTCCTTGGAAGAAGAGTCTGAAAGGAGAAAAAAAAGAGGACATGTCATTTGAGTGAAACTGTCCAAGGAGGTCAGCCACATACTGAGAAGGGGAGCTTTAAAGAAAAAGTGAAGCCCAAGGCATTAGTGAATGCATGCTTAGAAAAAAAAAGAAAGGAGAAAAGGAAAGAAAGGTACTTTTTAAACGAAAAAATTATAGACATCCACATACTTAGAAAGTAGCAGGTCTGCTCTCTCTAAGAGTCTGAGGTGGGAATCCTTGAGAAGTAAGCACACACTATCTCACTTTTTAAAAGGTTACTATACTGCCTATCGCCACAGCATTGCTTATGATAAGCCTGCCTTCCTAGGGGTGGTCCTATGTTGTAGGTGGTCCCTTGGCCAGGTGATTGACTAGTCCAACTGCAATGTCAAGTTTCCACTAAGGCCAGGGATTTCATTCTCTTTACTAGAAGGACTTTGCTATGCCTTCATGGGCCTTTACTGTTTCAGTGGTACTTCTGGCTTCAAAATCTAGGCTGTTAGAAGGCAAGAATCTTTCACAATGAAGTTCGGAACAGGAGCAAGAGTTTGCATATGTATACACACACACACACACACACACACACACACACACACATACCTTGCTGATCTAGTAAAATTCAACTGTGAGTCCATCAAAGTTTATGTATCTCTCTTCTCTGCCCTTCTTTGAAAGCATTTGTAAGGATCTTGCAATATCATTTTAATGAGGTTCTGTAAAGTTACTACCCATTAAGAGGTTATTAAGGGCTTTTCAGGAAGAGTATATAAAATAAGCGTGCAGAAGAGGAGGAAACCTTAAGTCTGGAAGGGAGTGCTGAAAAAAGCAGCCTAAAGCAAAGACAGTGTGGAGCGACTGCTGGACGTAGATCAGTCACGTCTTGTGAATAGAGACTTCCTGCCAGATGTAAACTCAAAGGAAATGTAGCATCAGGGCAGATCTTGGTAGTCCTAAAGTCACCAGAGCCTTCCCATCCCCTTTCAGGATTTGGTGGCCTGTTGAACTCTGGTGGAAGTGTTTTTAACTAAGGTAGACTCTCTCAGGACTGCCCCAGTTTTACTCCCTGAATTGTGGGTTTTACATTTCTATCCTTTCTTCCTTGGGCTTTTGTGAGGGACAAAGTACTTGACAAGACACTGAATTCTAAGCACTAATATTAAATCTTTCAAGGAAAAAGGTGAAACTCTCCCTTTGTCCTTTCTCCTTCCCCCTCAGCAAACCTTTTGTCTAGCTTCTTTGTCTGGCTACAGAGGAGCAGCTTGAGTTCCTGGACAATTGCACTGTGCATACTTAACCAGTTGTCATATAATTTCTGATTACATTATTGATAGCGGTGATAATAGCAGCAGTCACAGTAACTCACTTCTTGCTTTGCATTCACAGAACAGCTCGAAACATTGGAATTACAGTCTAAGCCCTAAGATGTGAGTGCTTTTGTGACCACATCATCTTAATGTTATGTCCAGGTACCAGGATAACAGTAGTTATTGCTAGGGATATGGGCTCTATTTTACAGATGAGAAAGTTGAGGAACTGGGTTGGGGGTGGTGTAAAGTAATTTGCTGAAACTGCACAGACAGAAAGTGGTAGAGCCAAGTTTTGAACCTGGTGGACTGTTGTTTAGCAAAGATTTGAAAGCAGTTTGCATAATAAAAGCAAAAATATACTACATGTGAGATGGGGTACCCTTAAATAACCCCACTTTTTGATAACCAAGCATTGAATCTTTTACTATATTTTTGCCACATGCTGAGTTTACTTAACAGTTGTAGTTGTTGTTATCACTCTTCTGTTAACGTAACTTATATTTTCTACACTAACATTTTATGAATTATGTGCTATATAATTTTTTGGCCCTTAAGAACACTACTTATTTTGCTAATCCAGATGGCACCTTACGAGACTGCCAAAATGCATAAAAACCATACTAATATCAACATCTCATTTTAAAAGGAAAAAAAGAACACTCCTCCATTTTGAAAGCTCAACCATTCAAATTCTGGGAGCTTAAATCTGTAGGTCTTCAGGAACTTCACCTATGGGTCATCAGAGAAGCAGAGTCTCTTAAAGGAGAATGAGAATTCTCTTTCTTTTTCTGTGCTCAGAAGGCTCTAGAGAGCATAGCCCAGCAGGTGTTATCAGTAGCAATTAAACCGTGAAGCAATTAAATGGTCCTTCTGCAGCATAGCTGCAGAAGAGTTCAGTGCAATCCTACAAGAGTGGAAGAACACCTGCTGATTCTGTTCTGGCACCGCAAGCAACAACAAATCATTCACTGTTATTTGTAGCCCCTTGAAGGTATTCATCAAATCATTCCAATAATTATGAAGAGATCCAAGAGCAATCTGTGGTTCCTAGCTCTAGATACAGAGACAGGAGATGGTGTCACTGTGCTCTCGAGGAATTTATAATCCAAAAGAAGAAAGCAAAAAAGTAGGGGAAAATATCATAGGTACTATGGCTGTAGCATGGGTAGCTGGAGAGAGATCGTGCTTGAAGGTTTCTTGGCAGAGTAGTCACCTGAACCAAGTTTTGAAAGATTCATCTAGGTGTTTTCAAGATGGAATATTTAAGTAAAAAGTACAATGTCAAAGAGAGGGAGGTGACACCAGGGATGGGAAGTTCTTAGGTGTCCCTGGAACATAGTAGTCGTTTTATGATGTAGCTTCCTTTCTCTACTGCTTGCCTGTCTTGGCTTGTCAAATTCAGATAGCTACACCTGTGCTTATCTTTTTGGAATTGCAGAAAGCAATGAAGCATCCAAAGTCTCAGAGATTGTGTTTCTGAAGCCTACTTACTTTAGGGAGAGTTTTAATAGTTTGGTGAAAAACACACAAGTTTAGGAGATGCAATTCCTATTCAATATGTTTGGTCAGGAAAATAAAGGGTTGAAGATTTTACCAGGCTAAAAAGATTCCGGCCGTGTGCGAGATAGTAGTATCTGCTTTGTTCTCCCTGTATTTTTCTCCCTCTGCTTCCTCACTTCCTTAGGGTGGCCAGAAATGTACATTTCTTTTCCATAGAATGTTTTAGATTTTTATGTCTGAAGTACTGTTGCCAGAAGAGCCTGATTTTATTTGGAAGACAACTTGGCTTGTTAGGGGAATTGGAGGGAGGCAGGAGAGTCTCTAGCCTGAGAAGGAACAGGAGAGTGTCAGTTGACTGCAGATGTCTCCATTTCCTTGCGATGTGTCAGGATACTGGCACAGGTCATGATGGAAAAGGGGCAATAAGCCCACACATGGCTGGACACATAAATGTTCCTAGGTCCAACCTCAGTGGATTGCTATGCTTAGGAAGAGCTAGTTGTGCCTCTACCTCCAAGGGATTGTATTTAAGACTTTGGGGGCTCTCAGAATCCTCGACTTGGGGAGATGAGAGCAAAGTCTATAAACATTTAGAATAAGACTTCTCATTCAGAGTTCTATTTAAATTAGTGGGTGAAAATAATTAGGTATTAACTTCCACACTCAAATTAGTGAACCAAAATTCATAGCCATGTGCATCATGGAATGATTTCTCTGTTAAAGAACAGATACTAGGACATATCTGAGCTAGAAGCAAGAAATGAAAAGGCCTATACTCAAAAGCAAGCTAAGAAGGACAAGGCTCTAAACTTAAACTGAGACCATGGAGCCCTTGAGAAATTGATGGATCTCAGAGATGCTCAGGAGATATAGGTGAAATGGGGAGAAGTGTTAGGGTCAAGTTAGGAGACAGAAGCCATGCAGAGGCTTGAACAGGAAAACAATATAAGGTATTATAAACTGGTAACTCTGGGTTTACAACTGACTGGCAGGACTCTTGGCCCGAAAAGTAGGACAGAGCACTCCTCAAGGAAGAGACACATTTTGAAAGGCCCCTATTCTCCAGGGCTGAGCCAGAGCTCAATGGAGAACTTGATTCTGTAGTTCTCTGACTTTGCTGAGGTGCCATAGCCTGAGGCTAGCAAACTGAAAACAACCTGCCAGACAATATTGCAACAGAACCAGCCTATATGAGTTAGTAGAATTGATGGAGAAAGAATCTAGAAGAATGTTGCAGAACTTGCTGGGGGTCACTTTACAGTGGGCATGCTCACTGGGAAGCTAGTTGTGACAACCGTGGAACTCACTAGAAAGCTGCTCACGGGGAGAGCCTCTCATGAGCTGCTCATACTCAGTGTCTCTCAAAATGAGCACCATTTGATGACCTTCATGGTGGCCAGTCAGCAGGAAGGTAAGAAGAGAGAACAGAAGACTGGCGGTGGGAAGAGAAGCCCTTGCCTCCACCACAGTGCTTGCACTTTTCTCCACTGACACAGCCTTACTCCAAGCTGGCTGGCTGCCAAAAGAGGATTGTTACTAGTGCCCACCTGCAGAATCATAATCAGGACAAAGAAAGGTGGACCTGGAGATTGGAGACTACGGTGGATAATTGCTTAGGGGGACTTCTGAGACAACAGCTATGAACTGAATGCTTATGCCCTCCCAAATTCATATGTTGGAATTCTAACCTCATAGTAATGGTATTGACCAACTTGTGAGGGTCACGTTCTCACCATCAAGATTATTTTCCTTATAAAAGTTCTTAGAGACCTCTTTTCCTATTATCAACCATGCAATAACACAACAAGGAGCCACTCTTAACAAAGCAGGTCATTAGTCCATCAGACAGTTTCTCTGTACTGTGATTGTTGACTTCCCAGCCTCTAGAACATCGAGAAATGAATTTCATTTGTAGCTTGGAGACTACTTATCTTATGGCATGTGTCAGAGACAGATGGAATAAGACAGTGGTTTGCAGTATTTTCTGTAATTATCTTTATGTTTTGTTTGTTTGTTTGCAGAAAACAAACATCAAATTGGGGAAAAGAATTATATTCGGAATTAAAATAGGTCATGACATACTGAAACATACTTTCAAGAGAGGTTAAAAGATCCCTCTGAAAGAAATCAAGAGATAGAAGGCTGTAGAGGTACCTTAGGATAGAGCAGTATTATAGATGCCAAGAAAAGAGAGACATACATAAGGGACAGAGTGGTGAAGAGTGGATATGCTGCATAGAGGCCAAGGGAAAATAAGCTGAGTCTATCAATAGGATGTTGAAGCTAAAGAACGTGTATAGAACGTGTATACAACCCATCAAACGGTAACTAAAAAGTGTCTAAACTCTATACAAGACTAAACGGGACTGAAAGGAATTAATTCATCACTCTAGGTATAGAAAATGCTATGATTATTTTGGAACTAACTTTGAAGTGTGTAAAGGACACGTGAGGGTTAATCTTGATGTTCTTGTTGATAGGGCTTAGAGTCACTTAGAAGATAAACCTCTGGGAGTGTCTATCAATAAGAGTGTTTCCAGGGAGGTTTAAGTGAGAAGACCCCTGTGGGCTGGGGCCCTAGACTAAATAAAAAGCAGAAATCCAGTAGAGCATCAGCTGCTGTCTCTCACAGTGAGTACAGTGTGAATAGCTGCTTCATGCTCCTGCAGCCCCTGCTAGGGCTGCCTTCACTGCCACACGTTCCCTGCCATGATGCACTGCGCCTTTAAACTGAGAGCCAAAATAAACCCTTTTGTCCACAAGTTGCTTTTTGTCAGGTATTTTGGCACAGCAACATGAAAAGAAACCAAGGCAGTAGTGCTAGTTATTCGTTTGTTATTTATTTGTTTATTTGTCAGGGTCTCATGATGCAGACAGCTCTTTGTTGTCTGGCCTAGAACTCACTATGTAGATCAGGCTGGCTTCAAATTTAGAGAAATCCACTTGCCTTTGTCCCCCAAGTTCTGGGGTCAAAGGTGTGCACCACCATACCCAGCTTCTGATAAGTAGCAGGGCAAGCTTGTTCGTTTTAAAGATTTGTTTATTTTTACTTTATGTGCATTGGTGTTTCACCTGCACATATATCTGTCTGTGTGAAGGTATCAGATCTCCTGAAACTAGAGTTACAGACAATTGTAAGCTGTCATGCAGGTGCTGGGAATTGAACCCAGGTCCTCTGGAAGAGCAGCCAATGCTCTTAGCTGCTGAGTCAAGTCTCCAGCCCCTAGATGAAGGTTTTTAACTATCTGACCTACTAATCAGCTAACTAACTAAGATCTGAAATCTACTTAATGTTCTCCAAGGGTTCAGAGTGGTTGAATGTCCATATTTACCAAATAAATACATACTTGGACTTAAGAAAACCTAGCTGGTTCTTCTGAATTATTTGAGCAGGCACACATGTTCACACATGCAGGCACACAGTCACACATGAAGACCTACATTCACACATGAGGGCACACTTTCACACAGGCAGACACACGTTCACACAAGCAGGCACACAGTCACACAGGTAGGCAGACATTCACACAGGTAGGCACACACCTCTGGGCAGTAGACCCTAAACTGTTTAAGAGTGAGAGAGCAAGCGGAGCACAAACCGACATGCATCCGTTACTCATCTTTTCTAATAATGTGATAGGTTCATCTCCCTCAAGCTCCTGTCACTTCACTGCTATGATGGGCTGTTTCCTGAATTATGAGCTAAAATACACCCTTTCTCTCCTAAGTCTGGGCATTTTAGCACAACATCAGAAAGGGAAACCAAGATGCCACATCTAAAGAGTAGATCTGCTGGGGGCTTCCAACCTCTTCATATCACCAGTATCATCTTCCTCAATAAACCAGTTGGCATCCTGGAAAATTAGATTAGCATAAATTCCAAAGAAAAGTATATTGACTACTGTAAGATACAATGTTTGCCAAATAAAATATCTGGAAAGGTTCGTAGAGAATAATCAGCCCTGTGCCTCGTCAAAGTCTCTCTCTCTTTGTCTCTCTCTCTCTCTGTGTCTCTCTGTCTGTCTCTCGATCTTTCTGTCTCTGTCTCTGTCTCTGTCTCTGTCTCTCCCTCCTTCTCTCTCTGTTTAAAATATGCTTCCATTCTTCATCAAGAACTCCACGGAACTGAGCTTTTCTTGACTCTGAGTGGTACCTATTAATCTCTGTTACTTACGTTCTCATTTCTCTGACTGATGTTTCTCTGTATAAGAACATTTAGTAGAAGAAAGAATGAAAATGTAGTCTATGGGGGAGTGATGGGCAAATGCATAAAATAGATGGAAGAATAAGGAAAAAAAAACCCAGAGAGAATCATTAAGATGGAGAATTTATGTAGCACAATTTGTCATGAGTTGTACTGACCAATAAAGAAAATGAAAAGTTTGTGGATTAATATCATAAACTCATACCCTGAATTAGAAGCTGCCAAATCAATGCTGAGGAACCAGCAAACACACTCAGTAATTAGTAGGAAGAAGAAAGTGAGCTAGTTAACCAGCTTCAGAATGTACTTTGGTTCACTTCTGCATTCTGACCAAACAGTTTCAAACTAGTTGTCGTTTACTTTTAAATTGCTGGTATAGGGAGCTGGCTGTAAATAGAAGCACTAATTGTGCAGCTTGGAGCCAAGCACACACTCTGCATGTGATGTATATTTGTCTCTTGCTGTACGGTTCTGCCAACCAACCTGCTCCTGCTGTTCCCATTCCTTCCTTTCTTGGACACAGCATACCATTTACTGAGCTCTCAGTGTGTATGTAGGTGTGTGTGTGTGTGTGTGTGTGTGTGTGTGTGTAATGCATGAATAGAGTCTTATAAATGAATAATAGCATGAGCATGCCCAACTCCCTTTCATTTGTTCCTAGGCCCTCAAATCTCATTTCCTCAAACAGAGAAGCCGACTCTGAGCCTAATGAGCCACTTACGTCCTATTTCATTATTTTATAGATAGCCTTTGTTTCTCTTCAGTTTCATGATTCCCCATAAAAAAAGTATAAATGGATTAGTCATCACACTGCTCTGTAGTTCCACCTCTCCCAAGCTGCTCCTCATCTCTGAGTCACCGAGCTATAACCAAGAGAAGCCTTTATGATAATCTGATGGAATGGATGATAATCTGGGCCTGGCATGTCAGGACTCAGGTTGGGGTAGGACTGAAAGCTGCTCAGAAACTGAAAGGGCAGCATTGTCAGCTAATGCATGAGCGTTTCCTGAAGACTTCTGGAATGTGAGTTGAGGCACAGAAGGAATTGTGAGAACATAGTATACACACACACACACACACACACCATTTACTAGTTTGTAAGAGGCGATGTAGCATTCTCTCCATTCTCTTCCCTCTAACTCCATCTTACTAAATGTACTTGTATAACATGAATTAAGTGCAGCCTGTGAAGGATGAGGTAGTGGATGCTGCAGTAACACCAAGCCAGGTCTGGATGAAGGTGAGGGACCTCCGCCCTGTTCCTCCACCAAGGCAACAGCCAAACCTATGAAGTCTGTGTACTCATTGCTATTAATCCCAAATGCTTTCATTTTATTGTGATATGCAGCATCTATTATCTAGACAATCAGCTTCTCAGGAGAGCTGTCTTGAAAGTCAGACAAAGATCACAAGTCTCAGCTCTCAGCCATTTGACCAGAGTGTTGTATAGGATTTGAGGCACAGGGAACATGGCCCCTCAAAGGTTTCTTTTCTTTTTGAAATAATTGTTTTATGTGCTTGGATGCTTTGCCTTGATGTGTGTCTGTGTGTGCTCAGGGCCCGCAGAGGCCAGAAGAAGGTGTTAGATCCCCTGGAACTGGTGTTACAGATGGTCATGAGTTATTACTTGAGTACTAGGAGTAAAGCCTGGGTCCTCTGGAAGAGCAGGAATCACTCTTAGACACTGAGCCGTCTTTCAACATCAAACTATTTTCTTTTCATGTATTCATGTGTTCTCCTTCACATGAACTGGCTCCAGAGTTACCATTGCTATGTTGTTCACAAACTCAAACCTCTGGCATTACCTTCATCATTTAGATTACTTTCTTTTCCTTGGTCAACTCAGATCATCAAGTCCTAACAAAGGATGCTGTCTGAGCACAAAGGGATATTGGGATTGTAAGATGCCACATTGCTGCTGTGTTCCCTGTTGCTGTTAGCGACCGGCTTCTTGCTCAAGAATAAAGAGTGCACCATTTCCCTGCTTATTTCCTAGCAGCTAGCAATGAAGGATTCAGCTACAGCCACTCGCTCATCAAACCTAGATGATGTGATCAGGGGAAAGCAATGTGGCCTTATACAGTTTTCTCTTTTAATTGGGACCACTTAAGTAATGATGTTTTATATTCTGTCTCCATTATATTAAAAAAAAAAAAAAGACATTCAGGAGTGTGGAGAGATGAGAAGAAGAACTGCTCTGCTACTCACGCTCCTGTATACTTTGGGTGTGACTTCATGTCTGGACACAGGAGGGATGGATGGCATCTCGCTGGACATGTGACCAATTATTAACAACTCTCTAGTTATGCTTTCTGTTGTCTTGAGGTGTTTGAAAATGTCAAAGTTGCGAAATAGAAGTGCTTGCTTTTCCTTTTATTAAAAAGAATGATTAAGAGCATTTTGTAACTCTGAAATTAAATATTAATTTCAAAAGATAATCATTTCCCCCTAGCTACCCAGAGGCACTTTCATGATCAATGTGTGCAGTTTCAGCAGGATAACACTGTCCCTACAGAAACGCCTTCAGAGGAGTGTCATTCCCAGCTACCTTTCACTTAGTAGCATTATTTTTATATAGATGTTCTTACATTTATATTATGCATTAATTAACAGCTCATACCTTAGGAAGTAAAAAAAACAGTTAATTTTTACACCTTTTTACTTTCCTTCAAAGATTATAAATATTTTAAATTACCTACTGAATTTAATAATGCACATTTAATATCCTTATCTGAGTATAGTTCCCCCACTGCTGTCCATTAGCTTTGTACGTGTCATATATCTTTTGATCAATACAATGTAATTACATGTACAAATGGGAAAGGGTTTTTCCTCCCTTTAACACTTATGGGGAGGACACACCCCTCCTCTGCTCATTTAAATATTCTCTTTTGGCTTCTTCCGTTTTCTTCCCTTTTGAAATCATTTTGCCCATATCCAGAGTAGACATACACACCATAATCAAAGCAACCACTAGGCACAGAACCTCATGAACGCCTTTCCCATATTGGAATGACACTGCCAAGAACCTGTGAGATTAGTAATCTGATAATATCACAATAAGACCAATAACGCCTTGTATGAAACTCTCAAAGAACTAACAGAAGAAAAATAAGAAAGGAAGAAAGCAGAAAGAAATCTGATAATATCAGCTTCCAAAATTGATTGTGCAATCTTTACCCCCATGGTAAATTGCACCACAAAGAGTTGATTATATACCAGATTAAATTAAACTGCTGTGAGTTTAGGAAGAGCTAAGGGGGGCTGGGTATTCCTGTCCTGTGGTCAATGCATTTCCTTTTTGAGATAAATTTTAGGGAAGTCAAGCTGTGCTGGTAGCAGATTGCATAGTGAGCATCAGGAAGGAAAATATGGAAAATGAGGAGCTTATTATGCAGTGATCTTCCCAGGCAGTGAGGGTGAGTCCTCTCCACTTGGTGAGGGTGAGTCCTCCTCCACTTGGTGAGGGTGAGTCCTCCTCCACTTGGTGAGGGTGAGTCCTCCTGTTCTTTTTCCTCTTGGGTTGCACTTGGAGCTCTGTTAAGTACTGCCTTATTCACCTTTTTGAGTCTTCTATCTCTTTTCACTGCCTGATTTCTATCATGCCAACCACTCGGATCCCTTCACACCTCGTTCTGACCCTCATTGTTCCTTGTGAATGGTTTTTCTGCAGGAAATAATTATATCTGAGCAGATATGGAAATCCTCCTAGCCTCTGAGTTCTGAGCAGCAGATTGCATGAAAGTTAATTAGTTTAATTTATGGAAGTCTGTTTTTCCATTCTTAAGCTTGTGGTTTCAAAGGAAATAATACTTGCTATATGACAATCCCTTTCTTTCTTTAGGCTGTCCTGCATGTGACATCTTTGTATGGTTGAAGGACCTTCAGTGCTAACATTTTAGGGGTAGATAGCTGCCTCACGTGGCTATAAGCTCTAAGACTAGTGTTCACAGCAATTAGGTTTTGGGTGATTTATCAATAAAATAGAGAAGAAGATTTTTTAGTCAATTGGCTTCATGGCTTATTGCTGAAGTCTCTTTTGTCGTCCTCTTTGTTTTCTAATGTCATTTGTTTAATTAGAAACCATAGCTGATATCTTACTCATAATTTAAAAACTGACATTCTTGTGGTATTTGTGTGTGTGTGTGTGTGTGTGTGTGTAGGTGTAGGTGTGTGTTTATGTGTATGTGTGTGTGTAAATATGTGTATATGTGTGGAGTGTAGATGTGTGAGTGTATTCTTGTGCTTGCTTTTGTGCACAACTATTTGGAGGCTACAGGAGTATGCCCAGTGCCCTGTTCTCTGCCTTACTTTCTTGGACCTGGAGCTAAGCTTGCAGCCAATCAGGTCCCTGTGATTCTCTGCTGTAAAAGCCACACTGTTAGGGTTAAAGGTATGAATGGTCCCAGTTGGCTTTTATGTGGATGCTGAGGATTGGAATTTAGGTTCTTGTGTTTGCACAGCAAGTGTTCTTTCCCACCAAGTCATCACCTCAGCCCCTCTCAGAATCTCCTTACAATCTAAAGTTTCTTCTCCATAATAGGACAGTGTTAGACAGTGAGTGGGGGTAAAGATTGCAACTAAGGCTTGCAGCAGTTACAGAAGTTGATAACTGGTTCCTACTTTAAGTGCACAGGGCTCAGTTAGGAGCAATGGAAAATGAATGAGGAGAGGAAGTATTCAAGGAAGCTCGAGGCTCTGAGGCAGGAGCTGTCATTACAGTTTCCAGGTGGTGATTCTTCAGTCTTGGATCTCATGTGAAGGTGTGTGTGTGTGTGTGTGTGTGTGTGTGTGTGTGTGTGTATTTGGTATGTATGTATGTATGTATGTATGTATGTATGTATGTATGTATGTATTTTGTTGAGTGTCCACTTTAATTGTTAGGCACTTTAATTGTTATTTGAGAAAGGATGTCTCACTGAACCAGGAGTTCATAGATTTGGCTAGGTTGATTTCTTGTAAGCAGAAATCCTCCTGTCTCAAATTCACCTGTACTTGATTTACAGATGCAGCCACTGGATCTGGATTCATGCTAGTGCTCAAAATTAAACCCAATTACGTGAACACTCCTGTGATCACTGTTTCTAAGGGCTTATCAGGATGACCACAATATCTGAGCCTACTTCCCTGTCCTAGTCCAAAGTCATTTTCATATCTGAAGCCTACTTCCTTGTTCTAGCCTAATATTTAGATTCCTGCCTGAAATTACTTCTTTGTTCTAGCCTAAGATTTAGATTCCTGCCTGAAATTACTTCTTTGTTCTAGTCTAATGTCATATTCCTGCCTGAAGCCCATTTCCTTGTCCTTGGCCCATGTCAGATTCTTGCCAAGCAGCCCCAAAGGCTTTCTGCCTCTCCCCCTATTTTTTATTTCATTAACAAGACTGACCCTGCCTTAGGTCATTCTGACAAGAATTCCTTCCTTACTCATCATGGAATATGTGTTATCCAAAGCAATGCACTTCTGTCTTAGGTTGGTAAGGCTCTGTGCATAATCTTTTCCATCCTCAACTTGCCAGCCTGTTAATTTAATAACTCTGTCTGGGGGTCCATTTTCAGGTTCAAGCCATGTAATTTGGCTGCCAACATGCTGATGTTGTTAAAGAAAAGCTTTAACATGATGGGCAGGAATGAAAGTATTCCCAGGACAAAAAGGGCTATCGTGATCAAGCTATATATGCTTGAATATCTATCTATCTATCTATCTATCTATCCATCTATCTATCTTCTTGAAACTTGACCAAAATAGAAATACTGACCTCAGGCCATGGGTAATTTTATCTGCAGTATCTACTGTATCAACACTTAGCAGAGAAGCAGTCTTGAAATTCATAAGCTCACTATGTAATGTCAAAACATCCAGAGAGGTGTTAGAATTATGCCAAATACACTTCAAGTGTCTTTAAACTTCTTCCTAATTATAATGACTACCACTGTAAATTTTAGAACTAACATGAATCCAATGGTATTTAGCATGACACTTGAGATGGCTCCTTACCCTTAAATTCTGAACCTCCTTCCAATAATTTGAATAGGATAAAGAACATCAATCCATTCTTCCAAATGCCTATCTAAATCCTCTTGTATATTCAACACATTAGTAACATTTTTTTGCTAAATGATTAACAAAAGTAGCTGTCTTAACTTCTTGTGTCACAGCAATTGCAGAAGCAGTGGTGCTAGCAATTAATGTAATTAAAACTATTATACCAGCAATAATCAAGCCCATTACCCTCTTGCTTCTGCTTAAAACCTGACTCATTTCTTACAGTACTTGCAAGCTAATTTTAGAATATGGTTATAAATTCTTGAATTCAATTTTTATACAATTACATTGTATCTTGAATGAATTTGTACTTTCTCAACTATTGATAATTTATGCCATAAAAATTATTAACAACTAGAATTATAGATTTTTACAATAGAAATTATATTCATATCTGTAAAAATAAAGTATAAAACTAAGACATAATTTTTTTTTATTTAGATGCACTTAGTTCCTCAAAACTTCTCATAATTTTTTTTATTAGATCTTTCATTTACACTTCAGATACCATCCCGTTTCCCCATTCCCCCCCCCTTAGAAAACCCCTATCGCATGCCCCCTTTTCCTTTTTGCATTTATACATTTTTTTAAGAAATGTTAATCATAGGCTTTATAAGTTTGGTATTGTTCAATCAGAGGTGTAACCCACTACCCAACCTAGATATATCATCTATCTTTGACTGGTGGAGATACATGAACATCTGCTTCCCTGTCTCCCCCTCTATCTCTCTTTCATCACCTAGCTTCTCCTCTCCTTCTTCTTCTCCTCTTCTTACTCCTTTTCTTCCTCTCAGTACTCCTCCCACCTTAGCTCCTCCTACACATCACCCTTCCTGTTAAAAGGAAACTTTTCTCTCAAAATACAATTAGAGAATAATTATGCCTATTTGTACCAGTGAGGTACAAGATAGTCCTAATACCCAGTCCATCCTTTTGTTGACTAACCAGCACCTCTGTCATCTATCCTAACTAAAACACTTAGTTCTGAACCTGGCTTTTTCCTTGGCTTTAGGATGAATGTCAGCTGATGACCATACACTCAGATCTTTTCTCTCAAAGTAAATAGCTATAAGTTTTCAACCCCATCAGAAATCCAGAATGACCTATTAGTAGAAATCTGTATAATTAATATCAAGATGAAGATATAAATTCTTAAATGGCACCAATTTACTTTGTTTACAAATTTTAAGGTTTTCATTGGCATGAGCTTCTTAGTGATATAAGAGTGAGATGAATATTGTTACTCTCATAGGCATTGTACCAGTATAACACACTTAGGAATACAAAGCTTAGACTAAGACATAATTTTAAAAATGCATGTATTAGGCTATTTTTAGCTGAAATAGCATTTTTATTTATGAAATTGTTTTTTAATGACCTGAACAATTATCTGTTTGATATTTAGAAATCATTCTTCTTTATTTTTTCATTTTAAAGTTATCACAAGTAGATTGAGCACTTCTCTTTATTTTTATTTATTTATTTATTTTTATTAAATGGCAGTATCACAGTGAAACCTCATAAATCCAAGGACTCTGGGAACCCATGTTAGTTCATGGTTTGAACTTTTCAGCTACATTCTTAAGAATTTCAGATTAAGACTGAATAGAATGGTATGGGTTGGTCTTCTCATATGTCTCTCACCCTAACTCAGGCTTGAGATCAAATATAATGAAATAACTCGAGGACAGGCAAAGAAAGAGGCTTCCAAAAAACTATCTGGGACTCTTGATGACCACTGTTATATTCCCATAAACTGTGTTTAAATTCTATCAGTTATATGCTTAAAATTAAAGCCTATTGATTGTCCACTTGTTTTTAGAAAGCCATGTAAATTGTGCTATGGTTTTCAGAGTGTATTTGACAGTGTTTCAGAAGGTCTTTATTTTGGTTTATATGGAAACTTTCTGAATGGTTTCTCAACATCAGGTGTTTCATTTAGGCAAAACCCACAACCGCCCAGCTTTCATTATGTCCTTTGAAGAAGAATAAACATTATTGAAGCCTTTGGCAGGTATTTTTACACAGACATCACCTCCACCAGTTCTATTTTATAGGCCAGCTAGAAGTCAAGCTATTTCAGCTAATGAAATTTACTTTGATCAGTGGAGGCCAATCATCCTTCAAAGCATTGTTGTGTTCTGAAATGCAGGCAAGTGTCTAATAAATTGAGGGTACCGCAGGAACAAGGGATCAAAATGAAGGCTGATGTTTCATTAGATCACATTAATACCTGACAAAGGCTGACTGCAAATCAATGGGGAAGCCTTGTTACACGTGGGTGATGTAGGAAAGGTGGGTTTTTCCATTTTCCCTATTCATTTTCCTCCAAACCTTTGAATGAATCATCTTCTCTCTTTTTTCTCCTTCCTATCTTCATCTTTTTCTTAGTTTTACCAAAGAATTTAGACTTAGAAACAGTGATTTTAGGATAATATTATTTTGACATTCATTGGGCATATTTTAGGAGTTTATAGGACAACAGTAAATAGGAAATTTAAGACAGAAATATAACCATATGTATATGTATATATGAACACATGTATATATATCTATACACATATATGTGTGTGTTAAATATTTGTGTAGATATGCAGTTTTGACTGAAGGGTTTTCAAATAAACTTTGCATAAGTATGTGCCTTGTGGAAAAATTTAAAATATGGCTCATATAATAAACCATGCATCTTTTCACTCCTGTATAAGAAAATTACAACATGTCTACTTAATTACACATCTTGCCTCTGAGCTTGATTTAATCAATTAATTAGCCATTGCTTAATTAAATAGAATTTTTCACTTCTTTCCCTGTCACATAATTCACCAGTTCTCTGACATTAACAGGGCGTTCACCAATAAGGTTTTGACTTTTTAAGGTTAGCACAGACGGTGGAATTTAAAGACTCAATCCCACACAAAACTACCTTAACGTCAGGCAGTAGCTGCGAATGGAGTCCCCAGGCTACTCGTGCTTCTGCCTGGTTGACTACATATTTGGCTGCCCTCACAGTCCTACCTCCCTCAGGTGTCATAATTTGCTAGGAGAACTCAGAGCTCAGGAAAGTTTCATGCTAGTGATTGCATTCTTATTACACAGGCCGTAACTCAGGGACATGCAAATGAAATAGGTGCTGTATTAGTCAGCTCCTTGTTGCTCTGGCCAAAGCCTGACAAGGAATAACTTCAAGGAGGGAAGGTTTACTTTGGCTCATGACCCGGGGATACAGTTCATATGGCTGAGGTGGCATGGTGCCTTGCTCACATCCTGGATGAAGGAGAGAAAGGAGAATGCTGGACCTCCACTGGGCTTCTCCTTTAACCCCTTTTATTCTATGTAGTACTCCAGCTGCTGGGATGCTACTACATCCACATCAGAACAGTCTTCACCTTAGTTAACCCTCTCTTAAATACCTACACAGACACACTCAAAGGCATATTTGCTCAGTGCTCTTGGCATTTTTTAAAATTCTTTTTTGAATATGTGTATATGTCTCTGTGTGTGGGTGCAATTTCATATATGTGTAAGTGTGTGGGGACCAGGGAACAAATATGGGTGTTATGTTCAGGAATACTCCCTACCCCTTTTGAAGGAGAGCCTCTTATTGGCCTGAAGGTCACCAATTGGGGGAGACTTGCTTGCCCCTGAGCTGTAAAGATCCTCCTGTCTCTGCTTCCCCACTGCTGGGATTACAAGTGCATTACCACCAAGCCTGACATTCTCATGCCATGTCCTCATGCTGTCTAGGCCAGCACTTTACTTAGCGGTCTTCTCAGACCCTTAAGTGTTCATTATTTCATTGAAGTTGACAGATTTGATCATCACGAGTACATCTTTGTTAACCTAATGCCCAGAAATGCACTCCTAAACAGTCACACGCCAATGTAATCCCTAACGTCTCCCAGTCTACCTTTAAAATTTCCCCAAATATTAAATATTCTAACATTGTTCAAAAAGCCCAATTTAGTCTTCTGTGAGGTTCAGCACGATTGCTTAACTGTAAGTGTCTGCTGGGAAAAAAAAAAAAAGATGATGTAATGGTGATAAAAAGCTTCTACACTCTCTGTAAGTTTACCATCTTCTAGTATGTTAATATGTTCTCCAGTCTGGAAACTCCCTGAATTTTGTTAAGACTTTAATTTACAAATCCTTATGAAGCATGGGTGATTAAATTGTTGGTCACTGGTGACTGACAGTCTTCTCCCAGTCTTCTCCTTTCCTAGAATTTACTGAATATTCTAAGCTGTTATCCTGTACATTTGTACTTGGTATTTCTGGTGGCAATTTCTTATCTATTGTTTATTAAAATCATCTCAAATGTGATAGGAAGGGGTTGGCTATGACTTTCATATCGCTTAGGAAAATTTAAAGAGTTTTAGGGTTCTGTGCCAGGAACCAAAGATAAAGGAAACACACACACACACACACACACACACACACACACACACACACACTCACTACTCTGTGAGATGTAAACAAATATCTATTTACCCCAGATAGGGCACCAACTACAGAGCAAAACACTATTTGCCCTCTGTCTAGCTTAGTGAGCCAGTGAGCTTACTGGCATTAGTTAACGGGTCGTAAGTGTGAGGAGTCAGTCTTTCTTTCATAGGATCATGAGTGACTCCGGCTGTATCAACAAAAGTGCACTACAGTGTTTGTGATGACTATGGAAGCTTGCTGTGTCCCTGGAGCTCTCTGCACAATTACAGGCAGCTCAGCTGGTGCTCTCCTCTCCTCAGCACAACAATTGCTTACTGCTTTTAGACCCCCGTGGAAGGGCCTGTGAATGTTAAGAGATTTAGCAGCTTCCTATGCCTTGTAAGTTTACTTTCAGTATCTTCTCTTTTTCCTTCAGGTGGTAATGTTTCAACTCAGCAGAAATAGACAATCACTATGTGTTTGTAGGGTCCTGTTGCTATCTGTCTATCTATCTATCTATCTATCTATCTATCTATCTATCTATCTATCATCTATCTACCCCCTCTCTGCCTGTGTGTGTGTGTGTTTGTGTGTATGTGTACACCAAGTGTGTAGAGGTTGGAGAACAACTTGGGGGACTCTGTTATCTTTCTTTCACTAGGTAGGTTCTAGGCATTGAACTGCTGGTCTTAGGTCTCGCCCACTAAGCAATCTTGCTGCCCTCTGTCCCTATTCCCAGTCTTGAACTTAAACACATATTCCATTACTTGGTACTGGTGTAGATCAGCTCCATGTGACTAAAGGAATTGAGGCCTAGATAATTCTCTGTTGGGCCGTAGCACACATGGATGTGGGTCCCATTGGGCTGAATTGTGGGTCCCTCGTCTGCTAACCCTGGGGGTGCGGAGCTCTTGGGTTGGGAATCCCCAGGCCAAGGAGGTGGCTGGGAACCGACTGGTCTCAAGCACTTGGGCTTTCAGGCGCCACTGAGAGGCCACAGAAAGGCTTAGATGGGGGCGTGCAGGCTGCATCAACCTGCAGCCAAAGGGACAAGAGGGGAAAAGCTTCAGTGGTGCCCCATGGGGAGAGGGCTCTTCCTCGATGCGACTCACTTGGCTGGGTCTTGATGGCTGTAACATAGAGAAGTCATTGCTGGGAGATTAGAGGCGGCTCTGTAGTTGAAGACCTTCTCCAAGGTTCCCCACACAGACACCAAAGAAGAGAGGTGGTCTATGGTTTAAAACATTTATTGTCATGGCGGAAAATGGATGAAGCTATACCCCATGTTTTCAGGATGGGCCTGAGGTTAAATACCTTTTGCAAGGAGAAGGGTCTGGGGAGGAATGCTTAATTGGCTATGCCCTCTGGCCTTTAGGTATCTCACGAACCTGGAGATGTCTTGAGGCTCTACTGCCTGTGCCATGCCCTCTACCTGTGCTGCATGACTGATGGGCACAAACCTCTCTGTGGAAGGGGCTGTAGAGGGCTGTGGCTATGTGAAAGGAACCAGGGCCCAGGAGTAAGGCTGAGCATCTACCATCCCTTTAGGGTTTCCAGGTACCTAGCTGCCTCTCACAGCCCACCACCCCACAATTCTCTGCAAGCATCAGAGGCCCTGTGGGGCAAGGAATTGAACCATTTCCTGTTTCATGTACTGGGGATTAGTGTGTTGCTGGTGAGTTGCTCAGAACAGACCCTGATGCAATTACCATTGCTTTGGTGTGATTATTGTTATAATTTGCTTTCCATTGGGTGCAAGACAAAATCTCAAAGAGATGAGGAAGACAGGGGCTCTTACAAGCAGGAACCAATGATAGACACTTGACTTTTTAGGTAGGAGTTGGCTATGGCAGGCCTACGAGCTGAGTCTGATTTGGATGCCTTGCCTTGGCCACGTTCTAGGCGGCCATGGCAGCCCAAGTTATGACTGGGTGCCACACGTGGAGAGCTGTTTAAAAAATACCTCTTGTTGGATCACGATGGAGTTTTATAGTTGCTCTCACCTACCCGATACAGAAGTATTGAAGTAGTTTAATCCGTAATGGAACACGAATTTTCCTGTATTGCCTATTAAGCTCTCATAGTGAAAGCCAGTAACTTGGACTGTGAGAGAAATGAGTTTGTGGTGATAGCAATTTAATGAGAAAGTTAGTGTGGAAGCCAAGTTCCCTTTCAGGTGCCGTAAATTCTACCTTTATTGTCTCAATGCTTTTTGCATCTGAGCTTGGCAGTTAATGGTCTCTCTAATAAATTCAAAGTCAAGTTGAGCCAGTGTAGAATTCCGTGTGTGTATGTAAGACCCTCATGCCATTTAGACCCCTCTTGGTCACTTTTGCCAAGCTGATTGTTTTGTCTGTTGGGCCATGTAACAAAGAATTTACTAATTGGAATTTGGATTGAATGCTATAGCAGGAAGCCATCTATACTCAAGAACCTGTAGGGTTTTGTTTTTTGTTTTGTTTTGTTTTTGCTGTCTCCTGTTTTGTTGCTAACCACTTGCAAACTGTGAAAACATCAAGTAATACATATGCAAATAAGTTTAAAAAACAAGTCTACAACCTCTTATTTTATTATTGAATTTGGCTGCAAGCCAGTGGTAGGTAAGGAGGTACCTTGAAAGTGTGTGTGTGATTAGGAATGTTTTAAAATTACCAATGTGGTCAAGAAGAATCAAAGCAAAGGTCTTTATTATTCATGTGATAAATAGCATCCCATCTGTGTTTAGCCTATAACCTTCAGCATTGTATCACTCTTTCATCTGATTTCTTTCATGCACAGGAGTTGGGGGTGGGGAGGTGAGGCATATAGTTCCCTTCTGGCTGCCTTGATCCAGCCTCTTTTGACATTCCAACTTATATTAATAGCTCAAAATGTCCCTCATATTTTCTTCACTTTCCCCCACTCTCTTTATCTTGTCCCTGTCAGACAGCAATATAGGTATATCATTACATATCAGCTATCCATAGATAAGCCAATAGTCTTTTTAAATTTACTTTTTATTGGATATTTTATTTACATTTCAGATGCCATCCCCTTTCCCCTCCCTAGAAAACCCCTATCCTGTGCCCCCTTCCCCTTTTTGCTTTAATACAACTTTTTAACGTCAATCAAAGGCTTTATAGGTTTGGTAATGCTCAATTACATGATGCCCATACAATCAGAAGTGTAACCCAATACCCAACCTAGATATATAAACTATCTTTGACTGGTGAAGACACTTGAACATCTGCCTCCATGTCCCCCCCCCCCCCATCACCTAGCTCCTCCTTTCCTTCTCCTCCTCTCCTTACTCCTCCTCTTTCTCTCCTTACTCCTCCCACCTTAGCTCCTCCTACATATCACTCTTCCTGTTAAAATAAAACTTTTCTCTCAAAATACAATTAGAGCATAACTCTACCAATTTGTGTCAGTAAGGTACAAGACAGACCTAATACCCAGTCCATCATTTTGTTTACCAACCAGAACCTCTGTCATCTCTCCTAACAAAAAAACTTAGTTCTGAACCTGGCTTTTTTCTTGACTTTAGAATGAATGTCAGCTGAAAACAATCCTCTCAAATCTTGTATCTCAAAGTAAATAGCTGGGATTGACTATGAGACTATAAGTCTTCAACCCCATCGAAATCCAGAATAACTGAGTTAACTGAAATTATGGGAAGCACAAAACATAGCTTCTAAAATTTAGCCAATTTATAGAGACCACTGAAAACCTGTACACTCCCTATACTACCAAACATTGGAGCATCCAATCTTCAGCCTTCTGGCTCAGGATCATGTGACAGACCGAGTGATGCAGAATTATTAAGGGCTGATCACTCTGTCTTGGCAGATATAATCAGTCTACTATTCCTTAAGTGTGTCCTTTTCTGGACAGTAATTTGTCTGTAGATGACAAGAGGCGATCCTTGCCCAGTGGCTGTCTCACCACAACTGGAGTAACTCTGAAGATGCTCAATTTCTTCTTAGAATCCAAGACAGGAAGCTGTCAGGAGCAGACAGGTCTCTAATCAAAATGAACATTAATACAGAAATGTTTGTAACATCAATCCTGGGGACTTCTGATGTTTTGAAAACCAGCTATCCATGTAAGGCAAACTAGACTGTTGTCTGTTAACTCTTCTCAGCTATTTTTAAATAAAATATAGAAAACACCCTAACAATAAATTCAGAGCCATGAATTTGCTATAGGCTCTTAATTCAAAGGCTAACCATCTTAAATCAGTTAGAAAAGTTAAAGGACTGGATCTAAGCCTTGTATTCCTTTTTTTCCCCTCCACGAGACGTGGGAGGAGGCAGGCGGGGGATTCGAACTTCAAACACGCACAGAGAGAGAGAGCAGAGGGACCTGTGCCCTCTGCAGGCAGAGGCCTTACAGGCTGCGCCACTGCTGGTTCATTAAGCCTTGTATTCTGAAATGTGTTATACAGGCACAATGCCTATGAGAGTAACAATATTAATCTCACTTTTATATTAATAAGAAGCTCATACCAATGAAATTAAATTTGAAATCAAAGTAAATTTTGTGCCATTTAAGAAATTATAATTTCTTCTTAATAACAATTATACTTATTTCTACCAATAGGTTATGGCTATGCAATAAATCCTAGCTAATAGACCCTGTTCCAACAAAAAGAAGTGTTCCACCACTTTTCCCTAGAAAGACAGCCCAATATTAACCACCTCAGTCCCCAAGCTTAGGGAATAGGGGTGCTGACTCTTCATTAACTTCTTCAAACTTATTATGAGCATTGAGATATTAGAAGAGGGGCAGGGGAAGAGTAAATTGATAAGCCTCTTCACTGCATCCAGCTGGAATTCCAGGACATCAGAGTGTCAAGCAGGTCTGATCAGCTTGCTTGATAAGTAGATACACCAAGGCTGTGTATTCTGCAATATACAGTTCTCAGAACAAATTTTAGTATCAAGATAATTTTTCTTTGAATTCTGGAATCTAGTCTTCTGGCGGCCTGCCTCTGTCATGTCTAATCTATATAATTCTGGGAGTTTCTATGAGGATGTGCTCCCACCATCCTCCCGTTCCCACCTTCCTGCTCTCGAATTTCTTCAACACTAGGGAATCCAAACTTTCAGGCACCAAGGCCATCCACTTCCACTGATGCCTGGCAAGGCCACCCTCAACTACCTATACAGGTAGAGCCATGAGTCCCCCCGCCCCTCCCCCCCTTTGTGTTCTCGGGCTGGAGATTTCAGAATGGCTACTCCAGTCTGTTTCTTAGGACCATTTGCTTGAAAAATTGTTTTCCAGCCTTTTACTCTAAGGTAGAGTCTGTCTTTGTCACTGAGGTGGGTTTCCTGTATGCAGAAAAATGCTGGGTCCTGTTTACATATCCAGTCAATTAGCCTATGTCTTTTAATTGGGGAATTGAGTCCATTGATGTTAAGAGATATTAAGGTCAGTGATTGTTGCTTCCTGTTATTTTTGTTATTAGAGGTAGAATTATCTTTGTGTGGCTATCTTCCTTTGGATTTGTTGGAAGAGGATTACTTTCTTGCTCTTTCTAGGGTATAATTTCTCTCCTTGTATTGGATCTTTCTCACTATTATCCTTTGTAATACTGGGTTTGTAGAAAGATACTGTGTAAATTTGGTTTTGTTGTGGAATATCTTGGCATTTGAGAGTTTTGCTGGGTATAGTAGCCTGGGATGGCATTTGTGTTCTCTTAGGGTCTGTATGACATCTGTCCAAAACCTTCTAGCTTTTATAGTATCTGGTGAGGAGTCTGGTGTAATTCTGATAGGTCTGCCTTTATATGTTACTTAGCCTTTTCCCCTTACTGCATTTAATATTCTTTCTTTGTTTTGTGCACTTGGTGTTTTGATTATTATGTGATGGGAAGTATTTCTTTTCTGGTCTAGTCTATTTGGCATTCTATAGGCTTCTTGTATGTTTATAGGCATCTCATTCTTTAGATTAGGGAAGCTTTCTTCTATAATTTTGTTGAAGATACTTATTGGCCCTTTAAGTTGGGCATCTTCACTCTCATCTATACCTATTATCCTTAGGTTTGGTCTCCTCATTGTGTCCTGGATTTCCTGGATATTTTGTGTTAAGGACTTTTTGCATTTTGCATTTTCTTTGACAGTTGTGTCAATATTTTCTATGGTATTTTCTGCACCTGAGATTCTCTCTCCTATCTCTTGTATTCTGTTGGTGATACTTGCATCTGTGACTCCTGATTTCTTTCCTAGGTTTTCTATCTCCAGGGTAGTCTCCCTTTCTGATTTCTTGATTGTTTCTACTTCCATTTTAATGTCCTGAATGGTTTTGTTCAATTCCTTCACCTGTTTGGTTGTGTTCTCTTATAATTCTTTAAGAGATTTTTGTGCTTTCTTTTTAAGGGTTTCTACCTGTTTACCTGTATTCTTCTCAAATTCCTTGAGAGTGTTATTTATATCTTTCTTAAAGTCCTCTATCATCATCATTAGAAGTGATTTTAAATCTGAATCTTGCTTTCCTAGTGATATGGGGGAACTCAGGACTTTCTTGTGTGGGAGAACTAGGTTCTAATGATGCCAAGTACCCTGGGTTGCTGATGCTTATGTTCTTGCACTTGCCTTTCGCCATCCAGATCTCCTTAGTGCTACCTGCCCTGTCTCTGACTGGAGCCTGTCTTTCCTATTGTCTTGGTTGTATGAGAACTGTGTGGGGTGGGTGTTACTACTGGGGCTAAAGCTGGGGCCCAAGATCTGCTCAGTGCTCAGGCACAGACAGGAAGAAACCAGTGCTCCAGGCCAGGAGTGACTTCCTGGGTCCTAGTGGGTCCCAGTTACCCCCTGTTTGGTGCTGGTGATGCTTTCTCCTTACCTAAGGTACTGCCTGGGTTAGAGATCCTGGGAGGCCCACTTCCTCTGGGTTCTTTGAGATTGGGAGCAGAGCTGCCACTTGAGATTTGCTCAGTGCTCAGGCCCAGACTGGAAGGAACCAGTGCCAAATAGTCTTAATTAAAGGAAAATATTGTGTAATTTGCTGTAAACAAGGGTTACTCTAGCACTTTCCTCAGATTACCATCAATCGACTCTGTCTACAGAAGAATCACTACAATGTTTTATCTTTATTAGATTCCTGATTTTTTTCCAAAATGTTTTATCTTCCAAGCATAAAATGACACAATCCAAATGTTGTTTGTTGGTTTGACGATACACTGTAGTTGTTTGTTGGTATGAGGATGCACTGTAGTTGTCTGTTGGTATGGCGATATACTGTAAATCAAACTGGTCCCAACTAGTGTAGCTAATATAAGTCTATGACTAAAGGTGGCCAAGACCCTGGAGGTGACATGAAATCTCTATTTCCTCAAGAGAGCATCTGAAGTTATCATATGCAGCCCTTAGAAGTATGGCCACAAGTATCACAACAAAGTTTAAAACACAGTCTTGGCTCTTAAGGAGAGAGCCAAGGTAAGCTTACAGAGGGAGGCTTTAGTTATCATGTTTAAGTCAAGCAAGATGAACATGAGGATGCCCCAAATGTTCTGAGTCACTACATGATTTACTAAAGGCAGGCAGAGACTAGGAAGCATCTTAAACAAAAGACAGCAGAGAGGATGCTAAGTTCCAAAGCTACAGCCTTACTGCAGAAGTCAAGCTACACAGTTGTAAGCACTCCTGCTCTGTTCACATGAACAGAAGCAAGAGCTGGCCTGGTGTTTGGATTGAGAAGGGTGGACATTGTGAAATTTCAGGTGTGCTTTTGTGATGCTGGTCTGTGTGCTTGGCCTGAACCCTTTATCATTGGGGCTATCATTCTGTCAATATTTGAGGAGTGGAGGTATCATCTAACAGAACAACACAGGATTAGACAAACCGGCTTGAAAACAGAAGAAATATGGGAATTTGGAGGTTTATCGAAAGAAACCATCATTTTATTCAGCTTCTCCAAGGAAATAGAGCCAATATTATCTTAACTGCCTCTAACTGATCGATCTATATGTCCATGCATGTCTCACAGAGAACTGACTCATGGTTTTAGAGGCTAGCAACTCTAAAATCTGTAGAGTGGAAAGGCTAGAACCCAAGGGAAGAATCTTTATTGAAGCTCAAGTCTAATCTTCTGCCTGCTGGAAGAACTCTTTCTTAGGTTGACCTTTTCCTACTAAGGCCTTCAACTCAAGGGCACAGCTTGTCTGCCTATACAGTGTGATTGGGTTTGTCAGATCCTACTAGTTTAAACACTAATCTCACTTTAAAATACCTTAATAAAAATATCTAAAGGAATACTTGAACAAATATCTGGTTATCTTGGATGAGCCAAGTTGATATAGTTAATCATCATCTCCAGAAATATCCTCTTTGTTGGAGTAATCTGCATTTCTCACCACTGTTGAGACCTGTATGGAATCTATGCATCAGATATCAAAGTTCCAGTGGTCTCCTCTTAAACTCTATAGCAGAGTGTTGAGAGGGAGGCTCTGCTCTTGGTTTCTGTGATGGGAGACAGGCGATGCCTTCATTAAAGACTTTCCTTTGATGGGAAAATGTGATGCTCTATGGAGGAAAAGCAGGATTCTGGATATTAGTAGAACAAGTATCAGCTTTCCTTATTGTCTGAGTAACCCATGTTTCAGCAGTGCCCTGTGCCTACCATGTTTCAGCACTGGGTCTGCAGAGGACATTGATCTTGTTTTGTTTTTTCATTGTCAAATTATTCCTGTTTAAATGAAGATTAATATGATGAAGGTTTCATTCTTTTTATCAACTGTGGATAAAAATAGTACTCAGAACTATTTTGGAAACATAGCACATGTTCTATATTTTCTTAGTGAATACATGTATGGATGCCTGTTTGCCACAATAGCATACATTTTGAAAATAAACAATAGTATATATGTATATATGCATATATATATATATATATATATATATATATATATATCTTTCATTGCTTGCTACTATGATAGAAAAATAGTTTTGAAAATAAAACTGGTAACTTCATTCTCACATTTTAGCTCTGTTGAAACAAAAGCCATAGAACCAAAAGTTTTAACAGAAGGATCTCATCAGTAAACTCCCCAATACCCACACACCCATGAACACACAGAGAAACTTGCATTACAAATCACAACAGTAGCAAAATTAATTATGGGGTGGAAATTAAAATAATTTTAGGGTCAGGGGTGCACAGATAGAGAGTAAGACCTATGATATGTTATATAGTACATATGTTTAAAAAATGCTGAGTTTGTTTTTAAAATTAAAGTCTTTCTAAAATCAAAATGGACCCTGTATTTATGGGCTTTTGTCTTACAGTTCATAGGTTTATCTAAAGTTTTCCACTGCCTGAAGAGTCTCTCATCTCTTGTGCATTGTTATCTGCGTTTGGGGGACTATTTACTAAAGGTTCTGCGAGCAAGCCAGATGGAAAAGAAGGCAACTTTTTGCCTTCCTAAGAAAAGCAACAGTCCCCGAAGACAATGATCAAGCTTTTTCCAGATGATCAGTGCTTTTCATTGAAGAATGTTTTAAAATATTTTCCACGGAATAAAATTCTACATTCAATGTTCCACTGTTGCCAGTAAAGGCTTTCCAAGCCCCGCATGAACAATACTCAGCTAATGATAACCTTTCCATGTGGATACTGAGGCATCTTTCATATGGATGCCTTATACGACGGAACACACTTCCTAGCATTTTGAGGCAGTGTGCCTAGGAGGATCCCAAACTTTGCCTTTTAGAGTCTTTGGTTTTCTGGCTCTCTGGGTGAATCTCCTCAGGCTGTTGTTGCTGTGTGACAAGTCACAACAAACTCATGGGCGATAAGGTATCTACTGTGTTCATTAGGAACCCAACCAGCCATGAGCACATATGACTTTTCTGGAACCTCAGCTGGGAACATACAGTTATCTGAGAGTAGGTAGGATGATGAGTGCCTGGAATCACCTGACCAGTCCATGTCTATAACCTGAAATCTTGTCTTGCACCTCTGTGAAGCTGAGGGAATGGCTAAGAGACTGGCCTTAGCTACAGTACATACTAGTGATTTCTGTGTGTCTTGGCCTTCTCATGGCTTGGTTTTTCAGGGACCAACACCCCCAAAATGATATTTCATATTATGAGCCTCAGAGAATCTTCTTTGGGGGCACATCATAGGTCAGCAGATGGATTCGAAGCTCTTTCATTGATTAGTATAAAGGACTTGGCTATCTTTTTTCTCCTTTTTCCCTTTTTCTTATTTGGTCAGTAATTTAACTGAATTTTATCTTTTGCGTCTGTGTGAAGAGATTCTGGCAGAAGAGAAGGTAAATGTTTATTGCCTGCTGTGGGATGATCGGGAGTCATCCTTCAGTATCTGTGTTGAGGATCGATGCCAGGACCCCCGAAGGCATTAAATCTGTAGATGCACAAGTTTGAGAAAATGCTACATTTTCATACCCCAGTGAACACCGTACTTTATACTTTCAATTATGTCTAAGTTACTTATAATACCAAACATAATTCAAATGCTCTATAAATGCTTGTTATGCTGTGTTGTTTAGAAAAATAACGACAAAGAAATAAATCTGTGTATGTTCAGTAGACACAATGGAAAGAACTTTGAGTGTTCCATCTAAAGTTAGTTGAAGCTGAAGATGAGAACCTGTAGACAAAGGGGTGGTCTGTGTTGGCTATTTGGGAATATGTAAGGTAATTTTAAAATTTTGCATAAAGGGTTCTGAAGACTTTTGAGAGGGAAAGGATTAAAACTATCCATCACTTCCAGAAATTCCAGCATTCCTGTGATTATGAGTAAGTGAAGTTAAAATTATTACAATTAATAACTTAATACTATTATTTAATTTACAATTACTATTGCTTAATAGTTTACTTAAAAAGTAACTATTAAGTTTGAGCAAGACTGTACACCATACGACATGATCTAACACAAAAAATAAAATAGTGGTGTGTGTGGAGACCAGTGGGTCACAACCGTTGCCTGGATAAACAGATAAGGCTGGCTTTTTCCTCATGCTCTTACCAATGAGAAAGGCTGAAGAGATGGAGCTTGGGATAGCTGGCCTTTTCTTTCTGTTGAACTTTGCAGCAGCAGAAGGGACAAAAGTGTTTGCTTTTAACAGAGCATGAGGCAAGGGAGATAGGTGATTTCAGAAAGACAAGCATGGACTGAGCGGGGCTAATGCCCTGCCGCTCCCGGGGAGAAACTCCTTGGCCTAGTCACTGTGAAAAATGAGTGGTCTCCTATATATGAAGCATCAGGGGCACTAGTTGGCTTTAGACCAGTGGCTTTCAATATTCCTAATGCTGCGACTCCATAACACAGTCCCTCATGTTGTGGTGACCACCAACCATAAAATTATATTCATTGTTACTTCATAACTTTAATTTTGCTATGGTTATGAATCATAATGTAAACACCTGTGTTTTCTGATGGTCTTAGGTGACCCCTGGGAAAGGGTTGTTCAACCCCCTAAGGGGGTCACAACCCACAGGTTGAGAACTGCTGCTCTAGACTGAAGGGACACTTGTGTCAACTATGAGATGGATGCCTCTGGCTTGAGCTATATACTTCTGGGTTTTAGCTTCGAACAAAGCAATAAGTTTGGGTGTTTGACTATCTTAATTGCCAGCAGAAACCCTTGAGAGTCTTAAGGGAGGGAAGTAGTCATGGGAGAAGTAACAGGTAGAGGTTGGAGTTGCGCTCTGGGACCCTTGGGCCTTCCATAAGAGACTGGTTTCAGGTATAAAGCAGAGTAGAAGGACCAGCTTTAGCTGTCGTAAGAAGAAAATTGTCACCACAGAGCTCGGCTCACATTACAAACTCTGCAATACTCACTGACATTTCTCAACTGTCTTCTACCTCACTGTTTTGGGGGCAGACAGATCAGATTTTTCAACCTGGCTTCCTGCTACCTGGGACTAGTCAAACTCTTCACCTTTCTGAGACTCAGCTCTTTCATTGGTAAACTAGGTTAAGAACCATTTTACTAGGTTAGTACATTAAGTTATGGAAACTGCATAAAATATTCCATTTTCTAAATCTTTTTTCCCCCATTTTGTACTTAACAATAAATCCATGTCCATTTTAAATATCCAATTTCCAGGGGAATTTCAAAGGCATGCCTGTCTACTTTCCCTGATTGGCTGTAGCCTTAACAGGCCATTCTTTGGGACCACCCATGTTTCCGAAGCTGAAAGTCCCCAAATATCCTTGACTAGCTACCCCAAGGGCCAAGGTTGCTTCCTTCCTTTATCCAGGAACAAGGAGTTCTACTGTCTAGTTTGAAAAGTGTCCATTAGAGTCCACACTGCTTTTATATTTGTCAATGTTACCTAAGGTTGTATTGTTAAAGTTGAGATCCTCCATCTTCAGGGCAAAAGTGTATCACATCTACATCCTCATCATACACTACAGTCACGTGGGGACCAGAAACTGAAAGGCTCCTGATAAAAATGGTAAAGTTGAGGAGCTTGAACTACTTTCTGTTTAGCTAGCACCAATCCCTACACTGAAGAAATTCTTTGAACTAAGAGCTACTCCATTCCAGAAGAACTGGATAGTTTAAAAAATCTCCCCAGACCTCTAAGTTCTTTGGGGGTAGTTTTAGGAGTTTCCAGAGTGACCTACAATTAGACCATATTCTACTGTGTGATGGGAATCCAATTTCCCCCCTTCTTCCTAACTGCTATCTAAATGCAATTCTCCTGAGATGCTGTGAATCACCTTTTAGGCAGGTTGTCATGATCTTATTGTTTGTTGTTAGTTTTAGGGTTTTTAAGAGACCAAATGACCAGCTGAGTTACTTAGTAAAGTATTAAGATGACAGTTGCATGTCAGACAGTACCTTAGATTATAAATAAATAATTTCATTATCTGGTATTATTATCTGAATTTCTCTTCTAACTATAGTTCTCAAGTATTTGAAAGAACAGTAAAGGGGGAGAGATGGAGGGAGGGAGGGGGAGAGGGAAGGGATAGGGAAGGGAGAGGGAGAGGGAAAGAGAGAGGGAGATGCAAAAGGGAGAGGGAGAAGGAGAAGGGGAGGGGGAGGGGAGGGGAAGGGGGAAGGGGGAGGGGGAGGGGGAGGGGGAGAGGGAGGAGAGGGAGAGGGAGGAGAGGGAGAGGGAGAGGGAGAGGGAGAGGGAGAGGGAGAGGGAGAGGGAGAGGGAGAGGGAGAGGGAGAGGGAGAGGGAGAGGGAGAGGGAGAGGGAGAGGGAGAGGGAGAATCTTATAACACCACCCAGATAGGGAGGAACTACCTACTATCCACATTCTTTCTTATTTTGAAATAAGGGAACATGCTGTAAGGACAATCCCCTTTACAGGTTGCTCTGTTGCTCTCATATGCTAGTAATAATGAGCCTTGAGGAGCATTAGACTGAGAAGCATGAGATCCAAAAACTATTGGTTAGTAGTTATTCCTTGGAAGAGAGGTTTCAGGAGATGTTGTCTTTTGCCTGCATGTCAAGAAACCAAATAGGGACTTGTGGATGAGACAATAACCAAGAAGGAACCAATCAGCAGGAATATGAGGAAAGTCTCAGCATAGTAGAGATGATGCTGTTGACTATAAATGCTCAAATTTGGGTTGGGCAGATACCCATCAGCAGTGGTGGACATGTAATGCATACAATGTAATGTATGCATTACATTGCAGCAGCCATTTAGAAAGTAAATAAGCAGGCGTTTATAATATTCACTACTAAACTTGGAAAGCCATGGGACAAGCATGTTGGAGCAGGGGTTGAAAAGACTGTGACTGGAATCTTATAGGGCTTGGTGTCATACAAAACAGGCAAAGAAGGTAAGGTTGCTTGACAAAAACTAGAGTTACCTGGGTAGAAGAAACCTCAACTGAGGGATTGTCTCTATCAGATTGGCCTTTGTGTGCCTCTGAGTGTGGGGAGGCACATCTTCATGTCCGATGTGGGAGGGCCCAGTGTTGGGCCCCTCAGCTCCCCATCCATGCCAGCGTGGAAGGAAGGCAGGGGCTGACCTGCGTGCACTTCCCGCTGTGGCTGTGAAGTTCCCACGGATTTGTAAGGTGCTCTGCCACCCTCACACTGCTCACTCTGTTCAAGTGTTCCACTCGGCCCTCCTCCCTGAGCTGGAGAGGGTGGCGGGTTGTTGCGGTGCAGTGGTGTATGCCCCTCCTGTCCTGTGTGTGCATCTGGTTGGGCCCCATTTTAGCCCTGGTTTGGGCTTTGAGGACAAACCCAAGGCAGGCTCGAGTTTGAGACCTGTCTTAGTCACTGGGGTGTGTGTGTGTGTGTGTGTGTGTGTGTGTGTGTGTGTGTGTGTGTGTAACTCATCAGGACCTGTTTGGCCCCACCTCTGCTCAGCCATTGCTGATGTAGAGCTTTGCAATTGGCCCTGTGAGTCACCCTGTATCCTCCTGTCACACTTCCCTGCCCCCTAGGTCATCTCACCCCACCAAAACCCCTCCTCCCTATGCTCCAAGTTAATATAAACAAGAGGTTGTTACATTAAAGTTGAGTTCCTGCTTTGACAAGTCTCCCATCTCGCTCAGCAATGGAGAGACCCGTCTCTCCTCTCACATGGACCTGCAGGCTTCTTTAGGAGCCAACAGCTCAGCCCACTGTGGGCGGTGTAACACAAGGGCAGATAGTTCTGGGCTTCGTAAGAAAGGCAGCTGAACAAGCCTTTGAGAGAAAGCCAGTTAGCACCATTTCTGCATGGTCTCTGTTTTAGTTCTTGTTCTTAGATTCCTGTCTTGGCATGCCCTGATGATGGGCCGTCACTTGGAAGCATAAGATGAAGTAAATCCTTTTCGCCATATATTTGGTTACGGTTGGTGTTTCATCACAGCAACTGAGGAACAACCTAGAACAACCGACAAAGAGACGACACGGGCACGTTAGTGGGTCACAGTAGCTAGAATTCGCTTCCCAACTTTGCATTCAGAGACTTCTTGCTGGCAACCCGGAAGTGGTCATAGTGAGTGGGAGTATTAACACCACGAGAGGTAGAGAAATGGCAGATGTTTTGCATGCCCTTTGGAGAGTCAGCTGTCAACATTTGTCCACAAAACCGTTTTAAGAAACATATGCCTTTCCTTGGTCAGATGTATAGCTGGTAAATATTTTTTCCCATTCTATAGGCTGCCTCTTCAGTTGGTTTACAGTTTCCTTTGCAGTACAGGAACTAAATAGACATAATGTCAAGCTGTCCTGTACATTTGTATCTCTCTATCCATGCATCAGTGCAGCTTTTGAAACTCAGAGAAATTGATTTGTGCAGCGGATGATGGTCAAACTCACAGTGGTCAAAGTGTAGACAATGTGTGGAGCAAATGGGACACCTGTATTGTTTCCCCCAACCCCCTGATGAGACATCATATTAGATCAGGGGATGGGAAGATTTTAAAACGCAAAGCTCATGGAGGACCAGAGTCTTCTGGATATGGCAGGACCCCTGAATTGGTGAACACACTGCAGCTGTAGGTGCCTGTACAGGATCTGCAAAAGATCAAGACAGTTAATATTCTAGATTGGAGGGGGAGGGGCTTACAAGCTCCCACCCCTAGCTGAGAAGTTACTTAGAATTTATGGTTTCAGGGAGAGGGAGAGTCAGCTTTCTTTAAGAGTATAGCCATTAGCCAGGCATGGTGATGCATGACTTTAATCTCAGCACTTGAGATTCAGAGGCAGGTGGATCTCTGGGAGTTTGAGCCCTGCCTGGTCTACAAATCAAGTCCAGGACAGCCAGGGCTACACAGAGAAATCCTGTCTTGAAAACCAAACCAAACCAAACCAAATCAACCAACCAACCAACCAACCAACCAACCAAAAAAAGAGTGTGACAGAGTGGGTAGCCATTAGTAGGTCGAGCACACTGCAGTGTGTGGCCCTACACCCCGAGTAAATGGGCTGCACAAATTGGACATGGTGAGTTAGTTAAGAAAAAAAAGAGGATACAGGACAGGGAGAGGGTTGAGAGACACTGAATGAATTGGGGAGAAGTTAGAGTGAGGAGGGGGTAAATTTGATCAAAACACATTGTATAAAATACCAAAAGAATTAATAAAATACTATATTAAAATATTATTTTCAGTGTATGAGTTCTGGTGGTGCATAAATATTCAACTCACAACAGTTGTTCTTGATGAATAACTTTCCCCAGAAATTTGTAGAATTGTATGTTACTGGTGGAGAATTCTGGACTTTAATCCAAATGGTTTCATTCTTGAAAATTTCAGGAAAGTTAGGGAAGAAATTAGTGAAAAAAGAAGAAGAGGAGAAAGACATGAACAGAGGAGGAGGAGAAGGAGAAGGAGGAGGGACATGGAGTGAAGGAAGAGGAGGAGGAGGTGAAGAAGAGGAGGAAAGTTATGAGAGAATAAGCACACTCCCACCCCTGTACACTGAGACCACATGGTGGAAAGGTGACTATATAAAACGCAAGGTGAAAGCTTTCATCAGGAACCAAAACAGCTGACATACTGATCTTGGACTTCCCAGCATCCAAACTCTGAAGAAAATTTGTTGTTTAAGGCAAAGATTTTAGAAAGAATACTCTTCTCTGAACTCCAAGGAACTCCAAGGAATATTTCAGATAAAGGAAGAGTCAGGCTGGAGGAAGGGCTCCCACAACATACCCAGGGGTTCTGTTGTTTTTGCTGTCCTTCCCCAATAAAAGGCTCTAAAGCACCACTGTGGCACCCTACAGTGCCACAGGAATTAAAAAATACCTTCAGGAAAATAATCCTTTCATCTCACACTATGACTGTATTCTTTCAACCACTTCCTCTTTCTGAGATCTAGGAATACCCCCCCCCCCTGCACAAAGCAGCAGGGTTTCTCCCAGTTTTATGAGACTGTTTTCAAATGGAATGCCAGAGACTTCAGTCTGAGAACACTGGAAATCTGATTCTTATAAAGACAAGAAGAGATATGCATAGGAAACAGTGAGTTTCCTCACCAGTCCAGGTCCTTAACGGAACTGTGCTCTTCCTCTTGTTGAGATACAAAGTCTGCCCTGTGCATAGTCATTAAGCTTACATGCTATAATGATGGTTCCCAGCCTTACCATCAACATTGTCTTTTTCCTTTCCAGGCCAAAATCTATTCCATCTATTCCTGGGAGAATAAGATTTGATGAAATGCTCTCTCTCTCTCTCTCTCTCTCTCTCTCTCTCTCTCTCTCTCGTGTGTGTGTGTGTGTGTGTGTGTGTGTGTGTGTGTGTGTGTGTGGCAGGGCAGGAACCTTAAGAAGAAAGTCTTGAATGACTGCTAGACCTTTGGATGGGCTCGTACAGGTGGGGCACCTTGAAAAGGATCCCAGCATGGACACATTTTGTGCAATTGATTTGTTGTTGCTGTTGTTTTGTTGTTGTTTGTTTGTTTGTTTTGTGCTCCAATGATGGGTTAACAAAGTCCTTGAGATTGGGAACAGGAGGATCATGGAGGCTGTCCAGCAGCTGGAGCAGAAATCCTTGCATCGATCCTAATGTTTCCAGGGTGTCCGAGTGGATCCAAGACAGAGACTAAGAACCATGAACAACAGGACTTCTGCAGAAACCAAGTCAGTGTGCTTTTTCACTAGCTGAGTCGTGACTTTCCCCAAAATTAAAGTGATTCAGGATGCATATGCTTCATGGTCAGCATTTTCATCAGAGGTCTTCTTATGCTCTGTGGTTTGATTTTTCTTTCAATCTCACTCTCTCCTTTCCCCCAAGAACTACAGTGGGTTCTTTGCATTTCAAGGTCTTCTAAGTCTGTCATGCCTTTCCTTGACTTTGTTCCCTGGCTTCCCTTCTGTGGAGTTCTCATCTCCAGAGGGAGCAGGGCAGAGTCACAGCTGGCTAGATTGCACCCCTTATCTTTACCCACACTCCTTCCTGTTCCCTGCCCTTGCCAGGCTCCATTCTTCGCTCTGTCCTTCAGCCTCCGAGCTAGCTTTGAACACAGTCTTCTGCCGTGCTCCCTGTGTGTCTGTGTCCGTATCCATCTCCCAAACAACAGTGCCCGTGAGTGCTCTTTCCTCTGCCGGATTCCTTACAGCCTCCCTACGACCCAGCCTCCCATGTTATCATTTTTTTTTTTGTCCTACATTGGTGCATTGCCTTTTAAATGATCTAAAGCAGAGCCCTTCTTTACCTGCACCGGAGTTAGGCTATCATACAGATAGATATTAGACAAATATCACAAGATAAAGTAGAAATCCACTTTGGTTTCTTTACAGTTGAGAAGTAATACTTTTAGCTGCTTCCTAAATACAAATAAAAATAATTTTAAAACGTCCCCAAGTAATTAACAAAAGTCAATTGAGGTTTATGAAAAGTAAATATTCTCCCTTCCTAATCAGGAGAGGGCGGTTTCTAACTTGATGACCTGACACCTAGTGTTAACTTTGAGTACTGCTAAATGTTCACTCACATAGGAAGTTTCTGTATTAAAACATCCTTCTTTTTTTTCTTTTCTTTCTTTTTTATTCTGTTGAGTTTCTTAGCTTGTGAGATTTAATGCTGGCCACAGTATGTTCTCAGCATATATTTAGCCGAAATGAACAATGGGACTTGGAATCAGGAAGCTGAGTTTCAACCTGAATGAACTAGCTCCCATGATCTTGTGCACGCTACTTTTTTCTTTGAGTCTAATGCCATCAGTGGTGAAATTAAGTGCATGTTTGTTTAGACAGGAGGCTGCTGCATTACTACAGACAACTTACTCGTGTTGTTCCATGTGATAATAAGAGTGAAAAGTAGATTTGAGTGGCTGATAGTGACATCATCTAATAGATCCTTTACTGTGATGACAGTATTCCACATGGCTACTGAGATATGCCTGGGGATCCAGAAGAATTAAAATTTAATTTTATTTAACATAAAATGAACTTAAAAATAAATAGCCACACGTACCTGATGGCTCCACCTTGGAAAGCACAGTTTTGTTTGTTTTGTTTTGAGCATGGAATGGTAAGATATTCTTCACAAATCTGAGGCGTATTTGCCAACATACTTGAGTTACTCTCTATACTGTGTGACTTTGGTGGTGCCATTTCAGATTCATCACATTTTGGAGTGAGTTCACCATGCAAGCACGTTGGGATTTGTTGTATTGTTGTGCTCTCTCATGGTTCGGTTGTGAAATCTGATTCGATTACATTGAGATAAAGACAGGTTTTTTTTTTTTTTCTAGTTCACAAGCAGAAATTGAAGTGTGTAAAAACATTAAGACCTGCTGTCATCTTGGTGGAGGTGAATTTCAAAGCTCATGTCCTAATTATTTTCTAAGGTAGTAAGTATTCTCTGCGTTTAAGAGATCAGCTTTTTAAGAGGTTATCATCCATGAAAAGGCATAAAACAATATTACTTTCTACTTGTTATGCTACACAGTATAGACTATATTAGTTTTATTTATTATATAGTCTGTAGAAGATAAAAACGCCTAGATAGTTTCATTACATTTTATCAAGCCCTCGTACAAGCTATACTTTCTACCTGGTCAAAGAGCAAGATGTACTTGAGATAAACACAGCTCTGTATACCATAAATATACATGGATGAAAAATTTCAAAAAGTCTATAGAGATAACACTAAAAGATTCTGAATAGAAACTTTATCTATTTTCATTTATCACTTATTTATCACGGTATATTTTATTCTGTGTATATTATTTCAGCACATGCACACGTATACAAATATACACTCGCTCTCTCACACACACTCATCCACACTCTCACACACATAAACACACACACACACACACACACACACACACACACACACACACAGTGCCCTCTAAGATCTGAGGTTCTGGGAGTGAGTTTTTACGAGGCTGTTGAAAGTGTCTCTCTTAGCAAGATGTTTATGTACAGCGATGTTTATATCCAAATAAACACGTGTGATTTACAAAGTCCAGTTATAATATATGTAACTAATGTTATCATTTCTATAGCTAAGTCTACTCAACTCCAAACTTTCACCTTATTATAATCATTGTAAATCTCTCAAAGAATGCAAGGCCTATATGTACACGTACATGTATATACATGTCAAATGTCCCTAGCGGTCACTTTATACACTTTGGGTTGGACTCTGTGTGACCTTTCTTTCAGTCAAAGGATCGTCCTCTCTATCTAGAGGAACAGTGGTTGGAAAGATCAACTTGTGATGATTCTGAGAGTATTCTTCTAAATAATAATTTTAGTAGTAACCACAATGCATTGCCAAGAAGACCTGCAGTATTTTCTGAAATGAAGATAAGGTTTTCATTAGAAGTGCGGTGTGTGAATGAGCCACAGTCCTTAGAAAGTAGTGAGTTCCATTTAGTGTGTATAGTTGTATCAAGGTTTGTAATGTATATGTTCATCATACGTGGTTACAGTGAATACCATATTCTGTTGCTGTTTTGGGGAAAGGGAACATTCTCACATCTGTTCTCACTCTAAAATGTGAAGTTACAGGTTGTCTCCGATCCTTGGATATATCCAGGAGCCACAATTTGAAAACACTGTACTGTTATAACTCCAGTGGCTCTGTGCTCAGCGGAGTATGCATGTCACAAGTGGAAATGCACACTCCTTTAGAAACGACCATTTCAAACACAGAACATGGCTGTGCTTACAGATTCCTATATGTTCCACTGATTTATTCAGATTGTTGCCTTTCTTAGGTTGGAACTGGGACAGGAGGGATCAGGTGGGAGGAGTTCTGGCAGGGAGAGAGTACTGGGAGAGACAACTGGAGCTGGGGATATCTTGGGGATCAACTAGAAACACAGTGAAATGGAAACTCCCAAGAATCTGTGAGGGTGACCCAAGCTAAGACTCCTAATAATGGTGGATACAGAGCCTGAGTCAGCCATCTCCTGTAACCAGACAAGACTTCCAGGGGAAGGATTGGGACCCGAACTCATCCACAAAACCTTCAAACTACGATTTATCCGGCCTGCAAAATGTGGTGGGGTAAAGGTGTCACAGAAATTGTGGGAGTGGTCAACCAATGACTGGTCCAGCTGAGACCCAATCCTACCACAGGGAGCTCACCCCTGACACGGCCTGGAGGGCCAGGACCCAGAGGGTGGATAGCCTAGAGGCCTAGGATAGAATGAAACACCCAACAGGCAACAAACAAACAACAAAACAAAACCAAAAAACCAAAAACACTCCCCCAAAACAAAACCAACCATCCAAACAAACAAATAAACAAAAAGAAGTCAACGAATTGATTCTGAATGGTATTCTGCTATACTTGTAGAATGGAGCCTAGCATAATTGCCATCAGAGAGGCTTCATCGAGCAACTGATGGAAACAGAGAGCTACAGCCAAACGTTAGGCAGAGCTTAGGGAATCCAGCGGAAGAGGAGGAAAGATGGTAGGAGACAGAGAGGTCAAGGGCTCCACAAGAAAACTTACATAATCAACTAACCTGGGCTCATAGGGCCTGAGAGACTGAAACAACAATCACAGAGCCTGTGTAGGTCTAACCTAGGCTCTCCACAAACACTTGATGGTTGTGTAGCTTGGCTTCTTAGGGACTCCTAACAGTGCGAGCAGGGGCTGTCTCTGACTCTTTTGCCTGCTTTTGGGACCCCTTTCTGGGCTGCTTTGTCCAGCCTTGATGTGAGGATATTTACCTGGACTTATTGTTACTTGTGCCATGTTTGGTTGAGAATCCTGCGAGGTTTGTTCTTTTCTGAAAAAAAAAAAAATGGAGGAGGAGTGGATCTGGGTGAGAAAGAAGTTAGGGAAGTGGAACTGGAAGGAGTGGAGGGGAGGGGAAACTGAGGTCCGGAGAAGCAGCTGCGTTTGCAGGATGCTTCCTGTTTATGGAAGACAGGTCTTAGGGCTGCTGTGCACTTAGTTTTCTAGCTGTCCAGTAGATGGCAGTCTACGCACTGGTTTTCAATGACCACCTTCAGTGCAGGATTCAGACTTCATAAAAGGAAACATGCACTTGTTCTTTAGGGTCACCGTTTTTTGAAAAGGATTTTGGCACAATAAAGCAAATGAAATAATTTACTTAAAATATATAAGATATTAGAGTAGTAAGAGAAACAAACAACTGTTACTTTGTTTTTGTAAATTTTATTTGTTAGGGTATGATTGGCAGACAAGATGCTGCCCTTTAAACGTGACTCAGACATACTAGATAACGTTTTGTTCTCCTGGAAGCCTTTTCTTTTACATTGAAAGCACAACTTAGGGCCAGATATGAAGTATGCCCCCAAAGGTCCAAGTTTCAGACTTGGTCTTCAGCTTGACCCTGTTGGGAGGAGGTACTGGAACCTTTAAGAGGGAGGGCGTATCAGGAGACTTTCAGAACACCAAGAGTACTTTTGAAGAGGATTATGGGATCATAGCTCCTTCTTTGATTTCTGTTTCTGGTTGGTGTGAGTGCTCTTGCTCTATTTTGCATTTCTGTCACAGCGTGCTGTCACTTAGCCCAGAACAATGGGTCATCTGCTCATGGACCAGAATCTCTAAAACTGAGAGCCAGAAAATTATTATTATCAAATACTAAGAGGTTCTTAAAGGGGTATTTAGAATGATTTGAGAAAGAAAAGGGAAGAGGGAGAGAGAGGGAAGAAGGAAGGGAGGGAAAGAGACAAAGAAAAAGAGAAACAGAGACACACAGAGAAAGAGAAATATAGAGAGAGACAGAGACAAAGAGGATAGATGTTTTTCCTTAAGGTAAAGGAGGGTTTAAGATTTTCACCTTCATGGTGGTCTTGTGTTTCTCAGAGACTTTATACAGTTGCATAAAAGAAGAACTCGTTCTTGATGAAGGACTAAGGAGGTACCAGGCAATATCACTGACTGTGGAAGCATGTGCCTTTGGGTAGCAAAGCCTGTACTGGGCTGGGTGGTGGCGGCGGCTGTCTAATTCCACACTCAGTTCAAGGCCAGCCTGGGAGAAGAGATTAACTGAAGATTTCATCACTCGCTGCTCCTCAATTCCGAAAGCTCTTTGCTAGTACACTTTTCACAAGGTCATTACCTTTTATCACCTTTTCAGTCTTTAGGTCTCAAGCTCATAACAATTTTTTTTTACTAGATACATGTTTATTTGATAATGCAAAAACTATTTCAATCTTAAGAATTTGCAGATGGAAAGGAGACGGCCATCTACAGCGATAGAGATAATGGGGTGGGGTAGCTTTTCAAAGGGAAGGTCAGCAAATACTTCCCACTTTGAAAAACGCTGTGGAGGCAAGGCTAAGTACAAGAAGCCACAGAGGTCGGGGAGGAAACCTATGAAGAACTTGGTCCGATGCACTTAGTGTGTGTTCAAAAGGACTGATAATAGCACATTTGTGCTTTCACGTTCACAGGAGCATTATTTTCTATTGAAAAGTTTTCATAAATATATTTTTGATCATGTTTTTCCCTGTTTTCCAATTTCTCCCCAAATTCCCTAGTTTTCTGCCTATCCAAGCTTATGCTATTTTAAAAGTCTTTCAAAAACAAGCAAAATCGAGAAACAAAAACCCCAAGAAACACAACCCTACACAAAAAGATAAAAATGAAAACCAAAACCAAAAAAAAAAAAAAAGAAAAAGAAAGAAAAGAAAAAGAAAAAGATCAACAAGACATAAAGTGCCAAACCAAAGCAATACGAAACAAATCCCACAGAAATACCACTGAGTTTATTTGTGTTGGTCAACTGCTCCTGGGCCCGGGGTCTTCCCTGAGGTGTGGTTGATATACATAGTGAGACTCCACTGGAGAAAGCTGATTTCCCCTTTGCCTAATAGGTATCAATTGCAGATAGCTTCCTGATTTGTAGCGGGACTCGAAGCTCATGTACTCTTCTGAGTGCTGGGACCCCGTCTAGCTTGAACCTATGCAGGTCTTGTCAGAGCAGCATTATTGGCGATAGCCTAAAGTGGCGCTAGTGTCCATGGATGGATGAATACACGGATGAATGGATGGATGGACAGATAGGGAGGTACGAGAATAAATAATAAGCAATGTGTGTACACAAAGTAATGTTCAGTCATAATAAGGCTGCTATCTGGCTAGTCTTGAAGACACAATGCTTAACGAATAAGCCGGTCTCAAAAGAACAAATACAATGTGACTCCACTTTCGTGAAATACCTAAGCAGACAAACCTGCAGAAGCAAAGTGGAACTGAGCGGAACTGTGGGTGTTCAGGGTTGGGTTGCGGAGCACTGGGGAGCACTGGGGAGCACTGGGGAGCTGTTTAACCGAGTCAGAGTTTCAGTTTTGCAAGGCAGGAAGATTCCGAAGATTGGTTATCAAACAGTATGAATGTACTTGCCACTAAAATACAGGACTATATCTAACACTACGAACTGTGTGTGTAAAATGACTTACAAGATAAAATTAAGTCATGTGTACTTTACCCTAACTAGAAAGAATCAAAAAGGAAAGAAGAAGTCGAGTAGATTATGCTGGGTATGCTTTAGGTGGCTTCTAAGTCTTTCTTTCCCTTGGTTCTGAGAGCACCACAGCGTTGGATAGATCTGAGGGGTAGATTTAGTCCTACTACCAACGCTAGTTGGGCCTTACACTTATGACATTTCCATCTTTCATACCCACTTTGTTAAGGGTTGGCGTAGGTAGAGGGTGTGTATGTGAAGGGTTCTGAAACCTTCCCTGAGGTTTCAGCCTGAAGAAAGTTATTTACAGAGTTTGGAGAGAATGGGTTGAAAAACATTCAATATCTCTGTAACCTCTTTGAGGGTTAATGTCAAACTGGTCTCCACTTGGCTTCTACGTGGTATATTGCAGTTTCAGGTCAGCTCTGCAAAGGCTGTTGCCAGAAACATACTAAGATGATCTCTGGTCAGCACTGAAGAAGTTCTCATTTTTTAAGCACTCACAAAAAAAAAAAAAAAAAAAAAAAAAAAAAAAAAAAAAACAAAAACAAAAAACAAACAAACAAACAAACAAAAAAACCCAAGCTTATGATTTTTAGAACTTAATGGAAATTGTAAAGTAGGATAGGATGCCATCTGGGCTTGCATACTAGGAAAAGAGCTTGCTGCAGGCCTCCTAAGAAACTTTTCCAGGGCTCTTGTCTTTTTATTCAGCCTTCAGGAATGCTCGCTGCCCCACCCCCACCTCCTTCTTTTAATATTTTTTTGGGAACTCTGCTATCCCCTTGAGTCTTATTGTTCCCATGTATTTTTTTTAAGCTAGTGAGTCAGAGCTCTCTTACAATGAGAAAAACGTTTGGCCTCATAGGGCTTTGCCAAGGCTAGTGACTGTGCCAAGGAGCAGAGTTGGTACTGCCCGTGCCATCCTAAGTGCAAGGCCAGTGGTGTGCTTACTTTGAGCTTGGGTATTTCCCTGTGGAGAGGCGTTTTATGCTGCATGAGCCGCCTCCTCTCTCTTTGCCTTATGCCCTTTGTGCTTTTCTGAGAATACTTCTCCTCTGGGTAGGGCTGATGAAGCATTCCTGAATTCCCTGTGGATAGCTGAGGCAAACTAAACTTTTCTGGAGAAGACCAGGACCCCTTAAGACACCTTGTTAGAGTGTCTTCCCTTTCCAAGGTCTCAAACTAATTTGCTATGGATCTGGGTGGCAGCAGCTTCACAGCTAAGTGCTGATCCCACAGGGAAGGACGTTCAGTTTAATTCTGTGTAGATATAAGTTGGGCTAAATCACGGCAATGTGCATTTTTAGCGATACACAAATAACGATGGCTTAAAATCATTTGGACCAAGGATGAAAACAATAATATATTTAAATCAAGAGGAGACTGTCCAGCTGCTTTTAACTTTCCTCACTTGCCTGAAGCTGATGGGATTTGTCTTCCCAATGGTCTTCAAGAGACTCCGGACCACTCTTATTATTTATCTTTCCACCATAACTGCAGAAGTGGACACAGATCCCCATCCTACAGGAGGACAGATGTCCCAACAGAATAGGGAAAATGCTGGCTTAGCAGTGACTCATAGTGTGACCATGGAAAATTCTAGTTATAAAGCATGGAAAAGTTATTTTCCCTGGAGAAGCATCTCCTAACCATGCCTCCCACTCATCTGCTCCCTATATGTCCAGAACTGCCTCTGCAGGAAGGAAGGGAAGTGGGGACATCCATGACTGTGGTGGGGAGAGGCTAGCTACGAACAGCTGGGTTAATCCACTTGGGCATTGCCAGTATTGAGTTTGTCATGGGTGACTGTTCAATAATGTAAGGCCAGCTGCTGTAACAGAAAATCCCTGCAATTTTTGTAGACAAGCTCAGTGGAAATTCTTACTCATACAGGAGGGCATTCTTGCTGGGTGGAGATAGATGATTATGGCGCAGGTCACTACGGCCTTTTGAGGGCCTGCACTAAGATAATCATTGCCATTTTGTCACTGAAGTTACACAGATTCTCTTGATTTCTAGCTCCAGCCAATAGGCAGAGGACAAGTCATAGATGAGGTGCTATGGTTCAAATCTAGAAAGAAAATGTGTGGTTTCTGCTTGAGTACTAGTACCAGATCTGAGGGACATGGCCAACAGGAGAAATGCTAGCATAGGAAGAACTAGTGTGTGCCCAGAAGAGAAAGCAGAACATCATACAGGAACCAGTTAGCCAGTTTCTGGCATAGTAGCCAAAGTCCATTTCCCAGATTGACAGGTATTAATAGTAGGCCAATCATAGGTATTGGTTAGATGAGCAGTGGATAGTCCTGAAGCCTGGAATTAACTTTGGAGAACCAGGCAGTGATGCAAAGTAGGAAGGCCAGAGCCAAAATACTGAATGGGTCTAAACAGGGAAAGCCATAATGGTTTCAGGAACAATGTGGAAGCTCAGATAAGTTTTGATTCCTTGGCCAACCCAACCAATCTGGGAATGATGTTCTGGACAGGATGTGTAAAGTACAATTCTAGACCATATCACCTGAGGGCAAGGGATTGCTAGCCTGGGAGACCTCTTCTTGAGGGAAAGCAGATCAGTATACTCTCTGCAAAGTGTTATAATCCTATTAAGGCTAACATAGGTGTGTGTGTGTGTGTGTGTGTGTGTGTGTGTGTTTGTGGTATGTGACAGAACAGCATAGGGGTGAACAATTAACTTTCATAATCATGAGACAAGAAATCTATGATCCAAGGATCTTCAGCTAGTGTTGGAAAGACCCAAATGAGCCGTCCTATCATAATGTTATATCCAATGAGTGCAGGAAAGTTTACTAAGTAACGTAAAAAATACTAGGGATTAACAGCAGTGGATGGAATGGGTGTTGATCAAGATCTGTGGAGTGGCAGGAAATACTGTGAAGGTTTTTCTGCCTTTGTAAAACTAATAAGAAGGAGGGGAAAATCTGGAAAAAGCACTACTGACGGCTTGCATTTCGGTGCTGCTCTTTATCTATGGCTTTATCCAAGTGCACACACACTAGAGGGCCCGTAACCTACCAAGCTATGACCAGTTTAGCTGTATTCTTCATTGGGGTATCAGTACCTCAAGACTTTCATGTAGTATTGCCTGGCAAGTTGTTGCATTTATGCCCCAAGGTACATTATTGTTTCAAAGCCTATGTTTAGCATTTGAACATGTGGCAATTTTGATCTCAGATGTGCCATTAACATGTCTTAGAGCTTGCTGGGGAGAAGGATTACAGTTTCCATTTGTTTCTAGAAACAGGAGATAATCTCTGCTTACTAGAGGAACACAGAACTCACAGATGACCAAATTTTCTTACATCTGTTTCCCAATTACACTTACTTGTTCTAAGAAACTCTTCATGGGTCAAAAGGAGTAGCAGCGAACACAGCCCAGAAGCAGAGCAGATTGAGAATTAATTCTGTACTCTGCTTTCTTGGAGGGTTGTGTGTGCTGTGTGACAAAGAATGAGTAAAAAAAAATCTACCTCACCATGGTCTCTATAAGTGTGGAGTGGAAGGTAGCCCTGCTTTGAATCACAGTCACAAAGTGATTAGCAATATGACTTTATTTTAAAACACAGGATGTGAGTAATGTTGCATTCCTTTCCTTTCTCTGAGTAAATTGACCATGGTCCAAGCCATTATTCTGCCCATCTGGTGGGAAGGTCAAACATTATCATGACAGTGTCCTTCACTGTGCCATATGAAGGTCCTATTTGGTTCCCCACAAACCACAGTTGATGCTTGGTCTATAGAGCTATGTTTTCTCTAAGGATGCAGGCTGGACCACTCTCCTATAGCACTTAAGTCTCTTTAGGAGCTCCAGCTAGATATTCCCCATTAGGATCTTATTACATTGTTCGGGTTTACAAAGGAACAGGTACAGGCTGCTATTGTCTTCTCAGCCTTGGAAGACACTCCCAACATTGCTCTCTTGTCTTGTTTTTCCATTCCTTTTGTGCCTCAAAGGATCCTCTATTTCCACCCTTCCAAGATTCCTTCCAAACACGCCTGTTGGAAGAGTGGTTGGGAAAAAAAAACAAGTCTATACTAACTACAGATATTATTCCTTTAATGTAATCAACTTGTGTTGACACAACCCAGGAAATCCGTGCATAGGAAATGCTTTTAGCTTTACCTCTGAGAGCTGTATTCAGAGTGCGAGTTTACAGAGGGATTGATTGTGTGCATTCTTTCACTCACTCATTTTCATTCCTTCACTCATTCAAATACATGCAAATAGTAACTACTATGTGGCAATCTTCATCCCATAATCTATTCCTTCTTTGTCTAGGATGATAACCATAAAGCACAATGGTTGGGCTACATATAAATTATTACAGATAAATAAACTTAATATTTTTTCTCATACTAATGGTATTTCAAACATACAATAACCACATTTGCCAATAGCACTGACTTGCGACTCAAAGGCAGAAACATCAGAAGCCTTTGTTCTAAAACTGTGGATGTAGAGTCACAAAGCTATAAAGAGACTAAGTGTAGTGCCACTTAGAAGGACTTGTAATTGTGGTACACCCACAGCAAACCTTTGTCATATTGCAAAGTACATTTGGTGCAGTGTATTCTTTAACTGGGGGTCAGTTTATGTCATTATTTTGGCAAGTATTTAATGTGCTAGTCATTAGGCTAAATTCTGTAGATACAAAGAGACCTAAACATTGGTCTCTAGTGCCCGCCTTCCCCAGAAGTCTATAGTTCAATAAAGATAAGAATAAATGTCTTATGGTCTTTAGGGCCAGAGTAACTTTATCTGCTTGGGAAAATTTTCAGAGAAAAATGTAATTATGTCAATTTCTTCTGTCTTCTCAATCATCACGCACAACTTGTTTCTCGAACAACAGAGGGCATTTTAATAACTGTATTATGTAATGAGCAATTATTTTAATTTTGCATTGACATTCTCAAAGTATTGGGCTCTCTTTGCTCCACTTTCTAAATGAGCACGGACCACAGGGTGGGAACTGTGACAACACACAAATTTGCTTAACAACATTAATCATAGGGCAGGCAGTTAGGCCTCATGCCAAGGATGTCTTTCACTGTGTTCTGCTGAGTAAAGCGGAGAGAATCTCTCTTCCCATTCCCGCCCTCATCAGAGGTCAGGTGGAGGGAACATTTAGATTTCCTAATGGTCCCATGGACTTAAGGCTACTGAACAACTTTTTGTTGAAACTTCTGTTGGATCTTGTCTCCCTTTAATATTTGTTAATGTGTCCTTTACAGTGAGATATCTCACTTAATTTGTAAACAGTGGCTTATGGGCACTGTGCTTTTAAGACTTGTATGAACGAAAAAAAAAATCTATTTATCTACTGAATAGTGAAGACAGGGAGAAATCTCCATTGCCACTGGGCCTGTCCAAGGATTTAATCCTCTGGTTCATTTCTGGTTTCCATAAATGTCATTGATAGGAAGAAAGCTCCTCAGAAGTAAAAATGTGGCTATAGACATACATGCACAGTTTAAGATGTTTTCTCACTTTAGTGATCTTTCGTGGATCTTCCCTCTCTGTGAGCCTCAGACTGTCTCTGCTATTGATACAGATGCCACATCACTGTCCTTGCATATGTTCTGAATTTTTGCAGCATCAGGTAGTAAGGAAAGAACAACCAGCCAAAGGACTTAACTTTCTTTCAATCATGACTTGCACTTAAAAAGTGCTACTGGGAAGGTCCTTTAATCTTGGTAGTTGTGTCTTCCTCTCTGTAAAATTGGGCAGTGCACCTTCTTTCCTATTTCCTCGGACTATGGGGATTCATATGAGGGAGGGTTTGGAAGATTAGTGTTTTATAGACATGTAGACTGTGAAGAAAGGTGTGTTCTAGTTTTTCCTGCTGCATCCCAATTATAATGTTAACTCACCAATTATAATGTTAACTAATAAGCTTCTTTATTAGCTGAAACCTGATGACTACACTCCCAGAACTGAGTGGAGACAGGAGGACAACAAATCCAAGATGAGTTGACATTATAATCTAGCTTGAGCCAATAAGATGTCACCCTCTGTGAATGCAGGAACAGACATAGTAACCAAACTGATGAAACCTTAAGGTTAAAGAGTCAGGTATAGTTGGGAAATTGTTGACTTGGTTTATATTGAACAATACACAAAGCAATGTATTCTATAGAGAAAGGCTTGTATATGTTAAGAAAATCAGGTAAGTGATGCTGGAATTTAGAAGGAGTAATTCCAATTCAAGCAGTAAGGGGCCGCCCGAATCTTCCTGATTCTCATGAGGTCTGAGTCTGTTTTAGGGATTTTTCAACTTTTTACACAAATCACCACCTAACACCATAGTACAGCTTCCAAAGGAGAGAAGTTATTCAGTTGCATGACTTATCCAAAGTCACGCTCGGTTCTAAAATTAGTTGAGGATTTGATGATAGGTTTCTGCCTCTAATTTCAAAGCTTTTCCTGATACACCAGTGGCTTATATTCATCCCCTATTGTTTGATATTGAAAGTCAAATAAGAACTAAATAAGTCACTCAAGTCCAATGTACAAACCAGAGGAAGGCTGATAGTTTATTTGCGCTTTGCTTGGGCAATATTTCACAGTATGTCAAAAATTTGTCTGAATTTGTCAATAACCTCACTGTTACGTTCATTTCCTTCCCGGGAATATGAAAGACATAACCACGTTTTGCTATTTGTCCCACTAGAGTCATTACTCACTTCTATTCTAACAAGGGTGTGAGAGGTTGCAAGGCCATCCTATATTTTAATTGGTATTTATCCATGGCTTTGCTACATGTTTCCTGTGTTTGGTCATGTACTCTGTTAAGACTACTTTTAAAGGATATTACAACTCAAGGACAGGGTTGTAATCCATCGGCAGTAATGGCTTTGCAGTAGAGAGCTTGTAATGTCCTTGGAGAGGGTCCAGTTTGGTTCTCAGAACCCACATCAGCTACCTCAGAACTGCTGGGAACTCTAATTCCAAGGGATCTGAACACTTTCCTGTGTCCCATAGGCTCCTGCACTCATATGTATGTGCTCATATGTATGTATGCAAATAGAGAATTAAAATAAAAGAAATTTAAAAAATATCACCACTCACATATTTGAATGGTATTTACAAAAGCAAATAATATTTCCCTTAAGATCTAAGTCAGTATATGCATTTATTTCACCAACACATATAGTAGCTTTATGATTTTTTCTGTGATGAAGCGATTTAGTCAAAGAAAATGTAAGGCTGAAAATCAATACAGAAAGAAAGTCAACTGGAACTTGTTCGTAGAGAAGTGTCAGAGACCATTCTCCCACCTGACCCCTACTCTATCCTTTGTTTCTCAGGGATCCTACAGGACATAGTTTTGACATCACTGTATTAAGTGATAAAACTCATTATAGACAATTTGGTTTTACAATAGCTATTCTTTCAGCAGAAGACAGGAAGCTATGAACCCATTCCATTTTGCCATTGCTGCTGTTGGTGCCTCACAAAGCACTATGAAGACAAAACCTTCTTGTTATTTACCTTCCTTTCCTCCATAATGAGAAATCATTGTTCTATTAATGCACTCTAGAGAATAAAGCCCACAACTTTGTTAACAGAATTCTACATATTGTTTCCATGGCTTTTATTCTTTTACTACTGTCTTATGTTTTTTTTTGGTTGATGACACACAGTGCAGTTGTAGGACTTTGAAGTGGAGCTACACTTTTACACACTCTCTCAAGAATAAGTTGTTCCATTAAGCTAACATTCATGGGTTTAAATTAACTAGCTCACCCAGATTAAATTACCGACCTTCACTGAGCTTTGCTTTTTCTAATCGATAAAATAGATCAGTGCTGTTCACTTGACCTAAATAATACACAGTATAGGGCTATCAGTGATCTTTAAAATTTGTTAATTACTATCATTAATTATTATTATTATCTTGTATTTTTTGGGACAAGATTTATCTGTTTAGCCTTTCTCTTTTGCCATCTTGGAACTCACTATGTAGATCAACTTGAACTCAGAGATTAGCCTGCCTCTGCTTACCAAGTGCTGGAATTAAAAAGATGCACCACCACTGCCCAGCAGTGATAGTTATAAAATGTTTAGGATTCTGTCTAGTTTATAGCATGTGCTTAATAAATAGAAACTTCTATTTAGAGCAATAGAAATGGCATCAAGTTAAAGGAAAAAGTCTCTGCCAAGTTAAAATTTGCCTCCATCAGTGTATATTTTGTTGTGCACATCTCAGAATACTTCCTTGTATTAGAGTCCAGCGTATTGACTTGCTGTTGGCAGGTAATTGCAAGTCACCTTTTCCAAGAGCCTGGGCAATATGATATGGGATTTAAGAAATATATCCTTGAAAGGAGTGTTGACTAATGCCTGGAATAGCTATTAACTCATTAATAGTTGGCATAACAAATACAGCCAAAGGCAAGAAATAGGCATCTTTATTGGAAGTTCTTAGAATGGCTCAGGCTGGCAGCTGTTGCCATTCTTTGAAGAAAAAGAAGATTTTTTGCAGAAGTTCTACCCTTTCTGAAGTTTCCAGCCCCCCAGCTCAGTTGTTCCATTAAATCACTTGGTAGGCACCCCTCCTTTTAAAATAGTTACTCAGCTTCTATAGTATGCAGTCCTTCCTTCAATCTGATTATTTTTCATTTTCTCCATGTCTAACTCTCCCCACTCTTCTCATCATGGTTTAAAAAAATATATTTAAAAAAGGCTACACTTTCTTAGTTGTAACTGTGTAGCTCTAGAAATTAGAGATGACTCATTGCATAGTGGGATTGATGAAGTCAACAGCTGCTGGAAAGTCTTTCTCCTTAACAGCCCCATCAACATGTGTTTGCTATTATTCCACTAAAAAAAAAAAAAAAAAAAAAAAAAAAAAAAGATACATCAAACATCCATGCTAGCCTTTGCTAAAGTTTTCACTAGAGAAATTTACACTTTCAAAATAATTTTGGTTTTAATTCTAATTTAATTTTTGATGTGTATGGTTGTTTTGTCTACACGTATATTTTCCAGCATTTGCATGCCTTGAGACCACAGAGGCTAGCAAAGGATGTTAGATCTCCTAGAACTGAGTTACAGATGTTTGTGAGTCACTATGCTTGTGCTGGTAATGAAACTTGGGTCTTCTGGAAGAGCAGAGAGTGCTTTTAACCACTAAGCCATCTCTCCAGCCTTGAAATTCACATTTTGACCCAGCACATTTAAATGGGCACTCTAGAAGGAGTTCTGATGGAGAACAACGTCATGGAGAAATGAATGAAATGAACAAAGAAAACAATGACAAAGGTCTTGTTGAAAATGCTGTAATTCTTTCAACAATTGCTTAGGAGACATCATGACTTTACTAGCAATAAGGGAGAAAACTTGACAGTTTATGCCTTCATAGGTCTCTGGACAGTTTGTGAAAGAATATATCCAACAAATAGTAACTGTTATGCTAAAAATGACTGTCTTCTGAACAGTCAGATGCAATTGTTGAAGTATGTTGTAGAAGACAAAGGGGGAAGGCCAAGATAAAAAAATAATAAGCAAGACTTACTTCAGTTAAGGAAGGCATGAATGACCTCTCTAGTGTCATTGGGGCTGAGAGCTAAAGGATGGGAAGGAGTAACAGAGACAGAGGAAACAACTGTGTATGGTCTTGTGATGAAACAGAGAATACCCTACTCTTGGAACTGGAGGTGTGCCTGGAGCACAGACAGTGAGGACATGGTACAAGATGAGGCCAATGAAATGAATGGTCAGTGTCTGGACCATATAAGACTATGCAGGTCTAGGTAAAGAAATTCCATTTTTATATGTAATGTAATGAGAAACCATAGGAGAAGTATATGCTGTGTAGTGTGTGTGTGTGTGTGTGTGTGTGTGTGTGTGTGTGTGTGTAGAGAGAGAGAGAGAGAGAGAGAGAGAGAGAGAGAGAGAGAGGACTTGCTAGTTAAACAACATACAATCAGTTATAACTCTGCTTTTTCTAAAAGATTTATTGTATGAGACCATAGAAAGCTTCCTTATATACAACTCAGGAGGTGATATCCATATGGCAGTCTCTCTGAAGGACACTTCAGTGTGTATAGTATAGCATTGTGTACTGTACTGTGAATGTGGTCATGTGCAGCAACTGAGAAGGGAAAGACTGGAAATGAATACATCAGGAAAAAATGGTAAAGTCATATAAATATCTATCAAAAGAAACTTTAACACATGCTGATGAGTCACCAAGTTATCTATCTATCTATCTCCTATCTATCATCTATCTGTAGAATCTTCTATAGTTATGTACTGAGTCTTTATATAATGATTTAGTTGTTTAGTCTTAAAGTTTATTTTTCAAGAGCCCTATACAAAGAACTGTAGAGCTCAACTCTATGCAAAGTATTACAGGCAGCTAAGGGATACTGTGAGCAGGAGAAATAGCCTTCCCTGGAGATGAGCACGTCAATTGGTTATCCAATATCAAATTGTCAGCCCTGAAAACAAAATGTGCATGTAACATTATGTGGTGTCTCTCCTCCAGTGGTGTCTGTGTGCTGCTGATATGCCATCTGGGAGGGAGATGGGAGGAGAGAGAAGGCCTTCTTGTGGAGTCTTAGTGTTTAGACTCCTCTAGGCAAAGGCCTTTCTTGATGATCTCTATTGAAGTAGCTCTCTGGATATTCTTAACTTGTTTGTATTTCTTTATTGGGGGTGAGTTTGAACCCATGCCCTTTATTCTGGGAGCTATTTTGGAGAAGACTGTGGGAATATCCAGGAAGGAAAGGTCATTGACCTAAGGCTAAGGCTACTGAAGTGTCTCAGCATGGACACATATTCCAGGTACGGGGCACACGACTGACTGTGATCACTTAGTTGGAGGACATTGTTATGTGCCCCAAAGCATGTATGGAAATAAGGAGAGTGTTAGCTCTATTCATGCTGGTCTCATCAGTACCACACCCATTCCTCTAGTCCATGTGCCCTACAACATTATAAAAAAAGAGTAGCTGACATTTAAGAATATATATATGTATATATATATTATAATTATACAATTATATATTTAAGAATATATATTAATGTGTATATTCATATATATTCTTATATATGTGTATATATACACATATATATTCATGAATATATTAATATATGAAATGTGAATATATTTCTAAATGCATATGTATGCTCATCATTTTGAGAGAGAACAAGAAGGAATTATCTATGGGAGGGTTTGGGAAGAGAAAAGTGAAGGGGAAAATTTTCTAATTATAATCTCAAAAAAAAAGAGTAAAAACAACAAACTATAGATGTAACCTGGGTATGTGGTATAGATGTTAGAACCCAGGGCCTTGCACATGCTATCCTGTGCTATTCCCTACAGCTTGGCTGCTTGAGATAGAGTCTCACTCTACACCCTGGGCTGCTCCTGTATTCTAGATCATTTTGTCTCAGTCCCCTGAGTGCTAGGGCCTGTGCAACCCGTGCAGGACAGAATACCGTGTTTCTAAAGAAGTATGTTCTGAGTAGAACATCTTCAACGTTTAATAGTCAACATGTAATGTATTTCATGTAGTCATTGTTCTAGACCTTGGTGTGGTGATGCTTTCATAGATGGATGGATGGTAGATAGCTAAGCAACAAAATAAGAAACATCAAGTGAACTGACGGTGGCAGCACCTGAACTCCAAAGGAACACTAAAAGTTTATTCAGCTTAAATATACAGTGAGACTGGGGGTAGTTTTAATGCTGTTTGGATAATGTCCAAAGACATTTCTTTGAGAAATTTAGCTATAAAAGAAAGTAGATAGTTAATAGGTGCCAGTGGCTCTCAACCTTCCTGATGGTGTGACCCTTTAATTCAGTTCCTCATGTTGTAATAACTCCTAACCATAAAATTATTTAAATTGCTACTTCACAACTGTAATTTTGCTATTATTATGAATAATAATGTAAATATTTTGGGAGACAGATAATTGCCAAAGGAGTCATGACCCACAGGTTGAGAACCACTGAGCTAAAGAAAGATCAGAGTTCAAGGGAGGTTTTGAAGTGAGAAGAATGTACGATGAGTGTAGTCTAGAAAAAATATAGTGGAATTTAACGAGACATGCCATTAAGGAACAAAGATCCTGAGAATAGAAACTAAACTGTATGACAAAGTAGATAGCATCTTAAACTCCTTTTATGTTGTGAAAACATTCTCTCTCTCTCTCTCTCTCTCTCTCTCTCTCTCTCTCTCTCTCTCTCTCTCTCTCTCCTTTTTGAGACAGCTTTCTCTGTATTGGCCTGGCTGTCCCGAAACTCTCTCTGTAGACCAGGCTGACCTTGAATTCAGAGATCTACCTGTCTCTCCTCTCAAGTGCTTGGGTTAAAGGTGTAATTTAGCTCAGTGGTAGAGCACTTGGCAGTAATAGCAAGGCTTGGGTTCAGACCCAGTTCTGAAAAAAAAGTCAAACAAGCAAACAAAAAAATCAAGGTAACTGGTAAAAACTTATTTTTTAAGCCCTTATGATGAGACTCAGGCTCTACTTACTGAACCCCTTATTTTTAAATGCTTAAAATGATTTTGATAAATTTATAAGAGTAGTTTTACTTTTATATTTAGATGGAAAATATTTCCTTTGTATTTTATTGAAGCCTGGAATGTTGACCAGCACTTGTTCTTCACATAGACCCACCTTGCTTTCAGTTTTCTGATTTCAGAAATAATGTAATATTTTAGTTAAATGCTCCCTTTGTGTTTTAAATCCGAAATTGGTAGCAGACCCCACAAAATAATTAAATTTACTTTGTAAATTTTTAAGCTTTATTATTATCATGTATTTGTAAATTTTTATGCCTTTAAAAATTGTCATGTTTATTATCTTAATTTAGGAAATTATATTTAATTTATATTTCAAGTATATTATAAAACTATGCACTACATATTTTAAACATGCACCTAATCTCTTTGTCACTTATTTTGCATATTTCTGATATATAGAAATTCAATACTGTATATATTTATTACCTTATGCATTCATAAACAAATCTTTCTTTTTGTGGCTTTACCCTTTCCTCATATTAAGGCTGTCTTTTTTCACTTCTTATCCCCTCAAAATGTGGACAATTTGAAAGATAAGATGTTTGAAAATCAGTACTCATCTCAGGGATGGTGTGAGTGAGCTATTCAGACTGAGAACCCTAGTTTCCTGGGTCAACATGTATTATTTCTATATATGGAAATATATAAATGTGTGATTTATGAATCTGCTTATTGTTAATATGGAGCCAAAGTCTTCCAAACTGTGTAGTTGTTTGTATACCAAGTGATGGACCTGTTTCATGGGTGTGCCTGAACCAAGCTACAATGTGATTTTGATCATATGTAGACAATGAGACATTCATGACAAACAGAAAAATAGTTCACTTCTGTCTAAGGACACTTCCTTTATTCTCCTATAAGTCTCACTTCTGCCTGGATTGAGTGGCGATGATCAGGGTGTGTGCAGTGGAAACCCATAGGTAAATTCATAGTCTATGCAGAACTGCCAGCTCAGCAGCTCCCATGCTTCCTGAGAAAAGAGAGGAACCCAGTGATGTCCATGGATTTTTCTTATCTGAGAGAAATTAGAGATTTTTCAAAATCAAATTGAATTTGGAAGCTGTACTGGCTCATTTCATTTGTCAAATTGACTAGACCCTTGAAAAGTCCAGACATCTGGTCAACCATTATGTCATGGTTCCTTCAAGAGTGGTTTGAATGGCATTGCTAATTCAATTGCTAGATTGAATAAAGCAAGTTGCCCTCCTTCACACGAGTAGACCTCATTCAATCAGTTGAAGGTCTGACTAGAACAAGAAGTTGACCTACCCTCAAGTCAGATAGAGGTCTGTGCCTGAATCCTACTAACTGGTACATCGGTCCCTCCCACAGTTTTCACTGGAAAATGAGAGATTAGTTTTTCTGGAGTCTTGGGCTCATAGGTCCCTGAGCTGGATCCCTCGCATCCTGGCTCACCTTCTAGAAGTTGCCAGTATCCTAAATATGAAGCCAAGTTCTTTCTAATAAATCTTTTGTTTTTTATTTTTCTCTTGGTTTCTTTCTTAATCTCCATCTTTATCATTTCTGTCTCTGTCCTGTGGGTTTGTGTCTTTAGAGTATTTTAATACAGAATTCCAAATGTAAATTTAGGTGGAAATAAATGACAATATTAATATCCATGACATATGGTCATTGAGACTCAGATTAAAAGATAATAAACCATTGTATAAATTACTAAAATGGCTTTAAGTTAGTTATAAATTAGAACTAAACTATTTGAAGTAATCCATGAATAGCAATGACTTTTAGCAGAAATATCTCACTTAAATTATTTTTTAAAATTTGAGAAGTTTGCTAGCCCCAAACATAATACAAACATGTAAATATGCCTTGTATACCTGCTTACTACATACATACAGACATGCAGACACACACACACACACACACACACACACACACACACAAACAAAACTGCTTAACTGTTAAACAATTTTATTGTGCAGATTTAAAATCTTTATAGAACATGCAGCATAAAAAAGTGTAAAATATATCAGTAAGCATATAAAATTTCAGTAATCTTTTGGGTCAGCAATTTACTTGCATTAAGACTGAGTATCTAGAAAAAACAGACATGTCTTGGAACACACAGTTTACAGACTGAATCGTAGAACCATTTCCCAAGTGATTCTCCTTATATAAAGATAAAGAATATCTCTACATTTAAAAAGGTATACAGTCTAGTACATTTTCAGTTATGTACACAGTTTAAAAGTCAAACTGTGGCCATGCCAGTGTCTGTTTTAAATGCAAACAATCAAAGTAGGTAGCGGGTTGGTAAGGTGTCAGCAAACTGAAGGAGAAAACAAGTCAGGCAGGGTTCCAATAAATGTATGAACGTGAAAATAAAAGCCTATCTGGAATTTTAAAAATATCCCCAAAGGCAGAGCTGTAATGTGAGCAAGGGAATAAAAGGCTTTTGGTGTCCCAGGCAGGCAGCTTTCTGGAGACTCAGGTACACAGGTGAAATTCCTCAGTTTGGGTTCAGAAAAACTTGAACTTATTCCAGCAAGAACATTACCTCAAGCTTTTGTTACCTCCCCTCCCCCACCTTCTCTCTGAAGAAAATGATGCATGAATTAGGCCAAATGCTCCTCACAGGGGGAGAGGTCAAGCTTCACAGCATCACAGACTATTGCAAGTGCTACGTGTAGAAGGGGTCATGTTTGCAACAGGCTAGGCAGTCTCGTTTTTTTTGCAGCTTCCTTTTTGACATTCCTCCCTGGAGGTCTCACTCATCAGTTGAAAAAAGAGCACAATGTTGAGCCCCTCAACCATCCTAGCCCATCACTAAACCATCCTGGTGAGGGGTTACCTTAGAGTCAGGAACATGTGATTATTCTTGAAAATAAGCGAAACTGAATAGACAGGCTGGCCTCATTCAGTTGCTGAGTGGCAGAGAAAGCTGGCTTCTACTTCTGCCAGTCCAGAGAGGTCTCAGCCCCATTTGTCTGCTTCAAATCATTTCATTGGGTTAATGTTGACCAGGCTTAACATAGAGAAAGATGCTACATAGCTAAGCACAGATATCAACATCAACAGGTTCTGTATCTCAGAGTCAGAAAGAAGTACAGAGAACTAGCAAGTAGATTTTGTATGTTTTGTTTTTAGGAAAGCTGCTGGCATAATGCAAGGAGATGAGTTAGACCCTATTTGAAAAGAAACCATGAAAAATTAGAAGGCACAGAGATCTTATTCTCGGTATAGCAAATATTCAGGCACACAAAATAACAGGTTAAAATGTCAGGATGAGTACATTGATGATATTATGAACTGAACGTGAAGATTACAGTCTCCAAATTGATGGTGATCACTGGATCCCACCAGATTGCTAAAAGTGATGACAACAACCAACTACTCAAAGAGCTGGGACATATTTAAAACCTGCCTTTATGCCCTCAAACACATGACCATATCCTTAAACTCTTCCCTTTCTATGGCATCATCACCTTGGAGCAGTCAGTTGAGATTGTTGGTACTCTTCCCCCGCCTTCCCGTCTTTTCTATTTTTTTCTCAAATTAGTTTTCAATAATATTTTATATTTTAGCCAGTGAAACAATGATACACCTATAAAAAAGAGAGCAGGGATGGGTTTAAACATCCCAGACTGTCAAAAATAGATGCAGTAGCTCAGAAGAGACAAGTAGTATACATGAAAATGGAGGGAATGAATCTTTGTTCTTGACCAAGACAAACCATTCATAAATTGATGCTGTGATAGCAACTTTGAATTGGCACCAAGGAGACAGTAAGGGGGGGAAAAACTTCCATACTTGAAATGTCCCTCATATCTCTTTCTGCGTGCTGACGCGGATATTGCTAAATATCTTGCCGATAGCTTCAAAGAGTGGATCACAGAAGGTGTGGACATAGATGGAGTAGACACGGCTGATGCACTGAATCTCAATCAGGAAGCTCTTGATGCACGGTACAACTGCCCAGATGTGCAGGAAAGAGAGAATGGCAAAGTAAATGCCCCAGATGAGCGCCATTGGGATGCCGAAGATGGTAGACAACAAGCGGTAAAACCAATATTTCGTCACAGTGAAGGTGGTGAAGCTGGCCTTCCAGATGCCGTCAAAACTGTGTGTCCCTTCTGGTTCTGCAATCACATCTTCAAAGTCAATCTGAAAGAAGGTGAAGAATGTGAGAACAGAAGCAAAGGGGGAAATACCACTTGAGATGTATGCAAGTGTCTGAGATTTGTGTGCCAGCCCTGTGCAAGATAATTAGCAACCATCAGCAGCGTCTGCCTCCGTGGACCTCACTGGGAACATGAATATATGGATTCTCCTCAGATCTGATTATTCTAGGGTGGAGCTGAAAAAGGATTTTAACTTACATCCCAGGTGTTTCTTTACCGTGTCATCAGTTGAGGACTACTGCTTTCAGGACAAAGGGATGTGCTTTAAAGCAAAACTCAGAGACATGAGTAATGACACCCAACATTCACTAAAAGGTGAATGTGACCTAAGTTTTTACTGCCTTCAAAGACAATCATAATCCAGTATTAAGTACCAGACACATTCAGAATTAGACAAATCTGTTAATGACTTTTAAAACAGGATTAACAGAATCCTTTCAGGGAGTTAGGTCACTGTGAGCTGAGACACAGAGATGACTGTAGAGTGGTAAAGCAGAATTTTGGAAATGTATGTGATGGGGAAAGTGAAGAAGGTGCATGGGAATGCTGGGAGCCAGGCCTCAGGAGCAAGCAAGAATGAGACTCAGGGGTGTCACAGGCAGAGGAGACCAGAGTGACCACATCAGAAAGACAGGTTGAGACCAGAACGGGTATTGTTTTCCACACAGTGAGGGTCTACGAAGACATAAAAGCAGGGAAGAGCAGCTACAGCCACTCAGTTTCTTCAGATGAATTTGACAATGTGTGTGAGTATGTAAGTATGTGTATGTGAGTATGTATGTATGTATGTATGTATGTATGTATGTATGTGTGTGTCTGAGTTATGTGTGTGTCTGAGCCGTTTGTGTGTTTGTATTTGAGTGTGTATGTGTGTCTGAGGGGTGTGTGTGTGTGTGTGTGTGTGTGTGTGTGTGTGTTGGTCTTAAGGTAAAAGAAACCAGCAGGGAGACTGTCACAGCCCAAGTGAAGATGGTAGAATTAAGATGACGAGAAAGTGGTTATTAAAAAAAAAGGAAGAAACAAAGAAGGAAGAAAGTGAGAAAGGAGGAGAAAATGAAAATAATTCCTAGACATTATGGCAAGAACCCTTAGGACTTGGTTACTTCAAAGAGAGGAACAAAGGATGACCTTTGAACTCCCAATCGGACTGTTGGGGAGAACACACGTGACATTAGAGCAAGGAGAATATCAGAGAGAAAAGAATTATGTTAGCAGGACTGAACCTCACTTTAGAATTAGATAAAATGGGAATATAGTTTTGGTAATGATCAAGATATCAATATCAATGCTGCAAGAATCATACTTCAGAAGTACTTTTAGGAAGCCACTGGGAAGCAATCAAGCAAACTTGCAGTCACATAGCACTTACAAGTGCGTCTTTGTATTGGTGACCTAGAACCAATATTGGTTCTCGTCACTTAACAAAAGAGGAGACATGTGACTTTCTAAAGACAGAGCACACACAGCAATGGGGATCCTAGTGCAAATTCAGTCCTTTTGCAAGGACTCACCTACTCACCTACAATAGTTACGTCTTAGGCTTTATAATAAACTAAACAAAGTACAAGATTAAAAGCAATTATTAACAGGAAGGCACAGTAGAGCAACTGCTTCCTGGGGGCTACTATTTGAGGGGCTCTAGCATACTTTGAAATCCACAGAAACTGACGTCGACCAGATTCAGCCCAGCAGAGCTCAGAGTCTAGGCTAGAACTTAAGCTTCTTCAGGCTGCGGCTCAGTGCCAAAGAGCCACCTTTGATTTAGCACACCAAAATATCTTTGGAAAAAGTACATGATGCTTACCAGTCTTAAAGTTTATTTTCTAGAACATTCTGTTTCTTGCTCTATTGCCCAATGTTCTAACAGTATAATATGCAAAACAGTTTGGTTGTAATTTTGTAAATGAAGTTAAATAGATTTATGGTTATCGTATTTTTCCTCAGCATGTTTAGAACTAGATTGAGGTAAATATTTACTTGTGTTCATGTGTGTATGTGTGTGTGTGTGTGTGTGTGTTTTAACAGGTTGTAGAATATAGATAGATTAGGTGCAAGCACAAGGACATGAGTTTGGTCCTCAGAACACATTAAAAAAATAAGAGTAAACAAGTAAGCAAACATACAAACAAACCAAAGCCCACACCTGATATGTCCTCTAACACACACACACACACACACACACACACACACACACACACATACACACACCACACACAGACACTTAGAGAAAGGTAATTTACACAAGGCAAATCAGACCAACACTTGAATGATGCTTCTGTCCAACTTATTTATAATTGTCTATTTGCAAGGTTATGATAATAAATTCTTTCCAAAGCAATGAAAATGAGAAATTAAGGTTTTTTCCTTCAATTCATTTAAAATATATTCTTTGTTTTTACTTCTTTTTTTGTTTTTGTTTTTTAAATAAATAAATAAATAAATTTTATTTTTTAAATTTATTTTTATTTAATAAAATTTTATTTTATTAAATATATTTATATTTATTTATTATATTTACATTTCAGATTTTATCCCCTTACCCACTTCCCCCCACCACTAGGAACCTCCTATCCCATCCCCCCTCCTCATGCTTCTATGAGGATGTGCCCCCCACCCCCTACCCCCACCTCCCCTCCCTCACATTCCCCCCACTCGGTGTTCGTCCTTCATGGGACCAAGGATCTCCTCTCCCACCTAGGCTGACAAGGCCATCCTCCCCTACATATTTGTTTTTACTTCTTTAGAAATGTCATTATTTTAAAAGTGAAACTGAAGAAGTCAAAATTGTAAAATTATCAGTAAAATTTAAATCTGGGATCAAAGGATAAACAATGCATGGTGATTTACAAATATCCTGGGAGCGCACAACTGTTTGATTGTACAAAGCATACAAAGGCCCGCTCCTTTCATTACAGGGGAGGTCTATTATCAGTTATCCCAGAAATGACAACGAATTTTCCATGTGAACAAGAGGTTGGTTTGAGGCTTAAATCTGTCTAAAGAAAGTTAATAATTTCTTTAATACTGAGCCATTTTATGAAAAGTAGTTTTTTTTAAATGAACAGAGTATTTCACAATTAAAAGGCATATTAATAGACTTAAAGGCTTGACACCCTTAACTCTTCTGATTCTTAATAATTTCCCTAGTATGACCTCAGAGGCAGTGAACAAAGTGTGTGTGTATGTGAATTTGAATATATATATATATATTTGGCTCATACTAATGAAGTATATTTAGTTAGATAAGATATTTAGGACATATGTTTCTATGAAAAATTTCTTGTTGGCATCAGTGGGAGAGGAGGCGCTTGGTCCTGTGGAGGCTTGATGCCCCAGAGAAGGGGGATGCTAGAGGGGTGAGGTAGGAGTGAGTGAGTGAGTGGGTGGGTAGGTGAGGGAGCAGCCTCTTAGCAGCAAAGGGGAGGGGATAGGATGGGGGTGGGGCTCGTGCAGGGGAGACCAAGGAAGGGGGATAACATTTGAAATTTAAACAAATAATATGATTAATTTTTTAAAAAAAGGAATCCACAGTGGCTTAAAAGAATGAAATAGTACATCCAAATTAAGTGTAGCAGAAGGCAGAAGTAGTGCGGACTGGTGTAGCATCAAAGCCTGAGGTGATGCTTCCTCCTCCCTACGTCATTCTCCAGCGACGTCCACTAGTGCAGCGTGCTTACTTAGAGTACAAAGCACGTGCTCGATAAGCAACAGCGGTGACAGACTCCTTGACCAGATGAGCAGGGTTTTCAATAGATAAGCAAAAATGACACAGCCTCCAAAGGCTGTGAATTCAGCGCCTACTGCTGACTCAAGAGGACTAACGTGTATTTGTGTTGCCCTCCTCGCAAGTCTCTGAGATGCTCACTCCTACTCCTTTTCGAAGGTGAGAGAAGTTAATAAATTGATCAAGGTCACCCAGATGCTAGTGAGCAAAGCCAGAATGTGTCAAATTTCGGGTGTATAGTCCTTTGCTTCCACAGCTGGGAATCCAAACTCTCACAAAAGTCCTGGTGCTTGACCCTTGCTGAGGTTCATGGGTGCCTAGAAGCGCTCACACTGTGGTTGTTAAAGGCAGAGCTCTTGCTAATATTATGACTTTAAGCCAGGACATCTGGTAAGGAGGATATTTTGAGTTTTGTGTACTGATTATTTTTATACCACTCTGAACACTATGTGCTCACAATCCTGGGAATTCAGCCAGGGACTGTCAAGCTAAATGGTAGATATGGAAACTGAGGCAGACACTCTCATGGTCCCAAATGAATCAGACAAAAAGCTAAAATAGAATGCTAATTTCATAGACCCCAAGTGCATGAATAGACCAAGGCCCCACAGTGTTTCCATTTTTTTCTGTACCTGATCTATCTCTAGGTACCCACACATGTTCCTTGCCTTCTAAGACATTGGCTTGGCAGGATGTCTGCATGTTTTAGAGAGGTGTCTTTTTTATACTGTGACCGTGACATTTTTATACTTCAGTTAGGGTGAATAAAACTGGAATGAATACTTTAAATGGTGTGTGTGTGTGTGTGTGTGTTTCTGTGTGTAGGGTGCTGGGGTCTAAACTCTGTTGCTCATGAGTGCACACCGGTTCTTTTAATCACTGAGCCATCTCTTCAACTCTGAGGAATACTTCAAAAAATATCTTTAGTATATATGTTGACTTTCAAAATATTCATTTTGTTAGACAAATGATGGTGCCTTTTTCTGCCAGTCCCTTGGTGCTTAGTGTTTGCACAGAGCATCAGACTGATCAATCAGCCATCAAAATGGCCACCCTTGAATTCACTTTCCCAGGAGGCTTATCCGTAAGACTTATCCCTCTCCATTGTAACTGTCCCTCGGTAGGCATGGAATTTTGCCCTGCCATTGACTAGATGATTGTTTTCCTAGCAGGACTAGCGTGTTCAGAGTGTTTCTGGCTTCACCTAGAGCAATACTTTATATGCTTACTCAGATTTAGACTGGCATAGGAATTAGAAATTTGCTTTTCTTAGAAAAAAAGACAACAAACCCAAATGGTGTAGGCACCCTGTGGCTTTTAGAATGAGATGCCTCAGATGAAGCTAAGTTATTCTACCAAAGAATTGGTTTTTCTGTTCTGTAACTGAAGGAGCATACTCGCCATTTGGTAATGGGGCCACTCTGCAGACGTACAGATCAAAGTCACAGATGCACTTCAGTAATATTTCTGTGTCTCAATGGATGCTTCCTCAGGAGTCAACAGTTTATATTACCAGAATTTTATAAATGATGCTAAAATACCTTTTCCCAGCATTGGCTGTTTCTGAAACATAACAAAGTCTAGCCACAGGTGTCAAGAATAACAATTTGTCTTGTTATGTTTTGATAATGCTTGGTTAATGCAATAAATCTCAGAAGATCCTATCCTGTTAAATGTATCTTAAGGTAATATTTTAAAGACAGTTTGCATGTACATAGGAATAAAATACAGTCATTTTTTTCCAAACGCTGACCATTTTTTTTCTAAATGACAGTCAAGACAAATTTAAGAACCTTTCCTTTGTGATTTTGTATACAACAATGTTTTCATGTTTGGTTTCAGTGGAGAAAATATAGTTTTATACTGTCAATAAAAACTCTGTATTAGAATATATGAACTATATATCAGCACATTATTAGGATAATTAAATGTATGTGTAGGACATAATACTATGTTCAGTAAACATCTTGGCAGCCAAGATGTTTACTGAAGACCCATCTGCTGTCTGTCCAACACAGTTATACTGCTGCCCCCGAAGAATCCTAACCACTTAGGTAATTGAAGCTGTCTCTTGATCTCAGAGTTATGTCATGCTTAGTTTGTACCTGGTATAGTACATTAGTATTAATGATGAGTGGTTTGTTGAGAATATGGATATGACTCAGCTGTGACCAATAAGGTTTAAGTTAGTCTGTTATTTATTTATGTGTGTGCACACTCACAGGCACGTGCATGCTAGTATGTGTACAGACACTGGCAGAATCCAGAATAGGACATCAGATTCCCTGAAGCTGAACTTACAAGCAATTTCAAGCCACCAAATGTAGGTGTCAGAAGTCTAACTCTGGTCCCTTGTGAGAACAGTGACCATTCTCAAGTTCTGGCCGTCATTCCAGCCCCTAGAAAAGCTTTATACTCCTTAAGATACAGGTGCTTATGGGGAGACCCCTTTATATGATGATTTCATAAAGTGACATCATCTCATGATCATGAGGTGACATGAATGAGTGGAAGGACATCAGGATAGGAAAGATGCTCCTTTTGCCATTGACCAGATATGGAAACAATGCCAGAGATACTGACCACTTAGATTCTCCCATGCGATGTGTATACACCATCAGTGCAAACCACCGCTCTAGGTTTCATTCCTAGAACATGCTTCTCTGTTGCTAGGCATTGTAAGTGCACATTTAGAAACGTGTTCCTTGTCTGGCCTCAACATTGCTTTCCCACACTGCTAGAAATTCCCACAGATCATAGCCAAGCTTCATTCAGGAACTGTTTACTTTACATTAATATCAGAATGATAAATTAGCTATGAATGAAGCAGCACAATCAGGTTTTCATTTATAGAAATGAAGTTAAAATATAATAGCCTCTAAAATGGGTCTTAAGGGTTTCTTTCCAGATGTTTATGATTTTGCAATGCCCTCTGCTTGAGTTGGTGGTTAGATGTGATTGGTCTTCAAACATGCTGAGATCTCTGAAGAATTTACAAAACACTAATGCCTTGCCTTGTGTGCCATTCTTGCTCTTTGGTTTACTCTTTTGGAACTTAGCTGCCATGATTGGGTTACCTTCAAAGGGGGTTGCATGGGCAAGACATAGACGAGGTTCCTGGCTATCAATTCTTGAGACACTGGAAACCGCAGTCCAGAAACTTAAGAGGACAGGATGCATCACCAACCACATTGATAAGTCTGGATGTGGCACTTCCCCCATCTTGGCTTTGGGAGGATCTAGTACTGACAACTGGATTGCACTTCGTGAGAGACCCTGAGCAACCACTCAGCTAAGTCACACCACACGGAAAGCATAAAATCATGGATGGTTGTTGGTATAAATTACTGTATTTGAAGATAACTTGATATGAGGGGATAGACAATGAATCCAATTCTAAAGAAAGCCCCCTCCATGTTACTGCTTTTACTTTATGTCTTTTGTATTAGACAACTCAACTTTCATACCTATATAAAAACATGTAGAGTAAATATATACATAACTTCTCAAAATTTTGTGCTGAGGCTAAAATAGGTAAGGATATGAGAAGGAAATTCATCCTCTTAAACTTTTGCAGTCCACACAGTCTTAGAGAAATAATCAGACCACTTTCAGTGTTTGTGTAACACTATCCACCCATATACCTCAAATGGAGCTTAGGACCAGATCTGATCGTTGGTCTTAATTGTTACCTTAATAGGATTTACAGTTACCCTACAGTTTACAATGTAGCCGCACCTTAGGCAGAGAGCATTAACTGGCTCAAGCTGGCTGGTTCCTTCCAATGGTGATTGAGACATAAATAGATCTGAAGAAAACGCAGTATTATCTGCTAGCATTTGCTCCTTCCTGAGTGTACCCACCTCTAGTTTTTTGGGCCTTCCAATGTGGACCGGATACTAGCAGCTCTCCAGAAAGCTTTCTTCTAGTTTAGCTCCTGTTGGGGATTGCTGAGGCACCCAGTTTTCAGGATTGAGAAGCTACTGGAATTTCAGCCTTTCCAGAACGCAGATTCTTGTTATTAAAATACCCAGAGTTGTATTTTGTAAGACAGGCTAATAAATCTTCTCTTACATACATTCTATTGGTTCTGTTTTCTCTGGAGAATCTTACCTAGATGTCAGCTATGCAATCACCCAGACAACCAAATCTAGACCTTTAAATCTAATACTCCAAAATGCACCTACTTTATGGTTCTTGATTTTCAGAAATTCTCAACATGACTAACACGGCAAGAGGAACTTCAAAGGAAAAAAACTACATATTCTCAGTTAGCACTCTGATCAGACATTTGTGGAGTGGAGTCTGAGGTCTGCACTTTTCTTATTTCAGAAGGATCTCCTATGTAGCTCAGGCTCTTCTTGAACTGAAAATCCTCCTGCCTCAGCCTTTTGAGTGCTAAGACTAAAATCCTGTCTGTCTGTTTGTATGTCAGTATATGCATGAGTGCAGGTACCTGCAGAGAAAGAAGGGATGCAGTATGTTCTGGAGTTATCGTTACAAGTGGTTGTGAGACATCTGACAAGGATGCTGGGTACTGAACTTGTATCCTCTGAAAAAGCTTTATCCTCTCTTAACCACTGAGCTATTTCTCCACAAAACTCCCCCCAGGGCTTTCACTTTAAACAAGACTTCTTTCCTCAGTGATAAATTTTATTGAAGCACATGATGGCTCCTTACAGTTAATGACAGCCCTGTTTCTATGTTGTAGTCTCTGGGCCTTGTGTCTCTGGCTTCCTTCCTTTTTCCTCTGTGAGTTTCTCTTATGCTGGATACCACCTGGATGCTAACGAATAAATGGATGTAAACACTCTCAGAAAAGCTTTTTCTAATTTCAATCTACCGACGTGGACTATTGTTCAAAAATAAATGCCCGTGATCATTATGAAAAACCAGTCAGTAGAAATCGTAGTGTATCTCCATCACTCTACATCCAACAAAAACCAATGTACAGCTTTGTTTAAATGAAATACATATTTTAAAAATTCTAATATGTGTACCAAATCTAGTCACACAGAGAGAGCATGTATTCCAACTTCTAACTCTTCTCTGTTCCCACAATTTCCAACATGTTGAGAAACCTTTGAAGCCAATGGAATAATATTGTGTCTGAGCATGTGGGGATGGAGCAGGATGAGAAAGCGCACCGTTAAATGCTACCAGAACACAGAAACTTTGCTGCAATTCCCATGTGTTTTCTCAGAAGCAGATTTTACTGGGCAGAACTGGCACCACTGAGCCAGAGGATATGGTGCCCTTACAGCTGTGCCGAAGGCAGAGGGTCTGGATTATGTTATACATGCCCACGATCACATGGGTCCTTGGTGACCCACCCATGCTTTAGAGGAATGTAAATCTGGGATAGAAACATTGCTTCATGTTCTTGGCTTGGAGGCCTGCTGCTTTTCAGTAGAAGATGTGAAGGAACTCATCTTTCAGAGGTTACCAGGCCCATGTCTGGAAGGATAGAGCCATAAACAGAGCTTTAGCATAAGATGCTGAGTGTGAGCGAGTGAAATATTTTAGAGTATAGGTTACAGGGCAGGAAGAGGTTTGCAGGGACAAGCCTGGACTTTAGTTTGGCCACCATCTTCCCTCCTTGTGTTCCGCCTTCAGTAACCTCATGCTTTCCTGGCCAGAACCTTGATGGGTGAGGGTGGGGGTGAGT